>NW_019211457.1:27484719-27527219 GCF_002443255.2 Varroa destructor
TATATATGTATATATATATATATATATATGTGTATATATATATATACAGGGAACTATCAGACGGAGATAGATCACTTGTGTGAGAGTCATCTACAATCAGAATGACGCACGGATACGTTGCGGGTCGACAAAGCGCAAGAAAGTCAACAGGGACATCTCGTGACAAGTGTAAACATACTACGATAATGCACACTTACGAGAAATGTAGAAAACAGGTGTGACTGAGAGCTAAAGACCAAAGTGTGCCGTAGAATGCTTCGCAAATAGGAGCCCACCATAAGACAGCGACGGTAATGACGGCCGAACCAACGATGAAACTTCTGGTGATATCATATTGATATGGAAAAGGAGAGTAAGAACGGGTACCAATTGAGCGGTTAAAAGACTATCGACTTTCTGAAGTGTTAGTAATTACGGCAAATGCGAGCGATTCGATGGGACGGGACTTAAGAAAGCTACAAAATTCTAAGGTAGTAATATGTTATTGGAAAACATAGATTAATAACCAAAGGAAACGTCCTTCTTTTTCAATAAACACAAAGAATGTCATGTTGTTGTTAATCGTTGGTGACCTCATTTGACGATTAGGTAAAGTGTCGTCCATATATTTGTTTTTTAACAATTATATAAATAGCATAGATTACATACGTAGAGTACCTTTCAACAATACCATAAAAATTGTCTTTGTCGTTCTATTAGCTTTTTATTACCTAGTGGTAACTGTTAGCAGGATTTAAACTAGACCCGTAAATCTTTAGACGTAGCAGACGTAAGCACTGGATAAGAACAGCTTAAGCTAAATATTCGGTAGAAGCACGAAAAATTATTCTATAAATAGGCAGCTTCTTTTTTTATTATTTACACTCTTAGGTTAATCAGCTGCTTGAGCAAAAATCTCTTGACTTCTCTCGATATTGATATAAAACGAAGCCTGATGATTATTTTTAGGCTGTTAACACGAGAAAAGATCGTTTGGTTGTGTTAAATTGATTGCTTCGTACCTCCGACTTGTAATATTTATTGCTGCTAAACTCGTATTGTTAGTTAAAACAGGCTTCCTTTAGCATGCAGGACACTGCGTTCTCGTAAACCAAAAAAGTTAATTGCTCCAAACTCCAAAAAAAAAAAAAAAAAAAAACTCAAACTCCAAAGACGGTTAATTTTAACAGCTTACTAAACAAATGTTATGTTTAATTTGCAGTCGGATACAGGGCCCAAAAATGTTCATGCTTGAGTCCCGATTAGGACAATCAGGCTTCTAGATAGAATCAAGCGGCGATTCATTGTTTTCTATTAACTTGGTACAGTATTTAGATATACAAAAAATACATACATTTAGCTTAGGTGGTGTCATTGTTGTTTTTTCATATTAAAAAAGCTTTACTCAACAAAAATCGTCGGGTAAGAGGACCTTAATATTATATAAGGGTTAACTAACAGATGACCCGTGAAGTAGAAGATATTGAAGTTAGAGAATTAGGCACCCCGTGAAGAAACCCACGACAGCTGTGGTGGAATTCCTTGAAATGGAATCTGCGCATATCGTCCTTGATACCCCGGTGGACTGCTTAAAAAGACTTGAAAGAATGTCCGCTTCGTATCAATTTATGCTCAAAAAAGAAGTAGCCATAAAGCTTTGCTTAGAAAAATCAAAACTAGAGGGTATAAATAGGATGGTGTAATTATAAACTCGACCAACTCTGCCGTGATATTAGGCACCAGAATGTTGATGAAAAGTAGGGTTTGAGATCGGCACTAACCAAATGATTGACGGCAAGAGAGCGCATGTGGTGAGGCATCGTATTCTATTATATTACAAATGGTACCGAAAATGCAAAATCGAATATATCGATAAATGTAATTCACGGACATCGCCTAAGATAGATCCAATACAGTCATCGCTTCTAGGAAAAAAGAGTTATCTTCTTTACAGAAGCGATACACAGCTTACAGTGATTCATAAGTGACTATCCACATTTATTCACCGCTCTAACTAATCTCCTCTACGAAATGCTTCCTCGTAAATGCCGCGCACGAGTTTTTTTCAGACGTCTCCTTAGGCCTGTTCATTTCTCGGCAATTAAAATCTGTAAACTGCAGGTTGTAATAAGCAGTTAGTACTTAAAATATTTTTTCTTATATATATGTATACACTCTACTATACGGCCCCGTATTCGCGCGTCTGTTTATTGCTGAACAAAACCCTATCCAGAAGTAAAATGCCCGAAACGTTGATTTAGATGTTTAGTTTTTTTCTACAGTGAAAAGAGGTGGTGCTTTTATGTACCATTAATTAGAAGAAGTTGAATTCGAATTCCAAGCATTTTTCCATGTGTGAGACTTGATCTATTCCACTACAATTTAAACCTCTAACTACAAGTTTTTTTACTTTGTTGTGTTGCTACTTGGTCTGCTACTCGTAGAGTGTATATATAATGCGTCGCACTGCTCAGTTATAGCGAATATTCAACTTCGATGACTTAGTATTTTGTATATCCGCACCAACAGTATGTAATAAATACGCTTAAATACGGTATAAAGTTATATCATGAGTTTTTATATAAACTGGCATAAATAAATAAAAACTTAGATAAATTGGCTATTAGATTGACTCTACCAGAGTCAATCTAGTTGCCAATTTATCGACTTAATCAATAGTATTTTTTTTTTTCAAAACCTTGTCACATAATCCGAAGAATAAGTCTCACTATTATCATTTTAACAGCGCTACGATTATACTGGTAGAGGTATTAGCACCCCACAGCTTTTTATCATAAATACTCTTTTATAGTATTGTTTTGAAGCATTCCATAAGAACGAAACGCTTTTCTTTGATAAGTCGCTTGTGGAATCCCATTGTATTTTTACTATTGGGAAAAAAACGTTTTAAAGTCACATTAGTAAAGATGGCAACCTGACTAAAGACTTCTTAGAAATCTTAGGGCCTTTTGCTCTTCTTTGGCCTAAGTACTTTGAAGAAATGTTCGTTCGTAGTCTAAAATTCCTGGATGATTTCAAAATTTTTGAGTGTACGTAGGCTTGCTTTATAGCATAGTTTTCTGTCGTTCGTTCCTGTGATAAAAACTTATGCAGCTTTTTTATGTTAAATATGCCAGGTTACATTTTTAGAAAATAAAATATACGGGAGTGTAGAAAGCCTTTATATTACTTTTCATATTTCTTATAAGCGTTGTCTACGGGTAGCCTTTGCTATGTCAAAAAAAAAAACAGAGGAGATACCGTAATCAACACGAGTGGATAGAGACAATGAGTACGACGAAGTACGACGATGTACTCCGTTTTGGAGATAAATCTCTTGATGTTTCACACGTGTGTACTTTTAGTTGTCATTTCATGTTCAAAATGTATCGCCTCACAACCGAATTATCGTAGAAGTTACGCTGCATCTTAGAGAACACTTTGTTGAAAGCTGCATAGGTGACGGATCAAAATGATATCACCTAACAACAATGACTGGTTAACAATATATTCATAGGAGTGGAACGTATCAGTTGAGATTGTTAAAGAAAAATAGAACGAACTATAACACTTCTTGGAGTTCTTTGGACATTAGTGCGCGTGCATCTATATTCAAATGTCTTTTATACCAGGAACACAGCCTTTATCAAAATATTATTTTGTTTTTTACACCGAATTGTGCAACGTAAATTTTGAATACTTAATGTCACATCAGGAACAGTGAAATTCGTGCAGATCTGCCGTTATGTATCTGTACCGCTCTCTACGGGAGATGTAGTTCGTTGTTGCCGATTCGTGTATGTTTAAAACGATCAAAATATACCAGTTTCCAAATCGCTATGGCGTTATAATAGTATTAGATGCACTAAATTATTGAATATTGTCATGGAAACGACAATACTGAATCATAGGTCTATTATCTACATCCGCTGACGTCTTGATTTCGCTAAACAGAGGGGAAGTTTTGCTAGTTTCTTGTTATAGTACCTGGAGCGGCTGCAAAACTCGTTATGCTTAAGACTGCGATAATGACTCGTCTTCATTTAAAATATGATTGTTAAAAAACAAAATGAAAAAATTAAATTTAACAGAGACAACCAGTAAAAGTACTAACAATATGAAGTATCAGTGATTACCCAAACTCAATGATCAGGCATTCGCTGAGTTGGCTTAGCCATCGTAACGGGTGAGGAACAACGCGTTTAGTGGACCATTCTAATTGACCTAGTGCAGCATTCTTTAAACTCGCAATAATGCATACGAATAGCTACAAAAGTGAACTTAATATCTTAATTGAGACGGATGGATTCTTTGCGTAAAAAGGCGGTTACTTTGAATGCTACCAACAGTATTCTTACCTAAAACTAACTCAAGCTAAGCCTTGAATACGCTTCAAGAAATATTGTTGAGTTTATTATAGAAATTAGTAAAGATTATTAAAGAATATAATTTTTTTTTATATGTGTGCGCGATTATATTCGGTTATACGGTACACTTAGTAAAACTTTGACCTAAATCTCCAAAACTTGAACAGTCGTCCAATAGGGTCCAAGTTCCCTTTCGTAAAGCACGTAATTTTAAGGTTGTCACTATTTTATTTGTGTACACAACAGAATGTCGGTTACATCGTTTGACATAAATTATACAAAATACAGGTCCTTGTTAGGATAGCAGAAAATCACGCGAATACAATTAAGTCCAGAAAGGCAAACCGTGTATATTTGCTTGGTATCAGATCGACTAAGCGTCTCAAAACTAATTTAACGATATGTCTTTGTTTACTTGCTGAACGACAAGCGTCGTCCCTCTAGCAACTCCGTCTATGCCACTTACGTTACTTAGTTTACGTCGACGCGGGCGTCGTCGTCAAGGGTTTTTTGCGCAACAGGACCTACACTTGGACCATAGCCACTCGATGAGAAAACCGTTAATTGAGATCGCTGTCATAAACGCGTACAATTCGAAGATGGAATAGAGATCCGGTATTGTTGTGGGCTTAACTACGTTGGACTGTTCCAGTCGGGTTCCCGGTATACACTTGTCATTACCCTTGTACAGTTCATGCTGAGGAACGTACTGGACACCATACGCACGGGACCATAGTACTCTACACAGAAAGCCAATTAATAGACGGCCGTTTAAATAGTTGCACTTTTACTATATTTCTATAGGTCTATTTCAAATTTTGGCTTTTTTTTTACTATGGCATTTAAAAACAATTCTACTATAAAAATAATTCTGTACAGATCATCATTGTCCTACAATCAGTCATCCTTACAAAATCAAGTTGTGCATTGCACGACAATTCATTCAGAGCATACATGACTAGTCTGAAAAGTTCTCAGCGTTAAGTTAGCCCAAGGTAGCTTTAGTCGTCAAAAATATTCTACTGACATGACTGCGCATGTTTCCAATAATCGGGCTAGATCGTTTCAGTCATGTCGATCGGTGCTAGTGTTTGCGTAAAAATTATATAGGAGAAATAATTTTATTTTCATTTCAAGCTACTATTAATTCTTGCCTTTAAAAGACGATACTTACAATATTTAGGCAAATCAAAACCAAAGCAAATACTTTTGACGGAGATACTGCACAATCGTTTGCCACCGTAAATTTATTGAAACTCAAATCGAAAGATGGTCGTACCTATTTGGTTCACGATAAACCTGTGAGATGATAAAAAATTGCAAAAACTACAGATAACATCGGAAAAATCCGCCAAATAGTGCTAGACGACCGTCAAAAAAAAAAAAGAGATAACAAAGGCTGTCGGCATGTCCAAGGAACGCGTTCGCCATATACAGGCTTATCTACTTGTCGAGGCACCGCAGGGTCCTACACTTCAACGGTTGCTGTAGCAACAATTCAAGGATTGTAGTTTAAGCAAATTAACAACCCATTGTATCCACCAAATCTAGCCCTTAACGGCTTTATCTGCTTCGTAGGCTCGAAATTTTGCTTAGAGGACAAAGATTTTGTCCAAGTGGGGAGGCCATCACAGTCCTAAACGTGCTTTTTGCGGGTCAAGACACCAACCAATACTTCGACAGTATAAAGAGATATATCCAGAGCGGCCTTGAGAGAAGTGCACAAACTTAAAAAAAAAGCTGCGTTAAGAAACAAGCATTTGACAGAAATAAAGTTGTTTTTGTGTTAGTCTAGGAAATTTTCAGACCGCTTACGTACGAATGGGCTAGTAAAATCAAACTCTAAAAAGATTTTCAAATGTAGAGTAAAAACGAGTTTTTTTTTTAACGTACAACGGGAATGAACTTACTGCATATCCATAGCATCTATAAGAGGTTTGCCAAGTAACCGGCTTGTGTACCATGTACTGGCCAGATTATATACATTTTCACGCCCAATGAAGAAATAATAATTCGTTTCTGCACACCAGCGGTACACGGCTTGAAGTGCTGCTTGTGTGTCAATGAAGATCATGGACTTCTTATCTACTAGCTCGTTTCGGATCGAATCTGTAAACATTTCAGTAATGGGTAGAGGCTGGGAATTTCTTTCCATGTGCTGCTTTAGTGCAGCTCCTCGTTCGCCGGGGAAACCCTGTTGGTAGAGAGCGTAGTCAAATCGACTGTTAGTGCTTACTTTTTAGTCTTACGTGAGGGAAAGATACTGTAAACTTAGCAAAAAAAAAAACTATCTCTAAATAACACAAGCTATTATGGAAAACCTTCACTTATTAACGTGCATATGTTTTAGAAATTACATTATAATACAAGTGAGATAGTGGAATATGTGCGCTTAGTGCGTGAATATCGAGCTAAAATAATTACGGGCCCGCCGTCAGTAACTCCGCAAGTGAGTGAGACAAACGCAGCACTTATTATCCAAATGGCAGACAGTGCGGCTAAAACTCTGAGTCCAGCTCAAGAATGTTTCTACTTAAAGGGGTACGTTACTCCATTATAAAAAGTGACTTACATAATAGTTATTAAAAAGCACTCAAGGACCACACAATAAAAATTACTTTTCTTTTAAAAAGAAGTAAGCATTTAACTCAGTGGAGTAATTGATCTAAAAGAAGAAATGTTTCTGCTTTACCTATGGGCTCACTTTTATATATGATGCAATCTGACTGTTGGCGAGATAGTAAGCTTTAAGTTTAGGCCGCGCGATGAGATCCCAGGACGTGTCGATCCTTTCAGTAGGAGCCTGCACGATGAGATTAGCTCGTGATTGCCCCGCAAATGACTGAGCAAGTATAAATGAGGTAAGAAGCCAGATGCAATGCAGAACTTCAGCATACAATGCGCCAAAATTAGACTTAGTCACTGAAATTGGGTAATGGAGAAATAGAAGGCTGCATTATCACGAGGGGTTGCTACTGTTTGCATAGTTAGATAACTAGCTGGTTAAATGAAAGAAGAAATCGATATTCCGATAAAATTCAAGTTACGTTAATTCAGAAAAGCTAAGTAAAGATAAGAGCATACTATTTGTAATTCTGTCCATTAGCGACAGACTAATTCCCGAATTTTTGCAGCATATAGATGGATAGCATTACCAAATACCTCCAAGTGGCTCGGCTATAACGTTTACTTAAAAACGCCCTGCTCATTATGACAAGATTTAGAAATTCGACAATGGCGCCTTTCAGTTCGAGTGCGTTCTGCAACGATCTCATTGCCTGAGACAAAGTGAGTAGGCGTTTGTGAAATTTGATTTATAACTAACAACAGGTAAAAATAATTGTATCAGTTAAATATGTAGTGCTAATGAAAAACATATTCAATATTGGTTTTTCATTGAGTTATGAAGCATTACGGGGGCTCTTATTTGTTCATTAACTCAGACATAAATATATTCAAAGTAACTACACATTTTTGAGAAATAAAATCGACCATAGTCCACTGCAGTAGTACGTTTCTGCACTGCTTATCACTACAGTAGTGATAGATTGTCTTGTACTCTGCTAAGTACTTACTGGTACAAAGTACTGCATTACCAACCTTGTCACTGGAGGGTAATTGCACTACACTTCAAAAAAATTCTATGAGAAGTCATCACAAACCTTGCTGTACTAATATTTGAAAGAGTTCAAAGCCGATTTGAAAGAAGCTATGAACGGTCCAGTCTCTTTGGTGAGCAAAGCCGATTAATATCATCAAAACGAGGAACGAGAGGAACAAAAGCAGCCAAACCTGAAATCATTTAAGGACAAGCTGTGTCATATAGAGGCTATAAGGGTTCAAGGCGACATTTCAGGGAAAATTCACTATTATTCAAAATCATGAATTGTAGCAAAAGAACAATGGCAAACCAAGCTAGATAGCCTTTTCCAGGCTGAATGACGCGTAATTGGAAATCGACATTTAGACATTGGCGGACGATCAGTTTAAAAATGCAGTGTGCATTGTGAATCCGAGAACTCCTGTCATGGTACAAACATAGGTGACATGTATAAATATAAAATTCTTAATCGTTGTTAAAACTATTGCTGTAGTTTACCATAGTATCTTTTTTTTCTAACTCACATGTTGCATTGTGAAGCAATACACATATTTTGTGACATCCATCGGATTTTTCCAGTTGCTCACACTGTGTGTTCAATACAAGCCAACTCACAGTTCCGTCGAATGATGTCACGAAGCTCTCATTTTGACTGACATATGCTTTTCGCATGCCAGATACCATCACGAGATGCGAATCTATGGATGCGGGTGGCATGTGAAGTTCGCGTTGAAAGTTTTCCTCAAGCGGCGACGGCCCAGCGGTTAAATCAGCATCGCCTGCGAGAACTGCGCCGTGCATACCCATCAAAGTACCGTTTGGAAGCCAGCCGAAGAACCAGCCATCTTTAGGCAAGCTTAAAGTATACCTGTGTTTTTATCGGTTAGAGTCCAAGGTTTAACAAATATATATTAGAAACAATCTCCATTTAATTTACTGCCGTTGTTTATTGTTGCGCAAAAAAATACTTTCAACATCATAGCTTAGTGAGAGCAGACCAATGTGCTACCAACGTTGGGTTGAGATTAAAACTAAACTTAATGACGAGGCGCCTCTTTTATCAGTAGTTCGATCACAATTTTTTCTTCTCATAGAAGCAATATGTAAGATAAGTGGTGCGAGATTTATAGTACTTACGTCATATTCAACGAAAAGGTGATATTACTGAGCATGTAGCCGAGCATCCCAGCGAGCATCCGACGCCCGTCAGGTCTCACGCACGTATAACTCCACGGAGGAAACTTCAAAAAAATGAAAACACTACCGGCTCTTATCATCAGTAACAATATCTCCCTTAGAGACAGGTCGAAATAAACCGACATCTTTAAGAAATTTGTTTCAATTTACGCAGACAGAGAACATATGTAGATTTTCCAGTATAATCTTACCTCCCAATAGGATATTCGAAGCACTTTCCCATTCCATGGCCGATCCATGCTGAGCGGCACTTTCATAGGAACTACTGCACCTTGCATCTGTCGTTAACCATTTCTATTAATATATTTAGATATCTATACTCAATCAATATTCTTACTGCACTCCCTTTATGGTCCATTTATTATTAAAGTATATCTCTATATTGTAATGCCATTATCGCTAATGCTATTCGCAAACGTCCCCATTTGATTCAATTGAAAGCGACTAAAATCTCAAGCCTAGACCTCAAAAAGTATCGACCAAATAACAGGGTGTTCAGAAACGCGACTTCGAACGACTTCAGCTACATACTAGCAGTTATAAAGGTAATCGTACGTGAGAATAAGTTTCGTTCTTTGTTCTGCACGTAGCTGTGCACCTATCGCGTTGATTTAAAAACAACAAAAGAAGAAGGTTTTATTGTATAAAATAAACGTCCAATATGTGTCTGCAGAAGAGTGAACGAACATAAATTACATTGGAGGTGATCTTAGAAACTGTCGAACTTTAGTCTTCTTAAGAGTTCCAGAACTGTCCAAACACCTTAACTCTTATCATGTGCGCAGCATTCAGCTGTTTCATTAAACGTCTTGTACATTTTTTGCCCTTAGGATTTCCATTACTAACAGAAGCAGAGCTGAATGCATGCTGAGATGCGGCCAGTTACTTTCATCGTATCATTAATCATAATGAATCCTGGAGCCGATAGGACGCAAATCGAAGGTACGCCTAACCTGGCGTTTGTTCGTGGGTGGATGGAAATTAGTTTTAGCGTTATCTTTGAACGGTACGAAAAGTCATTATGACGCTATAAGGGTTCTGGTATTGTCTCGATATGTCGCATAACGCATGATAGGGTTTACGGTTTGCGATTTAAGTTTGCCTCAACAGCCAGGCGTTGAATATATATGAAATCATAATTCACTTTCAACAATTTCCTGACTGTCGAAACTCCACTGTCCACACGAGAATACCGTTCGATCTAAATTGCCATAGGAACAAAAGTAATTTTTATCATCTATTGTGTTTAGAAGCAACGTGTCCACCTAGGGCGTTCGAATGTGTTTTGCTGAGATACTTCCATTTGACCCTTTAGACCGTAAACAGGCATAGAATTTGAGTAAATTCAATCATTTAGGAGATTAATCAGGGTTCCTTTGTGTAAATGGATCGGTAGTAAGGCAATCAAAGCATGCGGTTGATTCTTTGTACTTTCAGTATGAAGTAACTCAGCCGCATGTTTTTAACCTCTATACTGTTTGGCCATGTATTCTCATTACCTGGTCACTTTGTTAACGGTGCATCTGCGATACATTAACAGTTTTTAAACCTACTTATAAAGTTCGTTCAGTAAATAAACTCAAATATAATAAGAGTACGATGTCGTTTGTGGCGAAGTAGAAAAGAACGTGTTTCACCCAAACCCAGGTTTCCTTACGCAGTATAATTGGTGTAGTTAAATTGTAATTGAATGTTGCGCTAGTTACAATTTCAATGCTATGCATGCGTAATTAAATTTAATGTAATTTTAAACAATAAGTTGACTTCAAAAAAATAAACAGTTGAGAAATTTGCTTTAATTGCACAAAAACGCGCAGGCAAAAGTTGCATGTAGATTCTTTAGTGTAAGCCTATTTGCCTGTGGCTTACTCGAAGGACTTTTCTACTCTATGGCTGATCCATACTGTAGCCGCTTTAATAGAAACCATTGCACTTCACATCTATATATGTATATGTTTATATATATGTGTACACTCGCTAGTATGGTCTATTTAATACTAAAATAGATCTCTATATTGGAATGCCATTATCGCTAACACTATTCTCACCTGTCGTCATGTATTTTAATTGTAAACGACTGAAACATCAAACCTAGATATTAAACAATTCCGACTACATAATAAGGTATCCAAAAATAGATTAGAAAAAAGAAGATTAGCTCAGGTTCGGATTCAAAGGTATTCTTATTTAACTTCATCTGTTATTTTTTGAAAATTTAGATAAGGGTCTTTACATTTGGCGTTAGCAGTTAGGCATTGTTTTAGGTGGGTCTTACTATATTTTTCTCCGACAAATTTGTAAAACGAGATGGTTACAGACCTAGAAAATAGTAAAGCAGAGTCAAGGTTACACTAATCTTCATCCGCTAGCCGGGTGGAAAATGGTTGTTTCTGAGAAGTATCATGTCAACGGTGCTACGCCGTCATCGCGATGTTCGAGGGAATTCACAGGAGACTGTAAACGCGTTTTTATTAATTTAGTTCATTTTCCTGCCAGTATTACCCTTTTTATTGGGCGACTTTTACCAAAAATATGCAACTTAGCGAGAGCTAGAACAAATATTTTAACTTATATGTCGGATACTTACTGTTGATCATTGTTTCAGATAAGTGGACTTCAGCTAGAAACCAAAAATCCAAAGAGTCAATTCATTTTCATCATTCTTGCAAGTAGGACACCTTACGGGATATCTACAGGAAAAAGATTCTGGAGCTGGTAATCGGTTCATTTATCTACCAAATTACAATTCACCTCGCAAGGTATCAAAATGATTTAACTGTAGAAGTAAACTTTATCTTAAGCTTACTACTTTCGCATTGCAATTATTTCTATTGTTTTCTCTTTTCTTTTGAGACATCAAATAACATGTTGATTATTTTAATGGCTCAAATATAATTCCTTATTATTAATTCAACAAATGACCTTCATTCACTACTAGCCTGAACGAAGCTTCTCTGTTGTCACATTACCCAATCCAGCTTTCACTACATTCGAGTAACCTTTGTTGGGAGCTAGGTAATCTTTTTATTTTTACAAGCAATATTCTACGTGGCAACCATGTCTGCATATCTTTAGAGACGCGTTGGAGCTAGGTATGAAACTAAATACAAAACATAGAGATAGATTTTTTCAATAAAGTGTACACACACTTAACACTTTCGCAAGGTTAGAGCTTCTCTTTTGCCGCTTGAAGCAAACAGGCCACTGGGTCAATACGGATCGGATTTAGGTCAATTGGGCTATAAGCAAATTTTATGCAGAACTATCACCGACGGAATCACTGGACTCATCGGAGGCATCTGCAATTCTCATAGCGTCATCTACTAAATCCTGGTAATGGGTCTCTTTGGGAATGAGATGCCGTTCCAGAAAGAATTTTGTGCTCTTAGCAAAGGCAGCATGAAGTCGATCGTCACACTCTTCCGGTTTGGATTTCATCACCTGTTCGAGGTCCTGCAGCATACTTCCTAACCCGGCTTGTTCATAGTAGCGGACGCATGTCTTAATTAGTTCTTGGTCTTGCTCCGGTGTGGGTAATAGGAACTGACTAACGAATAGTTGATTAATCAGCTTGTCCACAGTGTCACATAGGCTGTCGTCATCAAAGTCCAATGCTGCATTCATCAGATACAAAATGTTGCTAAGTGTAACGGACGAGACTGTCAGTGCTGTGTCGCACATCGCCCATATACGAAGAAGTTCGCGCAATAGATCCATCACGGTGTCTCTGAGATACTCGTCACGCAGGACGACCACTCTAATAACACTGTCCAGCTTTGCTCTCCTGTGCCGACTGTCAGCGTTGAGAAATAGAACGCTTTTGTGAATCTGCTCAAAGTAGTGTAAATGCTTCTGTTGCGAGTGACTGCCAAATGCCCGCGAGAAATGAGAATTCTCATCGGAGTCGAGGTCAAGGTATATGCAAAGGATAAACTCAGCTACTAATTGTACCATTTTAATGTGCAGATCAAAAGTAGCAATGTTACTCACGGGATCGCTAATCATTACATTGTATACTTCTTCGATTTTCCAAGCGAGGTGCCCAATTACAAATAACATATTTTCCTGACTTAACTCAGCGTCGTGCCAACGATCCGTGATAATTTTGAGATGCTGATGACTGATCAGCCTCTGATCGAGAATTAAACGGAGGGCCATTGGCCCTTGCTCATGGGTGTTTTTCAAAACCTGTTCGAGAGCAGAGAGTGGCAACTTGCTAATGCCTTCGATATATGCCGGGATCATGTACGAATGTAGTTTCTCTAGGAAGTTCACTTCATCGTGACAGTCGTTCGGATACAAAATAATGATTTTGCTAATAAATGTCGGCACCTTATGAAGCATCCGATTCAGATGATGGTCACTGACACGTTTCTCGATCACGTTTAAGTAGAACTTATAGAACGGCCTCCTCGCCTGAGCTTTCTTAACGAAAAAAAGGCTATTCACATATTCGAGAATGCCAGGCGTATTTTTAACAGCTAGGGCAGCAACTTCCAGGGTAAGTTTAGCATCGGATAATGACTGGTGCTTTTTTAGCTCTTGGAAAAGCGATTGATTTAGGGCCGTGTCCTTGCCACCGTGGATGGAAATCATCACCTTTGCAAGACGCAGGTTCGTATCGGTGCATGGCGAACTATTGAAAGATACAGGAAATCTTATTATAAAGAAATTCGTAAGTTCTTCCGCTAGATTCCGCAGTTCTATTCCTGAATCGCTGGATACGTCCGCCCATTCAACGATGGACAACATGGCGAGGGAAACGTGGGCAAACAGATCTTGTTTAAGCATGGCTTTCGCCGTTGAGCAGTTCTCAATTCCAGACCACATGGCAAGCAGCACAGGGATAAATGACTGGGCTACGGTACCACCTTCACGATAGGTGACGGTACGGCGAACAGCGCCGATTTGAACGAACCATCGAATGCGTGGTGCGACGTGGGACCCCTAAAAGTCAAAGATATACCGCTGCTCAGTAGATTATTATTAAGAAGAATGTTAGCTGAACTTGTGTATAATAATAATAGCAATAATTACTAGTAACAATATCGATAGTAACAATAAGGAAAAGCGCCTTTGGTCTACACGACAAGGCGAAATGCCATATAAAGAAAAATTTATTTTAGACAAACACATTACCAAACTGATTTGCAATTGAAATAGACTAGGTCTCACTAAACGAATAAATTTTTCACTGAACGAATAAATATTTATTATTGTTGGACGAGGTATCAAGCTTTTATAGAAGCGTACCTGCCGGTAATTATAATTAATTTTTATTTTCCTTGTCAGAGAGCATCCGAATACTAAGGATTATCAGCTACAGAGTATCAACACCGCAACTTAATAATTCCGTGATTTCCAACTTTTTAACCACTTCGCATACTTCAATCTATGTTGGAATGCTCGTATTGATTGTATTACGCAATTTGGTCAATGTTAACTCCCGACATTAAATTGTGCAACTATATTGTACCTTAAGTTTGTTATTTACCTAATGGTATGATACCTACCAAACATGTTTTTGTCGTCTGTTTACCCCCGCTGAAAAAGGTCTTCATGATGCACTGAACGAGACGGGTTATGACCCGCGCTACGTCGCGCCATAACCGCAAATGATCTGTGCTGCATTTAAGCTCCATATCAAGCTTGCGCGCATTCGTACCTTGCTTCGTGGAAGATACTAAATCCATAAGATTCTCTATTATCGAAAAGTTGCGAGCGACCTCTTCTGGCGTATGACGCAAAAGTACCTGGAACAATCATAATCCCATTGAGATATCAACGAGGCAAGTGAAGCTGGAAAAAGAATAGAGGATGAAATCGAATCTTACCATTGTTCTACTTGCAAAAAACACAGCTGAGTACTTGCCGTTTCCTTGAATTAAAAGTGCTTGCGTTCTCGGAGCGTCTTCGACCTCGCAGTTTCACATACCATCACTCCAAGACATTTTCACCATAATAATAACGGTTATAGACGTCGAAAAACTTTACATGTCAACCTTAGTTGCAATCTATTCCTTCTCTAGGCAAGGCTACGTCTGATACTGAAAAGACGGTGCCTCAATATGACTTTCAAAACTCGAAAAAATATTATTTCGATTAGATTTTTTATTTCTATCAACATATTTTTCATGTATACTCATTCGAGTTTAGGATAAACATTATATCTAAGATACCTCAGACTTCTCATTTTGTTTACCTCGAGAAACTGCAGTGAGCTCTTTTTCACTCCCCAATCTAAGCTCGTCATCGCGCACTGGAGGTTTAGCAGCAGCTTTTCTGCAAAACTTTTTCGATGTTCCAAGGAAAATTTGTCCAGAGTTCGATTGAGAACGGATATCGCACCATCGCGAATGGCAACTTCGGCTCTTGATGCCAACATACCAAGACGCTGCACAAGTTGCTGTCGTTGGTCCGATGTCAATAAGTCGAGAATGCGAACAACTGCGTTAAGACCTAAATTTATCAGGAGAAGCAGATGTTACCCCCATGACGAATTGCGTGCTTTTATTTACAATTGCAAGAGAAAAGTCTGATTAAGCCTACAATACATCTTGCAAGCTTTGTGATGTAATTATATTAGGTAAATAAATCAACTGCTCATAAGAAGCCAATAATTATTTTATGAACGAATTATTAACCTTATTTTTAGTGCAATGCGTGTGAACATTAACTAGTAATAACCGGTAACCCGTTGCAAAACTAGCCTAGACGACTAAACCTTTAGTCGAAAGGATTGACGACTGCCGGCCTAAGTTCCGAAGCAAAAATATACTACATATATATGCTAGAATAAATAATAAAATAAAGAGACTGATGATGAGTTCCAATTCTAAGTAAATAAATTTACACAATACACTTGGTATATTTTATTAAACCGTTATTGTTTACTGCCATTATAGACTCTCTCTTTAGGGTTTACTGAGTCATTTATTCAATCCAATATGGCACTTAACTACAAGTTCTAATACAAGGGAAACCTACTAAGTTTCAAATCCAGGCAATGTAATACCCATTTTTAATTAACATTCGTTTGGGATACTACCGTCTGTGACATTGGAAGGATTATTGCTGCTGAGTTTGCGAGTTGCCAAAACAAACTGATCCTTTACTCCTTTTATTTCTCCTTTCAACTGTTCACGAATGACGATTTTTTTGCTTTTGAAGCTCGTATCAGTGAAGTTCAGGCCCTTCCTCTTAATTTTGCCAACTTTCAGCTTCACCTTTTGGAAATCTTTTCCTTTGGCTTTTTTACTGCCAGCCATCTCTGTGATCAGTCACTGGTAGGTAGATCACTCTTGCAAAACGAAAAAAATCATAGATATTTTAATACAAAGTTACATATAAAAAATGTCTTTCTCTGATAGGCAGCTAAGTGCCGCACAATTCGATCCGGTATGTACAGACTTGTTTATTATTGTTGCTGGTCGGAAACATTCATTCTCACCAAGTGAGAGTTCCGTCATTTAGAGACGTTGTTAGGTGCTCTCTGGTATACGGTGGGGTTTATTAGCCACCATTCAGACACGCGGTCAATTCAAATCGTAGTGATACGAAGATGTGAATGCAAGTCGAAAGTCTTGAGCCACGTGGCCCAATATGTAGTGAAATCATGCGAGTGCACCAAACGAATCGCCTTCAGTCAGATAGTAAAGACACAGCCAATAAAAAGTATTTGATGCCCGCGCGCTTACTGATGCCGTTGTTCGCTTGCCATGTTGTCCTACACCAGTGGAACAAAAGCATCTACTGTATTTATTTTGATCATTCTCGTTAATCATAGATTAGAGGTCCTCGTAGATGATTTAGTGAATATCCAATGAACAGTTAAAAAGCTAGTCATTAACTGCAGATAATTTAGGTCTATGCTAATGCTTTCTTACAGCGCTTTATCGACCATATTCACACTTTTCTCTGTCCTTAAACCTGATTCAATTATTTGTTTCCTAAAACTGCCTAATATGTTTCGTTTGTTTAAGCCTTGCGAACAGCAGCACAGGCACGAAGGTTGTTGTTTTTAGCATCATGTAGACGGGATGTCCGGTAGAGGATTCGATTAACGCGTCCGATCTGACTATTTCTTTTATTACTCTACTAAATGTATTTGTTTATTAGCTCATTTTACATTATTCAAAAAAGCTATTAAAGTGAAAGCGCTCGTGACCCTTCAGAATATGGAAATAATTTCAACTGACCGGGGTCAGTGCTGGTTGGGACGTGCGGCTTCCTATGCCTAAATGCAGTCAATGTTTTTATGTTTTTTATCCCCCACCTAGTTAAATATATTTATTATACTAATATCTGCTTCAGAATGGCCCCAATCGTCTTATTTTATAAAAGGCTTAAGTAATATACTTTACGTACGACCGGACACCACTAGGTCAACGCATATCCAGTTTAAACCGAGAATGGGGCTTGGCTCCGTCGTTTCGGCTTATTTACGTGAAAACCACTACTGATTACCGATGCCTTTCTAATATCTTGTTCCGGATCAGGCTGGATCCTTAGTAATAGGATTAAATTACTTGTTTTTCATAACGGTAAAGTCAAATATCTACTAGTAGTACAATAATAGACGGCATCGCCTATGCTTAAATTAGGAAGTCGTTTGCACCTTTTCTTATCTTGTTTTGTGGATCATTTCTTTCTAGCAAAAATTAGGTTTTGCCTGGCATTCCGGCAGTACCAATTGTCTCTTGCTTGTAGATAGATAGCCAGATAACACAACGAATGGAACTAGCGAATGAGATGGTATTGATTGGAGTTTTACAATGGCTGACACCGGTAGCAAAAACAGAGGTACCTTGTTCTAGCTAATTGACTATGCGTACGCAGGTCAGCATTTTCTTCGCTCTCTAGGTTGTATTGGATGCTGACGTTTCTGCATATTAACCAACGAGTCAACGCCAAACAAATAGTCGTAGGCATATTTCAAGACACTAACGATGGCAGATGCAGGTCCAGGCTCATCTAGATACCCTACCAAGGGGCTGCTTTATGGAGAATACCTGAAGGTAAAAGACCGATATTTTCTCTATTTAGCCTAATCTCTGTTTCTATTTATATTGTATTATGAATTCGTGAACAGTATCCGACTAAACTGTTCACGAGCAGTTACGTTAACGGAAAAGGTCAAATTGGAAATTTATATCTGTTTCATTTATTTTCACCATTTTCTTTTATGTCATAGGTCAATCTGAATCTTAGTTTTGTATCTAAAGATAATATCATTATTGTTTGTCGTGTTAGCATCATGGTTGCTTGACATCTGTTCGATTCGATAAGTTGATGGAAACGTTCAACAAATCAATAAATATCAACGTAAAAAGAACATTCTAGCAATTCTCTGTTTTTGTGATTCCCTCTGGAATTCAATTCCTGCGTTTGAAAACGAGATTTTATTGTTTCTAGCAACTGCGTTTATCGAAACATAAATAAGGTTGCCAACGTGAGCTGCTAATGTAGTCAATGACTGAAGATTTGATTTCAAGGGCCTTCCGACTGAGTTTAGAAGCATTGAGCGTTGAAGGTGTAGTAAAGTTGATCACAGAGACTGATTTAACATATAAATGTGGCATGTGTAGCTGTTTAGCTATCTGTTGACATTCGATTATCTTTATATATTAGTTAGAGAAACTGTTGGCCTGTCAGGATCCGGTAACGAAGCGTGACGCTGAAGAAGTTCATGACGAGCATCTCTTTATTATTACGCACCAAGGTAGGTCGGTCTCTATCTAGAGACGTGAGATGGACTTGATATACTAATCTAACAAACGGTGCCTTGTTGTTACTAACACTTGTCAGTATATCGCATAGCTACTTTTATGTGAACTTATAGTCAATATAACGTAATTACAGTAATTAGTTTTGAGGGCAAAAAGAGTGTTTTTACACTGATCAAGCAAAAATCATTCGAGTGATAAAGAGGAAAGTTATTAGCTAAGTTAGTTGTTAGAAAATGTTAGATTTAGGTAAACCAATCATTTTGGAGATGTGTGCCTTTCGTCCAAGTTGTCATTGAGACCTTCGTTCTCGAATATTTTTCACCAAAAAGAATGTATAGAGAGGAGAGAAGAGAACACGATGTACGAACTTTTTCAGAGCCATTAAGTCCATCATTTGAAACCTCATTGCCAAAGGGTACAGAAGGAAGAACTGTGTTAGCGGGTGTGTCAAGTAGGTACCTTTGTCTTTTTAATTGATCATACTTATAGCTCGACCTATTTCAGCTTATGAACTGTGGTTCAAGCAGATCCTTGTCGAACTGGATTCGATCCGACCGTTGTTCGATACGGAGGTCGTCGAAGAGGCCAAGATGCTACTTATCACTCAAAGACTTAATCGTATAGTCTTGATTCTCAAGGTTATTATTTGTGCACAACTAGCATTGAACACAGTATCGAAAATTTATAAACACAACAGTATTCAAACATACCATGCCTGTTATTAAAAAGTTGTATTCAAAGGGAGAAAGATTCGTCCTAAAGTTTGTTTATGCGGAAACGTTAAGACTGTTTTCAGTAGACATTCTTGAAAGCTCAGTATTCAAATATAAGACTAAACATTTCAGCTGTTAGTGGACCAAGTGGCCATCCTAGAAACAATGACTCCTCTGGATTTTCTCGAATTTCGGAACTACCTTGCCCCTGCGTCAGGTTTCCAGAGTCTACAATTCCGTCTATTGGAAAACACATTAGGAATCAAAAATGTACGTGTATTGCTATTGTTATGAGCTTCTTTTATTGGATATGCATATTAGTATTTTAGTTATTAAAAGTGTTCATTGGTTCAGATTCACATACCCTTTTGGCTGATCTATCATTTAGAAAACTAAGTACAATAGTGTCCTTAAGACGTGGAATTAGTGCAATAGGGCCTGACATACTGCAATTGTATTTCCTACTTCTAGACCCTATTTTTATAACGACTACTACGAACTGTCACTTCAAATATTGCTGGCGATATATACAACACAAAATGTGTGATTCGACGAAAAAACAAACCAACTACGCTATCCAGTGTACAACAAGGGAAAAATGGTTGGAGCAATCGGGAATGTGTTGGATCAACAGGCTGTAATAGGGAACACGTTTATAGTCCTAAGAATACTTCTTTCAGCCTGTCTTTGTTTCCTTTTTATTAAAATGGCAGTTTCTCTACCAGTATCTGCACGTTTATTCTAAGATAGAATTAACAATGTAAACCTGTGCTTCTTACATATTCATATGTAACCCTTTTACGAGAAAAATCTAGGAACATCGAGTGAACTATAGCCGTGACCTCTACGTGAACGTGTTTAATGACCCGAAGGCGATAGAAATCGTTAAAAAATCGCACGAACAACCGTCGCTGCTGTTTCTCATCCAGGTCCGTAAAATGTGTCGCAGGAAATGACAAAATGTTTTTCCTAATTGCAAAGAAGCGTGTCCAAAAAAGGTACTTTTTGACCAGATGGCGACCAGATGCTAGATTTTCGGCGAGGACATTAAATACAAATGTTGATTCAAGGTTACAGCTAACTAGCAATGGTAGCAGCATAATTGGAATGATGTATTAGCTCATCGTAGAAGGGCATTCGTAAAGTTTTCCAAGAGCCTTTTTAATTAGTCTTTCCTTTGAAAAAAAAATTGCTCAAGTTACTACTTGGTCCCTTTTTATAAGTTGAAATAAGTTTATTCACCTAAAAACACTAGGGCTTAGCTATGCAACTTTAAAAAAAATCCAGTAACTGCGACCATATCCTAAATTAATTTTTGCCCGCGCGATAGAAAGTTATATCAATTGTCACGTTTCGTAGCGGTGGCTGGAACGTACCCCGGGTCTTGAGGAAGATGGCTTCAACTTTTGGGCAAAGTACAAAGCCGTCGTCACTCTAATGTTGGACCGAATGGAAGACAAGGGCCATAAGAAAAACGACACGCAAATGATAGAAAATGTGTGCGCGAAAAGGGTTTGTATAAAAGTATATAAATACTTATGTATAAACTCGTATAATTGCATGAAGAGTCAATTTGGCATTTGGATTAACGATAATTGCGGTCAGCAGTATGCCGCATACTATCATGGATACAGTTCTACTGGTCCATTTCAGCCTTCTCTACGCGTTATTTTTAGCAGCACATCATCTACACTACAAACTGTTAATTATCACCATGATTTGTTGTAGGCGGTGTTTGCGACAATTTTCGACGAATCCCTTCATAACGAATTGATAAAGCGCGGCGAGCGACGGCTATCACATAAGGCACTTCAAGGAGCATTAATGATTTATTTGTACAGGGATAGTCCTCGTTTTCATCAGCCCTTCCATATGCTAACGCTGCTTATGGACATCGATTCTCTTATTACCCGATGGAGATGTAAGAACTTATCGATTTAATAGTCAGAATTATAGTGCTAGGTATAGATATGTAAGTATGGATATAAGGTTTCTACCTCGCTCTATAAAACGTTTTCGTTAGCAAAATAGCTTCTACGAAATCGGACTATGTTTTCCTATGTCTCTGACAAGTTTAATAATAAGATTAAATCTAAGATTACAAAATATGATACAGATAACCACGTTCTAATGGTGCAACGAATGATCGGTTCATCGCGAACAGGCACAGGAGGATCTTCAGGTTACCAATACTTGCGTTCAACATTGAGGTTCGTCCAAAGACTTCACTGAATAGAAGCCTTGAAAAATAATATCATTGATTCTAATTGATCAAAATGAGAAGGCTAAAATGGAGCATAGTCTCTTAAAATGGATAACGGTTTCTTGAGTGTTTTTTTTTGAGTAAGGTTTAATTTTCTATATGTGGTTAATTTACGAAGTTATTAGTTAGACCTAATTTAAAGAGGCCTACTTCTCACTTTTTTTTTTTATCACTGTGATGGAACTTCATGATTTTACAGCGACCGTTATAAGGTCTTTCTGGACCTATTCAACTTATCAACTTTCATCATACCACGGTCATGTCTGCCGCCACTGACTCCTTCTATGACTAGAGCTTTATCTATGTCTGAAACTTACGAAGAAATGGAAAAGTTTTTGTCATAACAGAAATAAAAGGTTGACATCAGACCTATTCTGAATCCGGACTCAGAATCAAAGGCAAACATTTTAATAGAATTTATTCTAGACGTCTCACCTGTGTGGATTATATCGAACTCTTTTCTTAATCCTACATACCTACAAAGTATTCACAGCTTTGCCACTCCTTCTCATTCGCACTTTTTACTCCTATCCTTCTCACTTCGCTAACTCCTATCCTATTCTCCCTATATTTTGTAACGTTACTATTAACTTTTTAAAATTTTCTACTGCTTTAAGGATTTATCCGACCCTTTATGGCTCCTTTCAAATGCAACAAAAAAAAACTTGTTTTGTAATCATTTGTAAGCAACAAGTGTTTTCTATTTTTGTAGCTGATAATAATACTCTACCTTAGGCTGTAACAAACTCACTTTCTTTGAAAAAACTTAGATACTCGAGATGGAACTGCTAATGTGGAGTACATAGACCGTGAATAAAGAGTACTGGAAATATATTGTATGCGATAAAAAGGAACCATTACAATAGTATGAATGCGGAATCTTTAATTAGGACTTAGTTCAAGCTATTATGTCATCAACCGGATTAGTGGATAAACAGCTTACTATATATTCTGTCAATACATTGGAGTTCATGCTCTTTCACAGACAACTAAGTTTGTGTGTGGATAGTTTATTTGTACAGTACTCGAGTTATTGTTATATACAAGTGTCAGATATACGTGCTATTTTTAGTACTGAGAATGCCATTAAATTGATTATACTCACTGGGAAAAATGAAGAAATGAAAATAGCTGAATGCGCCTATGTGCACAACTTCCACATACTGGGTGATAAACGTAATTTGTGTGACAATATGATTTCCATAGAAACACTCAATTGGTACAAGAAGCCTATTTTACATGAAAAAGATTTTTTTTAAAAGTACTGATGTGCGCCCCTGTCGCTGTTGCTCCAGCCTCGCTTTATTGTGGTGCCCAACTGTTCCGACTGTTTGCGGGGCTTTTTTGCCGCATTTTGTTTAGCACGTTTGTCTTGCTGGTCTTTGAAGGATTCGCCCTTGTTTAACCCTTTAGCCAAAGCGTTCACCTGAAACCATGCGATAATATCTGGTTAGTGATAAGAGTCGTAGATATTTTTTACTACTATTATAGAATGCTGTATTACGCCGTACGTATATCAAACACTTGTCGAATCGACCGAATCACAAGTTTCGTTTGTTTTTTGTTTTGTTTTTTTTGTAATTTACTAACGATCCAAGGCGTACCGACCTGCTTCATTTATCAGACATCCTGCCAAAAAATATACATGAGGGCTGTGGGAGTAACTTTTTGTTAATGAGGGGAAATTTGCCTCTAGCTCAAAGAGCCAGACACGAGATAGGCCAGAAGGATAGGTTTTGTATGGCAATGATATCGAACCGACGATGAATGTCAGTACTAGCTTTTAACTAACGAATTACCTGTTGCATTATTGCGTCCGGATACTGACACCCCAGCAGCATGACGTTGACATACGCCTGCGCTAAACAGAGTAAACGATTCTCTTCGAAGTTCTCCTGGTACTGTACAATGAACTCTTCTCGTAATTCCCAATTTTCCGCACTTTCCCATGGTTGACGATACGTCTCAATTGGTTGAGAGAGCGGCATCTAAGAAATTAGAAAACGAAGATGCGCATTGTTGGTTACTGTCTGTCCGTTTAACTGAAAGACTTACTCAACCTCCGTTCTCATTATGGCTATAAATATCTTCATACCAATATTAAATGATTGTTTTGATTTTCCCCTGGTAGCGCAGTGGCAACCTGTTCGCCTACTAATTTGACGGACGTATGAAGTGCTCCACGTTCAAAACCGCGCGATTCATTTCGTGTTGGACGGGTTCAGCCGTCTAAGGCAATGTGTGATCAAGGCACTATCGTCGTAAAATTAAAAAACATCTCTCCATAATACCTTAGGATCCTTTCAACGCTCGGTACCGTTATTATGAAGACGTTTTCTAGTAATTAATGTATCATATAATCTTTGTTTGTCTTTCTTTATCGATTTTCTAAAAATTTAACTGGAAATTGTATTGAGTTATTCGAAAGGCTAACATCAGAGGTTTTACTAGCATAGAGCAGCGTTCCCACCAATGTCGACAATTTTCACAGGTAGCACAAATTTAGATTTCTTCAACTCGTTAAAGGTGGTCGTTTGAAACACAATAGTATCACAATTCCTTGAATGATAGTCCTTGTTTACATTTGATAATACTGAAATAGACTGATGGGATGCGGAACCTAGCTATACGTATACATTCCACTAGAAAAAGTAAAGCAAACAAATAAAACTATAGTAGCAAACAAATATAATGATCCATTGTAATGCGTATTTTTTTGGCAGAACTACTTTCCTGCTATTTAACATTTGAGCGAAAATCGGTTGATAAAATTCAAGCGAAGTTCGACTACCGTGTTGATTATCTGTCGGTATATGTTATTAGGTGAACTATTCGTAGTATTCTATTAATAGCTAATACGAATTGCATTTAAGAGTGTTCTCAATCTTAGGCTAGCTTAACTCACTTACACTGAACGGGATCGTGAAATTATGCAACAAGTAAATTCGAGACCGGCTACACTAGCAACAGCTGACGCACCATCAGATTGGCCTCTGTGGACAATCGTTCGATATGTCGTCACTTGCCCAGTGCTTTGATTACGTTCCGAGGTTTATGGTTCGATGCGGATGAATGGTTCGCGAGGGTCACGACAGGGAATAGATGCAAAAGAGATAAACACGCGGTTCGTTTGAAAAATTTGAAAAAATGTTTATATGAAGGCCGGCCTACGAATGACTCTATGCTAGGAAAGACGTAGACGTCCATATTTTTAATAGAACGAAACGCAAGTTCAATCTAGCTGTTTGGAGTTTTGTACATACTTAAGATATCCTGTGGTAGAGACAAGGGTCATTGATACATATATATAGATATAGACCGTTAACCAGAATATAGTATTAGATAAATGATATATGCAGATAACCTCAGAGTACAGTCATATGTATAGTATATATAGGTAATGAGAAACAGTAAAGTATATAGGTGAAAAATTGCTTGATATTTTAACGGCCTTTTTCCAGATAGTCGGAGATGAATTTGTTAATCACTGCGCTCTTATAACGTAAAAATCAGATTAAATCGTGATGCCAGTGCACGCATAGCGGAATCGCCGAGGCCTATCATAACTGCGTAGCATATCGGCGAAGCATGAAGTTCATACTTATTTTCGTAGTGGCCTGTTTGTGATGGTTGATACATTTCTAGGCACTGTTTTGAGGCCGTACACGATTAAAGCAGATGGCGACGCATGTGAATAGAATTAATAACAATGGTTTAACAGTAGAAGGATAGATATTTCCGTCCGATTTAGTTAGTTCAGTCTTCGTAAATGTGCAGTGCTAACGTATTCGCCAATTAAACTCAAGAGCACGTGGTGGTCATAAAAACACTCTATTTAGCATTAGAAGAGGTCAATTGTTTAAGACAATACGCAACGGTAGTACCGGACGTACAACTCCAGACGTTTAGCCTTATGGTTACGTATAGTCCATCAGCAGATAAATCGAGCTATATGACTCTATTTTGTTTGCCCTCGAACTGCTGCATAATTGGAGATTCATTTATATCATCAACAGATCCTCCCTGCGGCGGAGTAATGGTAGCGTGTTTCTGTACTGTTTTGTCGATATAACGTACGTATGGGACACTGTGCTTCTATGTAAATATTCCGATGACACCGGTTTATACTAATAGTAATATTTACATAAATGTTCTACGTCTGAGTCTACCGTGATTAACGATCGCTTCGGACGGCGGGTCACGAAATAAATATTTACGCCCTATTTAAAATCTGTACCGCCTTACGCGGTGTCCCTAAGTTCACGTTAAAAATAAGTGCATGGGACAGACGTGCTCTAATGGATAAATGCAGGTGGATCTGGAAATCAGTTATCATATGAAATAATTCTGATAGTAAAAAGGTGCGTGTACTGACGAAGATTAGCGGACAGTGGTCAAGTTTGTTCTGACGAGGCCACTATCTGGAATTTCTGGGCCACTATTGACAGCTGGTGAAGGTATTACGCAGATCCGTTTGTAGCAAACAAGTAGTGTTGTACGAAATTGTAGAAGGAAAATTTTGATACTAGCGATGATCGAAAGTAGGACTATTTATAAGGTACGACTACTTAGAAACGAATTTGAAAACGGAACAAAGCCATTCAATGGAGGAGAGTTTGGTCTCTGAGGGATCTATGAACAAGCAGTACGTCTTACCACATCGTCACAAAAATGCTGTGCATAAGGAAAATTAATGTGACGTGAGAGCCTGAAAAGTGATTATCTAAAACATGTTGCTTTCGATGCACGGAAAAAACTGTTAATAATGGAACATGGCGCGATTTAAGTAAGCAGCCAATGCACCGCTAGCTACAAGTCTTTTAAAATAAGAACTTATTTCGTTATCTTTGTTTTCGTTTTTCCATTTTGTATTGTGTAACTAATAAAATCTACCACCAAACATTTCTGTTTTGGCCGGCCAATTTAATTTGAAGAGTTTGCAAGTTGAAATATTTTACGTTCGATGCGTGGAGCTAACTTGCAAACTCTTCAAATCTTCATCGAACGTAAAATGTTTCATGCTTGGGGGAAGATATGTGGACCCAAATTCAACTTGGCGAAACGGATGCGGTACATTAATTTCCGCATTTCCGTGTATACAGCTACACAATCTAATCATTGTTATTTGCAAAACACTAAAAAAAAATAATATAAGACTCGTCCCAGAGAATACTTTTTTATTAGTAGCTGGCGTCCAGTTTGTTTAAAAAAGGACAGATGCTGAAACGAACTGATAACATACAGAAATGCGCAGTTATGAACGAGCATTATGACACAAGAATTTATAGCACACTAACCGGAAAAATCGAGAAGCTTGTTCTTCATTAATACGATCAATCTCTAACTAATGTTTTTTTCTTTGTAAAACATACGCACCGACGTTAGGACGATTGCTTCGAGAACATTGGCTACCTAAAAAATACAAAAATAAATAAAAACCTAATTTATTTATACTAATATAAAATAAAATAAGTTATATATATATATATATATATATATATATTATATTTATTTATTTATTATTATTTAATCGAATGACAATTATTTAAATAAGTGTCGTGTCCTTTATTTCAGGATCGTTTGCTTTAGCGACAGAATAGATATCCCATAGATCTAGAGTGCCTGCCATCATTCCGTAACTTTGTTTTTTCATCTGTCCTAAATATCAATTCGTTTTATGCCAGCTTGGATGGAAGAGTTAGCGCCTCGCTCTTAGCATTCTCGTTGTTCGCTACATGAATGAACACGTAATTTTACCTTGCCTAAGTTACAGCGAAACTAATGGATTTTACTTTAAATTTATTCAGTATAATCATTTGTTAATAAAGCGCAAAGTATGGCTTCGTATGGTATTCCCGTTGAGGTAGCCGTTACTCATCGTCTGTGACGATCTCTTAGGAAAAATAATCGTCCAAACGGGAAATTAAAGGATCACGAATGGACAAGGCCATTGAAGAAGCTGTCATGTACGGGGTGCTTTTCAAAGACTTACAGAAATTAGGTAATATGAAAGTGCGCATGAACTTTGTTTATCTCTTCCTGCTATTGCCTAAATGACTAAATAGGTATAAACTTTGTAGAAGTAGATGATCAGCAAACGGTCACTCCATTATTTGTTTTAACAACCTAGAATATACCCCTCAGCTATGAGTGTCAGCTGCACAGCAATCTACCTATTAAAAGCTTGGAACAACGTTTCCCTATATTAAGTAACTATTTTTCATCCATTTTTATGAAAACGCCATCAATGTTTGTCGAATAGTTGTTATATTTTTCTTGTTATTTACCTATATATATTTATATATACTTATGCGCATAGAGAAAGAGAGAATCCGAGGGGTCTGTCAATAATAGTTAGATTAGTCAAAAAAATTTCCTGCGAACCTCCATAAGCAACGGATGTGACGTCGAGCACGTCATCGGTACCATTTCAAAGGTCCAACACAATTTAACCGCATCATCAGATCTTTTTCTTTACTTATGTTTCGTTAAACACACTTTGTTTCAAAGCTTTCTCCTCAAGTCGAATTTATGTTATTAGAAGAATTACTTGACACAGGCCATCAACAAATGCCTTATATTTGAGATTTAGTGGAAAGGTCTGCTAAAGTGTCTTTAGGCATAGTTGCAGAAGTTAATCTGCAAATGTAATAGGAAGCGGAAAAATAACTTCCGGTCTACGCGTCTTCTTACCGACTTCCATCTTGAAGGGTCAGTTATCATATAATGAAGGCTCTCGAAATGAGAGCGTTGTCAAATATGTGTTAGAATATATATGTTTGTTGAAAAAAACAATGGGTCGATATTAGTTGAAAAAACAATACCGGTCCCGACTGCAGCAAATTTCTCATTGTATGATTATTATCACATTCGGAGACTTGCTCTCGCACGGTCCATGACATCTTTTTTGATCTTCGGGTAGTCTGGGTAGAGTCCTAGAACTTGGTGACATACCGATATTGCCTCCACAAATCGCTTTCCTTTCAAATAGTTGAATGCAAGCTTATAACCTGTGGGAATCAGTACGTCTTAGAAGTCGGTTGCGGAAATTACGGTGTAAATGCGAGTAACTGATTATACCGAAGAAGATTATTCATTGAATGCAAGGTGGCACACTTGGTCAGGTCTTTTTTTCATTCATTAGGTAATAGATTAACTTCATAGACTTTCTAATTGGCATAAGCTATTGAGGGGTCCGAAGCATTCGGTATACGATGCATTTCTACTTGAATAACATGGGCAATAACTCGCAAATGTGAAAAACACAACTTACCGATTGCAGGGTTTCGCGTTTGTTTCCAAGCGGATTCATAACAGTTGGCCGCGTCGCGATAGCTCTGCTCCTTTTCCATAATGTACCCCATGTACTCGTAAGCTTTCGTGCAGCTCTGCAATAGAAACAGCAACCACCGAAAGCGCCAATAAGTGATTCCCGATTCTGTTCCTTACTTGAATATCAAACGAATTCAGTTTATAAGTTGAAGTCGCTTGTTTACCAGTCACAATGGATAAGTCACCAATTTGGAGCGGAAAGTTTTGCTCTTAATTAATGTAACTTTATTTACTGCTGTGGTTCGAATATTGTTTGTGTACTAGGCGTGATGGTGGTTACAAGTTCGGCGAAAGCAGAAAAGCGCAGAAGCTGAGTTTACCTTGATAAGTGCCAACTATAACGTAAAATTAAGACTCAAATTTGCTATAGAATAAAGGGAAATTCTCTGTTTTAATGCAGAACAAAAAGTTTGATTTTAAGGTTACCTGAATTAGATCATTTTAACAATGTGTTTGTTGTCCTTACCCGGTTGTATTGAAGGACACGTTTAATCAGGTCGCTCGCATAATCGTATTTGCCAGAATGAATATAGATATCGGCGAGAAGCAACCAGGCCTTCTCAAGGTACTCGGCGTCGCTAAAACTCCATGGCGATTTCATGACACGTTTCAGCTGATTGCGCGCTTTTGGTACCTGTTTAAGGATCATATGGGCTGTCGCGATACCTAAAATAGCGCCGACATGCTCTCGCTACAAACAATAACAACGTAAAAATGAAGATTGCTTTAATATCTATATACAACTATAGTATAACAGTGCACAAAAATTCAAACTTAATAGATCGTGTTAAGTTGATCGCATCTCGAGCTCTTGAACGCTTACTAATTGGTAATTCTATATATTGGCTCGTCGCAAAAGTATTGACCGATCGTTTTTCTATCTAGCTGGCTTTCAAGTTATATATCTCAGGCAATATGGGTTGCGTCCAATGGAGGCAATATGGGTTGGGAAAGTTGTGATTTGGCAATAGTAGATTTCCTTAGATTGTTAAAATGAGTGATATTTCTACAAAAAATGACAATATTTAACAATTTTATTACGATTAAAAAAAATGTACAAATTGCTTAAACTGCGTTATCGAAAGAGACGTTTTAAGGATGGTTCTTTCGCTTTCGTTCGAGAGATTTCGATACGAAAGATATTCTTCGACCGATGGTCAATTAATTGTGATAAAACTTGAGCAATATCGACAAGAGCCATGGTATCGCCGGAGAACTAAACGTCTGCGTAAATTAATGGCCTAGACCGGTTGAAAAAGATAGTTATACGAAGAAACTTGACGTTTTAGAGTGTTTACTTAATCATACGTTTATCTATAGAACCGCAGCAAGGTCGATTCACTTTTAAAATGGGTGATCGCGCGTGATGAAAAGTGACTCACATACGATAATAATGTGCAAATAAAAAATGTGCTCTGCAAAGTTCAGACAAACGCTAAAAAAGTTCCGGTCTCTGCAAAAGTTCCTTCCAATGCAGCAATTCAAAAATCATCTGTAACTGTTTTTTTTCCCAGAAGCCACATAAGTTCTACACCTACGGGATTATGGTGGTATTAGAAAGATGGTAGAAGGCCATTAATCCAAGTGTCACAGGTTCAGTTTAGTAATAACATTTAAAAATGAAAGCTTTTGGCCCAGTCTTGGTTTTAAAGCGGTCATGGCTTTTTCGACGAGCGAACGGGGTACACAACTCATTTGTAATTACAGATTTCGTCGCCTATAGGAAGTAAAGCAATACATAAAGCGTATGCATTGTGTCCCATATATCTACTGAATAGCACACAGTAGTATTCATATTTAGCGAAGTATGTCGCTTGACGCGACTCTACTAATTTTAAACCCAGTGTAACACAAGATTCCAAGGTGGTGCATTCCGTACAACGTACATATTTTTCGTCGGACGTAATCTCTAGGAAATCGTTGAGCGCCATCTCGGCATCTGGCTTAGTTTTTTTAGCTAGAAGAACATAATCACACATTAACTGAAAATCGAGGTCACTCGGGGGAACCGTAGTTCTCAGTTCGGCCAGGAGATTCTCCGCTGTCTCAATTATACCAGCCATCTCCCTGTAAAGTATAACATGACACAAGTGCGATACCTTCGACATCGTTAGATCTTTGTTTCCAGTCGAATGACCTTGACGCTTTCAACAGCCTACCAACCAGCTAACCTTAGAGCTGAATTTAATTGGTTCGCTGATAGATCATAATCTCTTTAACACATGCCATCCTTGACGGCAGATGCACTTTCCGGCCTCTTGGTACTTTCTAGTCAAAATCTTTAAATTCGATTGCCTAAGCATATAAAATGACTTACTCTGCGGATGCAGTACTGTCGAAAGTCTCTGATCCAAGTGTGTTATTGTCAGGATTGCAACAGATCTCGATCATATGGTATGTAGCAATAATTCCCCATTCAGAATCACCGCGACTTTGGTTGAAGTGTTTCATCGCTGTCTGGGTATTACCTGTCGCAACACGCGATAATGTCACTATCAAGAATTTACATTTTATAATTAGACATTTTCATATTAAATGTGTAACTTATATCGCGAGGCAACGTATTTATCTGTGTTTTTTTGGTAACGAAAAATTGAATCAACCGTAGAGCAGCGTTCTGGTGATACTAATATATGGTAACAGATGCGTAATACATTCATCGTTATAGTCCCGTTTGTGAGTATTATACATATATAGAAATGCAGTTTTTTTTTTTCGAAACGTAATTTTTACAGCAGTCTCATATTGTTCGTTCCAGGTAAACATATAATACCGGTCCTCGGGTCAGACAGGCAATAACGGCATAGCTTCTAACAAAAAGACCCCTACCAGTATACCAATCGTAAAGCCCCCGGCAGTAGTAGAAGCCTGCGGCTGGTGTTGATGGAGGTTTGTCGAGGAAAGCTTTGCACTTGTACAAATATCCCAGCCGCCTAAAAGAGCACACACGAATAATGAGTATAGATCAAATCGTATGCTGGCGGACCTGCCTAAGCAAAAGGGTTTCGATAAACGATTTCAAGATTATAAGATTCAATAGAATCGCGCTTGCTCGGTTAATTCTAACCGACAAAAATTGCGTACTGTTCTATATAAAAATGACAGGCGATGTGGGTTTCTTCGATCGGGTGATTATTGGCTTCTGGTCTTAAGGGTCGTTACCTGCAAGCTTCGATGAGTCTGGCCAGGGCGGGATAGTATTCGGGTTTCTGCACAAGCAACTTCTCAAAATGTATCAGTGAATTTTCAAGGTCCGTTTTGCGGAACATGATGTCCGCCATCATCTGCAACCGTAGTGATGAATCTCATCGTTGGTGGTTGTATCAAAGGTCTCAGCCAATTAAACGACACAGGATGTATTATTACAGCTTAAGAAATGAGCGCCCACATTCATATTACTACTCCCGCCGAACTCTTATTGCAATCAATACCGTGCCATTGCGAGACGGCGAAACATTCCACTCAGAGCTGTTAGTGACAATCTACGGTTACGTTCGTTTTGCCGCGCGCACGTTGAATTGAAGCAGACAAACAGTTTTTAGTCGTTTCAGGCCGAAAGTTCGTAGATTTTCTACGAACTTTCGGCCTGAAATACTTCACAATTGGAGTTTTTTTTAGACACTATTATGGAGCACACGAGTTGCACGAACTACACTCCATATCTCTAAGTACGTTTTATGCCGATATCTATATTCGCACAGGTGGCACACTTCTGTCAGCCTAAATATTAATTTTTTTTTTCTTTTTTTTTTCTAACAAAATAATATAGAGTAACTTACCAGAGTGGCGCTTTCATTATCTTTGTCAATCTTGAGAATTTGATTGCAATATTGCCGCGCCTGCTCCAGATTGTTTGAGGCCATTTCCACCTTTGCCACAGCCAGGAGTGACTGGAGACATCGGAATCACAAGAACTTCATATTTGATGGGATTTTGTAACGTAGCAATATTTCGTATACAATTAGCTATATTTACAGATGCGGTAACACATTATGCTTAGATAGCAAATCTAAGCATAATGTGTTATCTAATCATTTGTTATATTTATTACTTATTTTTAGCCCTTATCTACTCTCGTTGTGACCACGTGGTTTGCAAATCGAGAAAATAGGTCGTTCGCCTTCCCGAACCTGCCTCGTGCCCCCGATATGAGATGGATCCATTTTGACACATTGTAGAAGCCATATGTGAAGTTGACTTGTACTTTATACTGGGTATTCACACGAATCGGGCACAAAGCAACAGTGCACAGCATTTAACACACCCGAACATTTGTCTGGTCGTAGTGGAGAGCCTGGCGGAGAAACTTAAGAGCTTGTGGGTAGTCTTTTTTACTTTCTGCATGTGCCGCTAGTTTTGAGCAGATCGCTAAGGCCTGGGTTAATTGTTCAGCTGCCGAGTCCGGAGCTTCTAGCTGGACACGCATCATGACCTGGAAGCAGACCACAAGCAAAATGTAATGGAAAGGTCATTTGATGACCGGATCTCACCTATTTTCAGAATCTACGAATACTCTAATTGCAGATGTTCGACTCATATGTCTGACAAAGATGTTCTTTCTCCAAATTACAAACGGACAAGTTTATCTAGGCTCAACAAATTGTGTACTATGTTCTCTTTAATGCTTTTAATAAGATTCAAGCTGAACTGGCCTAAAAAAGCTATGTAATCAATTCAGTTGACGCACCCGAGTTTGGATATCGTACGCTTTTTGGTACGCCTTGATGGATGCGTCATTGCCCTTTTCGGGGTTCATTCGATAGCTTCTGGCCAGAAGTACCATGAATTTAGCTTCCCACTGCAGTGCTTGCAGGTCAGCTTGTTGTCTAAGGGGCTCTAATGCAGCATTAATCACATCTTCACTCTCTTTAAACCTACGATGTCAGCATTTAAATCACATCGTAAACAAGGTAATTACTTTCTGACTTCAGTTTACGAGATATCATATCATATTGCTGTTATGATCAAACACCGCACATATAGTCTACATATAAAACAAAGTGGACCAAAAATCTCTTAACACATTCCAAATCTTAATTTCATATATATATATATATATATATATATATATATATATATATATATATATATATATATCTTTTTTTTCTGGTGTTTCTTTCAAACTATGAAAAGGCTTTTTCCCCTATCCTGTGTTGTACGGACGATATTTTCAAGTCAAATTTCCCACCTCTCAAGTCCTATTAATAGATGGGCCAGGTCGTATCGAAGTAGAGATTCGCCTCCAGTTTTAATAGCGGCTTTGTAGAAGGTGATAGCCTTATCGTAAAAATGTGTTCTAACAAGAAGTTGACCCATTTTTCGGCCAATAATGTAATCTCTGGGGTTCTTCTTTAGTGCGTTTTCATACGCTTCGATCGCTTGTTCATGTTCATGAACTCTCATTAAGGCGTCACCTAACATCAGATGGCTATCCGCTGTTGGATTATGCTTCACGATATCCCTGAAGATAAGGACATAAAAGACATTTTATTCGGCTGCACACCGGTCATAGCTAGTAGGTCATTCTTTTTTTTTTCTGGAAAAAGATGTCCCACAATCTTCAAAGACAAGGAACATAGTCAGCTAATGAATTTGCATATATAACTCACCGATAGCACGTAATAAAGAGTTTAGTGTCTTTACGATACTGAAGATAGATTGAAGCCATTCGTTCACGTGCTTCGACGTAATAGTTCTGGTCAGGGCCTATAGCCTGTAGAAGGGATAGAGCCTGGTCAACATTGCCTCGACTCAATGCTAGCTCCGTACCAGCAATATTTACCTATATACAAGCGTTTTTCAGTAAATGCAAACGATATATTAGTTAGTCATATGATATAATCGATAATCAGTGTATTGGCATAAACTTACAGCGTTATTTCTAACTTAACGAAACAGAAGAGATAAGTAACATGATATTGGAGACCCACCTAGATATTGCACATACAGAGTGGAAAAAATTAGTAAATAATTTGAAAAATCTTCTGAAAATTCGAGAGTTTTTTAATTTAGTTTTCATTTTTTTGCTCGCACTACACTAAACTTTTCGCAATAAAGATTCTCGAAGTACTAGGTAACTTTTGCCCCCCTTTGCATAAAGTGCCAAAACGCCAGCGGCGGAAATAGGTTCTATACAAGTTGAAAAAAGCTCGAACATCAATTTGCTGACCGAGTGCTCGCCGAGCATAGAACCTAGTATCCATTCGGTTAGCCCGACTTATAGACATACACAATATGGCGTAATCACTAATTAAATATTTCATATTTTGGGCCAGATTTACTAACTTTAACCTCCTCTGGCTTCCCTTTAAAGTACGCCAAGGCATTTTTGATAATGTTTTCGGCTTTCTTTTGATCACCCAATAGACGATAGGACTCCGACAGTTCGAGGAAAAGATTCATTTTGTCATTAGTATTGAGCGCTGCCTTAGCCGGTCCACCTGAAAGGCCTGCCAAATCCATGGCCATCTTGAGAGCCGTCAGTGCTTCTTGATTTTCCTCTTTTTTTCGATGAATTTTCGCCTTGATCAGTTGAAAAAGTGGTCTGTCTCGCACCTGGTAACCAAAAATAAATTTGAATAAAGATACGGACGTGTTATTTTCGTATCAGCCAATCAGTCGTTTTGAGAGCCAGCCGTATGGAGTAACATTTAATGGCTTTTGTACCAGACCTAAAACAAGATTATAGAACTAGTCGTTCTTAGTTACAATTTTCAGTACTCTTACAGACCTGGAAGTTGTTCGAAAGAGCCATCTCAAGCGTTTGCTGAGCACTTTGTACTGCATCTTGCTCGAGTTGAACTTGTGCTAGAAGCAGGTGCGTATCAGCCGGAACTTGTTGGTTCAAGTTGATCACCTTGTCCAGAAGGGCTGGAAATATTTAATACGTTGATTTATTTATACTTGACTTTTTTTTTCTTGACTGCTATGCTCCACAACTGTTACTAACAAAGGGTATCATTATTATATAACAAGTTCGCAAAAGTTACCCTGAGCCGCCGTAGAATCTCCAGAGAGGTATTTGATCCGAGCCATAAGAAAATTTGCGTCAACGAGTGCTGGACACATATGTAACACGGGTTTTAGCGCTGTTTGGCATTTCTTTAACACTTCTGGAAGTGTCTGACCACTTGTCGCCTTTAAAGGCCGTTCGGGCGCGTACTCCAAATACAGTTTTACTAGTTGTACGACGAAGTCTGGGTTTAGCGACAAAAGGTATTCCATACTCTTAGGCTGACCTTCTGTTGCCTGGTAATGCTTGCTTACTGCTTGGTCAAGAAGCTGAGCCACTCGTTCCGGCGATTTGTTTTGCCGATGAAGTAATAGGGCGGTGGTGTACAGCATTTCCTGCACACAATTGAGAACCAGAACTACAAGGTGACAATTTCAAGACTCTAACGGATGCTACAGATGCAGCTTATATGGGAGACCTTCAATGGATGAATTTGATAAGAGAATTAGTACTGATGCGACGAAGATTAAATGGAATATTAGAGATACCAACCGGGGTCATATGTGTCCGATGAACTTCCTGTAACAGGTCGATTTGCTGTTCGGCCGTTTCGAGTCCTTCGGGTCCCTGCGACAGTGTCTGCAGAAGGATGCTTCCGAGGGTCGCCTCCATATTTTCTCCGTCCGCGCGAAGCGCTGCCACAAAATGCTTGTCAGCGTCCTGAGTCGAAAAATGTGTAATTATCAATTATTAGAATGGCTCTCACCACATTCATTGCTCGCATATCATGAGTTCTCTCAAACTCATCAGTCACGATTCGAGTTCCACAGAATTAAAGACTGCATTTGGAACATGTGCTTGACACTTTTTGAATTCGTACGCTTACCTTGTAGCGATTTAGCATAAGAAGTATTTTCGCAACGCCCGTCTCATAAATAGAATTTTTCGAGCTGAAGGAAGTGGCCTTCTCCATAAGTACCAGACACTGCTCCAGTATCTGTGGTTGCCGGCCGGACTGCAACGAAAAAGGACCTTATGTATATATAATAATATATATAATAATAACAACACATAATATTGAGTTGTGCCTACTTTTTACTGCGTTCGATTGATGAACGGTCAAACATCATGGATATGCAAATTTGAGATGGGATTAACCTTCGACACAGCAATAATTTTACTCCGCAGTAAAACGGAAATTGGTTTTTTCCTTGACTGACTAATCCTCGTCAAGAGTTTACTTACGACAACGATAAATATCGAAGCGGTCTCGTAGTACAACCAGGAGTTGTGAGGCTCGGCGATGTCAAGGGAGGCCAGTACCTCATGTATTCTCCGCTGGGCCTCCTTGACGTTATTCTGTTTACTTAACAGGTGCACAACTTGATAACGCTGCGCTTGAATGCAGTTCGTGTCCATTGACAAAGCTCTAGCGACGCGGTCAAAACAGGTCAGAGAACAGCAGTAACGGCACACATCAAGTTAGGTCTGGAGGATATAAGTTGCTGTAATTTTTAAATATCTAGCTTATATGCTATGCATTTGTAGCTTCATAACTATTAGGAGTTGGATAGTTTTGTCGACCTGGAGCAGCGTGACAACGCGTAAAAACCGACCCTAGATAGTTATATTATAGGCTATTTTTGTAGCGAAAAATAAACACTATTTATTGGACGATGAGACTGTGCCATAGCATGGGTAATGTGAACACTTTTTGGCTACCCTGCTTTTTTGATTACCCCGACGTGAGTGCCGCCGCATATCATAACTGACTATGGTCAACAAATGCATGACGTATTCCATCGCCGATTCCGTACGTCAAGAACAGGCTAAAGGTTCGCTCTTGAGAGATTACTCAACCAAAAATCCATCGCTGTTCCATTATGTACAGATGCGGGTTGCGATGTCTCCGATTACCTGTTGGCCGTGTCGACTACTTGATCCCAGTCCCCCATAGCCATGTGCACTTTTATTTTCTCCAATATTGACGGAAGATTACCTGAAATTTCGACCAACGATATATATGTATACGGTTGCTACTAATTGAATGAAGTTGCATAGTAACTGATATGGACCCTGGCACCTATATTACGCAAACAATTTGCTTTTTGGATGTTAAGTTGTTGACCTTCTTTCTGTGAGGATTGCGTATATTCTGTTGAAAGCTCTAAGGATGGCACATTACATTGTAGCACTGCAATTTGCAACACATCGCGTAGCAAGTTCCTCGCGCGTATTTGGAGCTCCTAGCGTATGGAGCTCCTAGAGTTATGTATATTTTATGGGGGTGGTTGATTGATTTACTTCAAACATCTCAGCTTTCTCTACCCAGCACTTCCCTGACCTGACTACGAGCTCTCACCTGGAAAAGAGACTACACTTTGATTTACTACGTCAAGTGCCTTGTGCAAATCACCCTGGCGTTTGAGCGCTTCGATCTTGCCAAAAATTGCCTCGGGATTAGCTGTTCCCGACGACTCGAAATACTGGACAACGTTGGTCTTTGCTTGCCGTTGAAGTTCTAGCCATCCTTTCAATACGAGACCTGCAATTACGTTAATTATACAGTGGAGGGTAAGCACTGTTTAGCCGCAGTAACACGGTTCGAATTTGATTTATCTCGAAAGTGAAAAGTCTCTCAAATGGATTACATTTCAATACTGATTGTGTTGTATATGCGGTTGATAAAAAGATCGACGCTACCCTAGAAACATGTATTCTGCCGACTGAGTCATTCGTTCAAACGCCCGATCTCGTTCGCTGTTATCGCTGAACTGTTCTCTGGGATACCTTTCGTTCCATTCGAGTTAGCCATATTTAGTCAACGTTTGCCCCTATGCGAGCTCGAATCTGATATGGCTGTCGAGTCGGCCTGCATCGAACAAGTAATTGTTGGATGGGTCGATTGCTTTCAAGGTAAAATGCTTAATTATTTATTATTATCTATACTTAATTTTGTACTATGATCTTACTTCGTTCAAGAGAAATAGCAAACCTTCTTTCGTTGGTGGAGCTATTTTAAGCATCCTGTCAATTAAATCCTTAGCGTTCTCAAGGTCTCCTATCATATAATAGTAGAGACCAGCTAGGTAAAAAAGCTTCTCGTTACGTTCTTCACGTAGATTACGAATCGTCAGCTCGAGATTGGCAGTTGCTTCATAGTCTGCAATAGTAACAACGATAACAGGTCATCTGCTAAGTACAACCACTTCTGACTGTCTACGTTGATTGTGTCTATCTGTAATAATTTGGCAACAAAAGAAAATATGAAGTCGCTCGAAGTATCATTTTAAGTCTGGCGGTTGCTCTAGGCAGAGATGGTTGTTTGTATGATATAAAAAGTAGGAATGTTTGTTTTTCTTTTAAGATTCAACAGACGCTTATATGGATGCCTTTTTTTTAGTATGCTGTCGAAGTTAAGATCAAAGGGAATAGGGCCGAGGAATTTGATTTACTTGTTGAGAATTCAACCTCACTCTTAGTCAACCTTTATTAGCACTATTTTATCTGTTTTGACTGATTCTGTTTATTAACTTCATAGGGGGGGGGGGTCCATGATCTAAGGGAGGTATCGCGTAAGTCGGATACAAACTATACATTAAAGCTTAACGCAATCAACTATTTGAGAACGACCCATTGTCCGCGAGCTTTAAATAGCCGATAAATATATATTCGTATTAGATGGAAGAAATATAGCATTCTTTACTCTTCAGCTGCTCACTTTAATTTACGAGCGAATTACGGGGTACAGGGTAGTATTAAATATAGCAACCAATATACAAAATTCAAGTTTTACCTTCTTTAACATCTGTTTGTTTCTTGTGAATCGATAGGACCCGTCGTTTTATTGCCCATTTTGGTGTAACTACCCAATAGAGTAATTGTTTAATTTTCGTAGTTGGCGCCAAAACAAGAAACCTACTTTACAGTTGTCTTTTTGCATCCCAGCGCTTGCATACAGGTCCGACCAGTTATTGCGTTGTTTAGCTATGTCGGATGGTCCATATGAATCATCGTCTGCCGCTTGGAACGCATTGGCCAGTCGAAGTGTTAGTCCATCGGTACAGAATCTGTTTTCAAATACGCGTCATGGATTTGCCTCATCCCTACACGTAAAAGACCTTCAAACCCTGAAAGCACTGCTCAGCCATCACGTAAGCTTTTACACTGTTCCTACAATGTCCCGCCAAGACTATGCCATCCAAGTCAGCACTAAGACCTGTACACGCTGCAAGCATCCATCCACAATATTAATGAGAGTAATATTATGGGTGTTTCTAATTGCCGTTGAAAAGCGTACAGGCTTCGATAAACAGACGCCGTCAGCGCCTCTTAAAAAATTGAATGGCTAACAACGATATATATAAATATTGATTGGGCAAACAAATGAATTTATGTATATATTCACTCGTACTGGACGAAATTGCTTGCTAAGTCAGCGTAGTCAATATGAGTTTTCGGAAATCTACGCTATTACGCTACGACAAGATATGCTTATGGCTTGGGTGTGCGCTTTGACGCGTACAGATTCGTCACGACTTTCGATCCGATGAAGGTATGGCACTACAGGCTGATCCAAACTATTAACTGAGGGAGAGAGCATGAAACGATGCTAATGTGATATCTGTTCGTAGTAGTGCCTAGTCATCCATGTAATAAATGCACTGTAACGTTTGAATATGCCCGCGCTCGTCTTGCCGGGCAAAGCGATTTGACAGGCGATTCATACGAAGTGACCTTGTTTCACTTTAGAAACAGCAAATGATGTACGTACGTACGTACGTGCGTGCGTGCGCGCGCGCGCGGGCGGGCGACGGCAGCAGCTGCTGTGACGGGGTATGGCAGTATAATGATTTCGCTACGACAGATTCCAGAACACGATGAAGCACGAGTGAGTATAGAGTTACCATGTGATGTGAAGTTGTTATGCGGGACATCGCACCCGTGCTAAGGTATTATTCTATAAGCATCGGAGTAATGGATACATCATAAATCGTGCACGATAACGTATGTGAGACGGCGATTAGGTGAGGTATCTTTACGTTGGGCTCAATGGTGTAGAATTTCTGCATCATGCATAGAAAATGCGTTTGCGTTTTAGTGCGTGTATGGGGTACCATTTGTTTTTATGCGTTGACGAGCGTTGGACGTCGGTGTTCCGACACTGTAATGAAAAAAAGATACTGGAGAACGATGCGGTGTAAAATCGTTAACTTGTTATAATGATGACGCAAGAATAGAACAACGGAAAAGAAAAGAAGGACATTAGGCCAAGGCGTAATTAATCGAGCGACTTTTATGCGACGTCTGCATCACAACTGCTTCATAACTATCATATGCTATTTCTAGAACTCTAGTTATAGTTCACCTCACGTTAATGAATGCTTGCATCTTGTTCATTCATTCTTAGGTGTCTGTCTTGTATGTGAACGACATAGTCTTGACATAGCCATCCTTTCCGGACACCCTCATAGCTCCTTAAATGAGTCGAAAAATCAGTTGCCTTTGAACTGTCCCTAAATTCTTTCCTATTGAGTTCTCTTCTTCTTGACTAAATGCAATTTCAACAACCTTTATACCTGATACGTATCCTCTTGTACTATAGCCCTCGTTGGCAAATCCAAACGTTGTTCACGATCAATTGCTGGATATAGATACAAGTAGAGTTTTCACTGTTTTTACATTTGTGTATATACGTAAAGATAAACAGCACAAACAAGCTCTCTCTATACACGGCCGTAGCAACCGCCGATTCTTCGAATCCAATTCAAATGACCCATTTATATTGATGTCGTCGAAGCGAAGACGATTGAAGAACACTAATCGTACAATCTAAAAGCTGCGGGTCGGTCGCCTACTTATTTCCATTTTTGTTTGTACTACACGTTAATGAAACTCTTACGGCTTACTGCATTACAGAGAATAGAGCTAATCGGTCTAGGTATGATCGACGCCTTGGCCGGGTTCGTCGTCACGTCGCGCACTGATTTCGTCATGGCGGCAGCTAGTGACTGGCTAAGAGCATTCAGTCCCATTCAGTCGAACATCAACAACAACGTGCGCTGATGTCAGGACCGGACGATTATATTGACCCGGTGTCGCTGTTTCTATCGGTTTCGTATATTTTTACTTGGAAGCCAGCGTTTACGTATGTGAACCTGTGCGTACATTACGGTGAACCACTGACTGATGGCTAGCAACACACAGAGGCGTAGGAAAGCGCGAGTTGCTGCAGTGGTATTAGCAGCAGCAGCAGTAGCATGAGCGATTGTGGGTTGCGGGGCCGTATTGTCTGACTGGCCACGAATACGACGCGGCCGACCCGCGTCAATTGTATATTCTATGCGTAGGTCATTTGCATGTGTCAG
>NW_019211457.1:27532219-27773247 GCF_002443255.2 Varroa destructor
CAGTAAGCAAAGCCTCTGTAGTAGTGAGCCACGAAAGGAGTCTATTACCATTGAGGTGCTTCATGCAGTCTACCTTCATAGAGGGTTATTTAGTACTGACCACAAAAGGCAGCCTTTGGTCTTACTGCCAGTGACTGTGCAGCAGAAGGACGTTGACGATAACCAATGAAGGAGGAGTTAAGAGAAAATAGGCATTTTAAACATTTGGATTTTCACTAGCGACGACCACATCGTGAACGAAGTACATAATGAACATGAGACAAAAAACGTGTGCTCAATTCATGTGTGGCAAATAAGCCTATTAAGCTATTTTTCGGCCCAAATAGCTACATTAACTGACATTTTCGAGAATAGATTTCATTCGGGTGCCGGAAAACCGGTGTGATCTTTGTGTACATGCCTCAGCAGACTGAGTCGTTGATCAGTATGGGTTTAATTAGCTTGTGACAGATGCTGTTGAGGACTAGCAAGAAAAGGTGCGCTGGCATTGTGTAGTGCAACTGATTACTAGCTAGTTGAATTACGGGTAATTTTAATGAGTTACGCTGTACATAAATATGGCGTAAACGCGACCTATGATTTCCTTTAGTGTGCACTGTTTGCGAGGTATTAGGGAAAATTTTATCATTTCCCTCGGAGTATCTTTGTACGGTATTTATAAAGCGAACAGAAGATGACAGGGAGCAAACCTTCCGTTCGGTGATCTGCAGACCGTTGATCCCTTCGAGCTATCAGGTGTTCTAACTGCTTAGACAGTGTTTTCCTACTGATGCCTTGTCGGACACCATATGCGAACACGTGGATACGATCTCGGAAGGCATCTCTAGACACGTCCAAAACAATAGGTACTATGTATTCATAAAGCACTTGCGGCTTTAAGCAGGGACTAGTTTATCATCCAGGACTTCCGACCAAAGTCGCGATCTATGCCGACGAGATCATAAAGTCTCCATTTACCCCTGACTGCGCGCCACCCCCAATCGACATGTTGTTTTATTAAATTAGAAACCAAACCAGGAGAAATTCACATTCTTGCTTATCGTCTAAATTTAGTAGGACAGGCTTAAAGGCGCTAACGATTTCGCGTTTTGAGCTCGCATCCTTTCTTGGTATAGACAAATATCGAATAGCATAGGACTGTATGCACTATTGGCCAACACGAGCCGCATGTACACCATGCCATACCTACGCTCATTCAATATTCGCTGACGGAATGTCGAGGTTCGGTAACGTATACCAGGGAAAATAATTAATTCAAATAACACAGCAGTTATTTTACATGAGGTAAATTACGGCGTATGACGTTACAGCTCCGTGCAACCCGTACAAGCACAAATCTTCGCTATGCCATGCTGACGGCACGCTTGTGCAAACCCGATGCGATTAAGCGCAAAAACAATCAACAAAGACTAATCCGTATGTATAAGTGCTACAAAAGTGCTCTATACTCTGTAGAAATTAAAAGTCTCTATTATAAAATCAACTAATACAGTGCAACTCTGCCTAGTCATCAGTAAATCGGATGATATAATTTTCTGACTGAAAAATTATCACTGGAAAATGATTACAGCCATAAGAATTCCTTATACAGGTGGTCGCTGTGAATAAAGACACGGAAGACACGGATGCTTCTAATGAAGAGCAAATAGACTCTAATATCAGTCATACAGCCGGACGTTGTCCTCGGTATTCACAGTATCAAATCCAGCTGATTCAGAACTTCCGAAGGCCTAATTGTTCCATACGATGTTGCTTGCGTGTATCTTTCGTAGCCCACAAACAGGTGACATGACCGGTTCGAGTACACGTTGGAAAGTATATAAGGTAAGTTATACAAAAAATAAAGTGGTATTCCACTATATGGTCACATTCGTTGCGGCGCACTGATAGGACTACGGTATATTAAAAAAAAAAAAAATAATAAAATAAATAAAAAGTTAGTATGCGATGCAGGCGTCAGATATATAAATATATATATTTGCTGGTAGTAAACTGCACACCATTAGCCCTCTTCGAGAACTTCTCATGTTTGTCATTCGGCTTAATTCTCTCGAGCTATTTTCATAGTCGAAATGGTGGTAGAGCCAACTTCTTTAGGATTTGAGAAACTGTTATTAACAAACATTTTGAGATTTTGTATGTAATTTATATCTCGAGATCGATAGGAGCGTTATGCGAAGATGTTTTAAAGACATCGTTCATTATTCCAGTATAATCAGGTTCATGTCCCTTGGGGTGCGGTGTTGCGTTAGGGTATAAAATAGCGGTTTGATAGGGAACATTATGCTCAGCGAAGACAAGAACAATCTGCAAACTTGGCCTTTCTTGCTACCTTGGAACCTTCTTTAGTTAAACAGGCCAATATATCAGTCATTTGCTCGCGTCTGCTTTCCGATTTCAGTGCGCAGTACGTAGGCTGCGTAGATCAAACTTCAGGTACTATGGTGCCAGTTCTATGTTCACTTCGTGCACCCCCGGTATTCCAAAAAGCCGGGTCTGTCCAAAGAAAATGGCTAAATTCTCTTTTCGAGTATGTGAAAAGACAGTGCAAGAGTGCTTACGAACGACTTCCCCGAACTCTGTTGATAGATGCTAGCGCCAATCCTACGTTTTGTCGATTAGGATGACTCTCTTATAAGTTACAAACGTGCACCGTTTCTTTGCGCTGAAGCAACGGCGAAAATGATTGAGAGCTTTTGCCAACCATTATAGCTACAACGGGAGTCGCCGAGCGGCTCTAGTATTAGAGTATTTTGGTAACAACAACAACAGTAGTTGGTAGCAGCCACGAATGGATAGTTCTCATACGGATACGACGCACGAAGGGAACTCGTTTAGGCAATGCGGATGTAATCGGCGTTCTCATGGTGGTCTATTTGTGTGCCATTCGAGATGCAGTAGAACTAGATGTCCACTATAAAACTGGTGATGAAGTAAATCCGGCAAAAAATCATACACGAGATGGAGGTGCCGCGTGTGCAGTGTACTGACAGCAGACTGGTCGACAGACCGCTTCTTGATGTGTATAAACTTTGAGTTGGAATCAATAAAATGTTTAGCGTTCGTGCCTCATCTATAATATTTTTGAAAAGAAAGTGACCGATCTGAAAGAAGAGCATATGCAATCGACTCCAATAACAGATCACTAGACAACAACAGACGATTTTTTCGGACCTTTGCCCAGCGTACCTGCTTTCCGCCTACGGAAGAAAATAGTAGTTTTGATTGGCGACAGTATAATTGAGCCCATTGGCCGCGCTATGAAGCAGTTTCTGACCAAAAAGGCGCCAGTGACTCCCCGCGATTGAGCCCTAAGCATATATATATACAAGATATTGAAATAATGCTGACCGGGGCTGACAAAAGCATGAATACCGCAAGTAGCCCGGTAGAAGTATTCGTGCAGGATACCACGAACGTATAGAATTTGAGAAAGATAAATATATTTCACTGGTAGAAAGACCCGCAGAGAAGTTGATCCATTCCCGGCGGGTATCATTGGTCCACCTGTTACGTGTTCAGAGCTGAAAAGCGATAAACAATATTTTTGTGAGGAACGCGGCCAAAGATAATGCCAACTTTTCTGTCGTGCCTCTCTGTATCATTCAATGTCCAATTGTTAAGAGCGACTAGTACAGCTGCCAGAGCGAGGCAGCAAGAAAAATAACTTTAACATTGTCAAAAAGATCAAGCCTTTTTCAGATTTAAAAATCAGGAAGGACAATGATATAAAGATACAGAAGAGCAGCAGGTCAGAATAAACGGGAGCAGCAAGACACAACCAACATTCAAGGCCAAGACGACCGAACAGCCTGGTCAGCTTTGCGGGGACCAGTGAACAGCATCTAGCATGCGCCACATCGAGGAGTCGTCGTCGTCGTCGTCTACACATGGCACCTGCTGTTGTGTCAACCGATTCGAATAGTTACCCCCTCTTCCCCGAATGCCAACGACCGAGGATTTTGTGAAGCAAGTCCTAGCCGTAATGGCCACTCATATAGCGTTCTCAGGACGCAACGGCTTTCACCAAAGCCGTCAAAACTATACCAGGGATTGATATCTGAGTACGGGGCCGAGTTCCAGCGAGGAACTGCAAGAGTGAAGCGTTCCTTAAGCCGACAGCTTGGAAAAGCCTTGATATCGTCGTACTGACGGAAAATTCGACGACTTACCTATTTAATTTTTCCGGCTTCTAGGCTGTGAACTGTCCATACGGAAAGAATAATAGCTCAGAACGTCCTAGTGGAGGCGCGTTGGTGTGTTATAACCATCGCCAGGATTAGTGAAAAATAATGTTATCGCATTGCGTGGTCCACGCATCTAGACTGTAACGGCTTGTCCGCCGCGCTGAGAGAAACTACCTAGATGCTAATAGGAAAACTCATTAACGGTCTGGAAGCACTGTCGCGCCTTCCTGGTTTGCCCCCTAGTCATACCTAATGACTCTAACGCTCGCCACAACCGACTTATTTCAAATGGCGCATCAGGGCTCCGACACTTGTAGACCTTTGTTGTTGAATAATCAATCCAAGCTGATTGATACCGATGTTTGAAGCATACGCTGAAACATCAATTATTAATGTATTCATAATGAATGTTACCCGAGGTAAATTTCGCTTTCTCGAGAAAACTAACTCATTGAAAGAGGGAGATGTATACGAGCACACGTCCCAATCGCTATAGATCTCGTGGTGCCAGTGAAATAATCCTACGTCTCCAGAAACTAGCTTCTTCCACGTTGCCTACATGTGAGGAAACCTCCGGAGGGAGCGCACGAAGTCGTCCCGGCACCATATACCATAGATAAACATAACATTCTTTCGAGGTTATTTCGTCATCCACCTAACCCGTTACCCCCAGCAGAAATACAGCGCGGAGCTTACTATATGGCCGCGGCGCTCAAAACAATCTGCTAAATAGCGTTCGTTGCACAACAAAAAAAAGTATTTGAAGATGTTGGAGAGTCAGCAAATAACATAGGTAAAGTAGCAGCCATACAGATGGCTGACTTGTTATGAATCGACCGTATGTTCAATAAGCTCAACTGCACTGATCAGTAACTTAACTTGTACGTACTGGTCCACGAGCGGTACAATCTCTTTAGTAATGCCATTGTTTTCTGTGGTCAACAATGAGAAATACACGGCAGGGCGCTAGCTACTCGGGTGAAAGTTAGTCATGGTAGAGGTCCTGCAGATCTTCGAGACCTCGTAGAACAACAAAACAGCAGATTCTGACAGAGACCGCGATGGACGTTCAAGGAGATTGATTCTTGGTGAACTGTATTTTTCAATAAGTGTCCACGTGCCAGCATCTTGCAGGCTCAGTGAGCGCAGGTGCTTTCCTATCGGTGATTTCTAAGAAAAAAATGAACCAACTTTATTGTCGTCACGGCGTACGATCGACAAGAAGAGCGTATGCCACGAGTTGTTCGCCGGAGTGCAGACCAAGAGACTTTCCATCTTCGGCGATACGGATCACGACGGAGCGCACTTTGAAGTAGTTGGAAAGCTATAACGAATAAACAGCGTAGATTTCAGACAGAACGCTCGATAGGAACGGTATACAGTTTCCTGAGATGTTTGTTGGTTTTAAGGTCGCATTTAACTCTGCACCCCGACCTTTCTGCGTGCCTTGGCGTACGTGAGTGTGGCATGGAATTTACTCGCCTCGCCGCCTGTGACCGTACAAAAAAACAGTATAGGCATTGATGACGGAACGGTAGAACTGCCCCTTTTTCCAAAGATTGATTTTACCAAGGTTTTTTTCTGAACTTTCTTTCTGTTCACAGTATTACTTAAGGATCTTCCTGGCAAAATAAAAGGCCGAAACAGCGCAGTGTAAGTTATCCTCTTCGCGAATGACCTGCTAATCTTCGGCCTTGACAGGTTCCAAGTGCAGTAGGCTCTGGTCAGGTTTCACATGGCAATAACTAACTGGGATCCACGATCAACCTGGATAAAACGGGCGTCGTAAAATTTTGGAGGGGAAGCAGGCTTACCGTTGGCGATACACTGTTTCTCACTTAACAAATTCCAATATTTCGGGCTATTCATTTGCTCTAATAGTTATAACTTCATTTCACACATCTCAGAAAGATGCAAGATAGCATCTACCGCGTCTTGTGCAATCAGGACCCCAAGTTGCCTTTCCTTCATGACAGCGCCTTGCCTATTCAACCTCAAAAGGACGCCAGCAGCACCTAACATGGCGAATATAATTTACGAAGACCTTATAGTCCTTAAAGGACCTTAAAGGCCTATCTTTTATAGCGTGTTTTGGGCCTTCATCATATGGCAAGCAACCGACTATTTTACCTCCTTGCTGACAACCCGTTGCTCATTGAAGATGTGAGGTTTCATTTTCAACTCCCGACAGCCGGAGGCCTTCTCCGAGTATCCTAACAGGGAAAAGCAGAGGTTCGCCGAAATGAACGATGAATTTTACAGCATCGGAGTGATCAGAGAGGAAAACTCGCAAAAACTGGAGTGGATCAACCATCACGTAGTCACCCGTTCTGTGGCCCAGGGCTTCCATCACAAATTATGTACGGACGGGCGATTCCGCAAATTTAGTAAGGGGTATGTTTACAATACATGCGAGCAGAATTGGCTCTTAAATTTTTCTAAAATTTTAAAACTCACAAGTTTTTATGGGGGCTAGAGACTATATATAATTTTTTTGTCGGGTATTTTTATACAAACATGTTGCTGAATATGTTAAAGCCTATTATATTGTAACTATGTATCTTTTTTACGAGAAGAAACAAATCCTTCGTCCTATTTTCTAATTATTTACGGCCGCATCGTAACGCGTATTCTTTGAATGAAATTTTCCTCTGGACAAGATATAGAAGTTCTTGTCAATTTCTAAGTTATTCTTTAAGCTCAGTCTTTAACATAGTAAAAATGCTATATGCACAAAATGACCAAAAAATAGCATATACTTTGTACTAGCATATACTCATTTCGTTTCGATGTTATTATCGAGAGAAATAATGTTCTATTTTTAGTAACTTTTTTAGTAACCTTTGACCGAGTAATGACTGACTAACGTAGCGTAATACGCGCCTAACGCTAAACGCATCGAGAATGTTCGCTACCGGTATGCGGAGGATTGCTACTTTTAATTTTACACGTTTCCGGCCCGGGATCTATATACATACCCAACATTTCGGCCATAGCTGTCGGATCTTGCTCCAGTTTCTTGAGAAGATCCAGTCGAATCTTCTACTAATACCATGATAAATAAGCAATAATTTGATTTCATGTACACATATTCTGGTTAACTAAGTTGAAGGTTTTTGTAGAGTTTAGTCCCTCGTCTCACTTTTTGGGGCATTTCGAGAGTGTAATGAAATGTATATATGGGAAAAAGGTCAGCTCCTACCACTGTGAATAGCAATCTATTACAGCCGACTTGACAACCCTTTGGCAAAATGAGCCAAACTTAAGTCAGCAATAGATATACAGGTACGGTGAGTAGCTAACTCATCCATTGGTAAAGACATGTGTAATCGATTCTTCTACACATTTCACCCCTCCCTGCCCGCGTCGCAGTTCTGTAACTAACCAACAAAATGATGCTTACCAATCCATCAATCTATAATACAGCCCTATATTAAACAGTCGTCGTTATACAAATAGATGAATTTGTGTGTAGGAACATGTGTAACAAGCGTGAGTTATATCAAATAGTTTTTTTTTATCTTTCGTAACAACTTTACATTTTTTGCTGTGCGCTATGATATGATTTGTAGGGGCAAAACCTATATCAATGCCTCAACCATATATTGGCATCGAATGCAAAACACTATGGGGGAAATTATACACATCACATGTAGCTGACTAACAGGATAGAGTAGTAGCGAAGTGAGCGTAAGGAGCGTTTGTCGCGCGATGATCTCCATATATCCAGCATTATCTAAACGTTTAAAATATATCCCGCTACATGAATGGAGAAAAATTATGTATGTATGGTATTTATTACGTACTTTTTGAAGTAGTTCCGGGTCGCTCATTCCGTGGCTGATCTTCTACCTGTATTAATAATAAGCTGTTATGTAGTCCGTCGTACGATTCTATGAAGTCGATTAAACGAATGTTCAGATGGCCTTTTACGCTGGTAAAACGCGTTTCGTCTGTTTGGTACGATGTGTAGGTTAGCAAACACGTTTTTATGTGTTTTGGTAACAGCCGCATCAGCTGCCAGTTACCAACCCATCCACTTGTCTATGTTCTGGTGAGTTAATATTAGCTTGTCGTTAAAATCCGAGTGAATCCGTGTCATTTGCAAACGTCTACCGCCACAATCGATAAACGACACTCGTGTTACTGATATGGTTTGTGGCACTTGAAGGAACCCTATCACCCGAACAATTTCGAATCCTTGGCTGGGAGTTGGGTTGTTTTTAATATGGCAGCACCATTAAAGTCCACCTTATAGGCGCATGCAGAGCTTCACCCCTCGTTGCTGGCTCTTCTCTGTGTGACTATTACGTAGCCACTGTTAGGACTGCGAAGCAAACGGGTGAGGCTGGCCGCATAAACCTAGCGAAAGAGAACGCTCAACACTCCGTTGCCGTGGAAACTAGGCATCAAATCAGCTTTAATGTGTGCTTCTTACCTTCGCAGGTGACCAAGAGTTCAAGCATTGCTTGGCTCCGGCTCTACATCTGTTTGGAGTATGCTGCGGGTATAGATTAGGCAATGCCCGAATGATTCGTCATGAGGAGAAAATGTGTTAGTTACTAGGGATGAATACATATTTATCAAACATTTGTTATATTTAATGCTTGCAAGAGTCCGAGTTTGGAGCTGACAACCTTTACTGCGATGCATGATGGATGGGCATGCGTTTGAAGCCTTAAAATAGCTCAGATAGAACCAATAAATTATTATAATTATCCTGGTCCGTTCACACTCAGCTAATATATAATCCTGGGATGCTTCCCGTAACCGCAGAGACATTTGTGTCTCATTTATATTGTAATTGTGATACAGAATATTGTCAACTCTTCGATGATTCTGCGTACAGATAAAGTGCTAGGCGAAGAAACAGCTTTGACGAAAACCATACGGCGTGTTGTTTATCTTCCCATTCTCCACAATGTTAATACGATAAAAAAAGATTTCAGTTCTTAACTGAATGTTAAGTACCATATTTTTCTGATTTCTATTGTCTTGTTCCTTTTATAAACGGTATGATATTTTTTCCTCCTTCGAAGGGTAAATCGAGTAGGGGTAAATTGAAGGGTAAATGAGAATAGTAACTTTTCACAATGTTTTGGGCCTGAGAAACAGTACTGTATTGTCACGCCGCAGCGTACCCCTTCAGTGGCCATTGCACACTAACAAAAGTAGGACCACACTGTTTGATAGTGACAGCAATAGCAATAAAAAATAATAACAATAATAATGGCTGTTGTTGTTGCTCTTCTTATAATAACAAGGCTCAAATAAAAATACAAAACTGAACCAAATCCCCCGCAGCTGTGATACAATATGTATGTACGATGGATACATATTAAACGACAATCCCTTGAACCCCAGAAAAAACTTGGCGTGAGTCAACAGCGTAAGTGTAGTCTAATTCGTTGGACGTTTTTCGTTTGCGCCGAACGGCGAAAGCAAATACAACGCATCGACCACAACAATCACGCCAGCTTGAAGCCAACTTCAGCGTCGAACCGGGTGGCCTTTCGATACGCTAGCAATAATTTTCCGCGCTCCATTTCCCTCTCCACATGATTCGCGCTTTTAAAAACTTGGTCACGCCGTTTCGGTAACACCAGTACCTTTAGTGGCGTCTGAAGTATAATTATGGGTTCTATCTCTCTGACCGTCTCCTCCTTGTATTTTCCGCAGTTGATGTTTCGATTCCACGGCGTTTTGCTAGCTTTGGTCGAAGCTGGGCGTTTGCTGCGTCGGTTTCTGTGACTTTTGTCGCTACTCGCAGTTGTTTACCTTTTACATCTTTTTCTCTACTTTAATTCTCCGTAAGAGAAGTCATTTCGTGCCTGAATCACCTTGCAGCGCTCCACACAGAGTTGCCAATGCTGCTGTTGTTGTTTTCGCTCTTTTTTCCCGTTATGTAATCTCTTTCTGATCATGTGGCCGGCCATGTTGAATTTCTCGTTGTCGAAAGCCCCCACACGCTTTAGCAACGTATTATCGTTGGCGACCGCTGTGTTTATCTCTCCTCTTTGTTGGCTTGTTTCGTCTTTTTCTTTGATAAGTTCATACTCTGCAAAACGAGCAACGAAACCCGAAATGCAACAGAAATCGGTGATAGACCCTCGCGGAAACATTATATAGAATATAGACACCGTTCGCTTTAAACCGTAGCATTCGCTACCGGCAGTGTCAATCCACGTATTCCAATATCAGTGATGGTTTCTAAATAGCACCAAGTCACTCGTTAGGAACAAAGCGGAGCGTCCGCAGAGCAGCTGTTAGCAGAGACAAAACAACAAATAAGATCATCAACCACCTTTCGTTCTGCCCGTTATATATTAGCTAGTGGTGCTGGCCCAAGCATTCGAAAAACTAACATGAATAATCAAATGGGTTATTGATATTAATAAATAACAGATTTGTAAGTCGGTTTGCTTACTAGGTTCGAGGACACTTCAGAGCGGTCTATGTTCAACGACGACCCCGTGATGGCTCGGTGCCAACACGCTTGTCTATCAGATTTAGAAACACGAAGATGCCTAGGTTAGAGAAGGTCCGGGTGTCGACGCGCCTCCTTTGTGCGAAGATGATGGCTCAGTCATTCGAAGCAGTGCTCAATGGAACTACCGAATGTAGAACTAGAAATATTTAGTAAATTTGAAACCAGGTGTGGATTGAAACACAGTTTTTGTTTCAGGGATGGAGGGGGCCGCCAGCCGTTTTGACAGCGACATCTAACCATGGTAGTGGAATTGGGCATGTAACCTAGAGCCTTCTATGGTTAATGATGGTATTAGTAGGTCACAGTAGGAGTTGATGGAGGCATAACACTATAGACGCAATAGTCATGCGCCATCCATTGTACGCTAATTGTAGTTGCTCAGTGAGAAAGATGAGGCAGAGATGTTTCAGGTTTTAGGTCTACTTCCTTTAATTAATGGCATCCCTGCCTCAGACGGCTGGTGGCACCAAACGAAATGTGTGGAAAACTTTGAACCTAGGCCAGCCTATGTATGTTTAGTAGGGAAACAGATTTTCTGTTGCACGATGGCGAAGGGACAGAATCTCAACAGTCCCTGGGGAAGAAGCAGTTACATTCGCCTGGTAAGAGTGGAGCAGCATTAATCGTGAAAGCATGAGTTTCCATCATAGCTGTAGATAGTGTACCCACCATGGAAATAATTTCACGGCGTAAATGCTACACAAACCCCCTTTTTTTTGACCTTTTTCCACATCCGCGACTAATCGCACCCGCTGCACATAACCGTGTGTCGATAATGTCACTCTTTTTAACTGGCGGGTAGCAGCTCGTCGTGGGAGAAAATCGCAGATTTTTTACTGCGTACAACACCATAGAGATGTCCTCAGACACTGACATTGACAAGATGGTTCGGTCGAAACGAGTCAACGTATTTATATGGCATAGATCACTAAAAACGGGTTCAGTTTCTAATATCTAAACAAATCTTATGCAGTACTGAGTAATGTGTGGGCTGCCTTTTATGCTAGAGTTACAGTTTTTCGCAAGAGTAGTGATAACCGCCAGTGCGTATTTCGTACTAATATTTCTTTATTTATATGTCATGTTTTTCGAAGTTTATACTGTGGAAAGGAGGCATCCCGGAGCAGGTGAAGAAAACACTCAAGAAGATCGATTAGCTAGCTTAGCGCATGATTATTGCTGGCTCCAGCGAAAGCAACGAAAAAAGCTAATCCTGAGTAAGTCAGTGAGCAAGCCTGAGTGAGCATTAAGCGGGGATTTGGCCTTTGAAGGCAGCAAATAAAGGAAAAGTGTATGGCGAAACAGAACATCAACTGGATAATGATTGGACAGAAAATTAGGATGAGATAAGGCGCCATAAGGTACCGACGAAAATGGATCAAAATCAGGCGCATATACTACAGCATATTATACAAATATTATACAAAAAAAAAAAAGCAAATATACATTATATTAGTATTACTTATCACAACTAGGTTTCTCTGTTCAATCGGTGCCGTAAACAAAGAGTTGCGATCTCCCCGATTTTATACGCGTAGAACAAATGCAACATGTGAATACAGCATCGGGAATATGGCGAAAATGCCCCTTTCAAGTTCATGTAAGCGTGTTCACGGAACTTTTACTTAATTGATGGTATATCGATACCGGTCGCCCCGTTCACGTTCAGCCTACCTTGAAATTCATAAGAAAGCTAGTTGTCAACTGGCAGCGTGATTTTCAATAATAATTGTTTTACTTTGGACCATTCGCGCAATACAAGTCGAAACATGTTATATGAGCTTTATGTTCTTGTATACAAATTACTACACCAAAGCCTATCTGACACCTGAATTTGCTATAGGTCCTGTATGATATAGGTTGTTTTTAACGAAGAAAAATGCTATAGAGGGGGAAGACTATATTTTTACATGTACTGAAAGACTGTGGCGGCCATAGGGACTCGACTATTTCAGTATATCTTTATCACGCAAAGAGCCCGAATAACAACTAATTATCGGTTGCCTTTGACTATTCCAAGCAACTCTGATCAACCAGTAAAACGTTTCTAATTCAATGTTTGACACGAGATTTTTTTTTATCTTGTTTTTAACAAAAAGGTTCTTTTTAGCTGCCTGCTATACCACAGCGCGATCCTATGTAAACTTATTTCCACTAGGCATTTTTCGGATCCCGCAAGTATTTCCCAGCTGCCAGCTTACAGGACTCTTCGGACATTGTCACCAGGACAGTGAGCTGCATGTGCTCGGCTTTGTCGTCATGCATCCTGCACACGTGTCCCTCAAGATTGATATTAGTAACATTTTTCCTCTTCTAGAAGCCTACCTTCCCATTTTCTGACATATATGCGTAAGGGCAGTGGGTTCTCTAAGAGAGTTTAGTATACCTCAGGGATGTAGATGCCCTGAACAAGTTTTTTCGTGTAATGACATTGTAAAGTGGGTAAACATTGTAGCGGGTGGGGTGTTAGCGATAATCAATTTTCATCGCACCTAAGCGATATCGGAGTCAGGAAAGGGTAATCCCTTACAATAATGAAAAAAATCATTTTTTGATTTTCATCACCTAATAAAAAAATAAAAGAAACGTCAGCCTTAATTAGGTTTCTTTAATGACTTACCACGATTCATGTATCTCGGCTACCTAGACCGGTGAGCGACACGAAATTCTATATCGGCTTACCTAGTCACCCCCCTTCCGCCCGGAAAGTTTCCGCCAGTTTTTGCTACGTTGAAGACAAAACAGAAGTGTCGTATAGAAATGAGACTATTAGTAGTCAAGGGCAACGAGGTCTTGAATAAAGTCGACAGTCATAGTAAAGCCCGCCCTGGCTAAAATAAACAGGACATCGCTAGCAAGGCTAAAATCTGACAGTAAGCCATTAGTGCAGTTGGTACTGGCATTAACCAACAGCAAATTAAGGCTGGAATACGTGCATCAAAAGGCAACACAATGACGGTCCTGCAAATAAACGTATTGAGTGCGAATTAGCACCGATTTATTGGAACCAGTTACTACAGGGTGGGCTTATTAAGGCGGTTATTCACACTAGCCAGACGTTACACTTGGACATCATTCCGCGTCTAATCAGGCTGGCGTATTTACGGTCCACATAATAATGGTATAAAGTAGTTCCTTCTTGTTTTAGGCAATAAAAAAACTGATATTCGACGCAGGTCGACCACAAAAATGACTACAGCCGACGCCGACGAATGATTACCCAATCTATACACTGTATTATAAATACTGTATATTGTGTACATATGGGTCGAGCGCACGTATTCTCGTTTATTCCGAGCCGTACAGTCTTTTTGTCTGCCTGGCGTCGAATGCCGTTACATTGAATATAAATCAGATTTGACCCGTTCGTTTCCACAGGGCATTTAAGACGAAGTCAACCGCAATTCCTAACCAGTTTGCCTTTCCTACACCTTTTTACTTTCGGTGTAATAATCACCACTATTGTTTTTCTCATAGATTTGTCCGTGCGTAGAAAATTCGCGCATAAAACCTACATAGTTTTTTCTGGCAAACCACAAGTGGCCTTTCAGCCTGAACCTTGATTCACCATTTGCACTAATGACTCTAAATCGTAGATAAAATAAGTCAATCTTTTAAAACAAACAGTTTAAAGAAAACAGCACTGCGCCGCCGTGAAGCTGCTCGCCAGTGGCTCGAAATAACTACGTTTTCCCCGTACAACTATTTTTATGCAAACCGAGCACAGAAGAAAAAATGAAGGAAATGAACTATATCCGTAAAGAAGCGGGTGATCTATCAGCTCCATAAATCTCAACGAGCTAAACTTTAACTTCAACGACTTTGTCAGCAATTGAGAACGCTCGAGCCGCTCAGGACATGAATGCCGGTTGATAAGCGTGGCAACAATGTCTGTAGCCATTTTCCTGCTTGGTGTCACTGCGGCGAACGAACATCGCTTTGGCTGCTATCGCCACCGACTATTTATAACAAGATATGGTCCGGCAAAGAAAGTCGACTTTCGAAGGCAACAAGGCGCTACCATAGCACAAATGACAGCAACCAAATGCAGTGTCGTCGGCCACTGCAATGAAATCGGTTGTAGCTGCAAATGGGGCTAAGCAGACGACGCGGCTGTGCTGCAGACGACGTGACATCCGTGCCAATTCAGCTAGTCGTCTGCTGCGTCCGGCGTTGGGCCGCGTACAGATTTACATTACTATCTGTGTTCCACTTCTGCGAGTCTGATATTGGACTTAATTACGCATGCTCATCATGATCTCTTTATTTAAGCTTGTGCTGAGAGCGGCGTTCGATATAGAAAACAATGACTCATGGTTGAATCTGGACAGGATTGATTTCAAGCAATTGTATATACTTACTTTCAGCTATCGCACATGTGCAAAAATATAGAGTTTTGCTCTAATTTTGTTGATGGCTGTAATGAAATAGGAGTAAATACACTTGACAAGTAATGCTTCTTCCTTTATTTGCCAGTCAGTGTATTAACGGCCTTGGATAAAGGCAATTGATCCGTTAGAGGAAAGCGATCGAAAGATAGTATTGTGTGAGTTTCACATGATATCTGACGTTTCTATTGGTAACTTTACGGGCATGTGACAGACCTTACAAGAAGGATAATCATTGATCCAGTTCACTGTGTGGCTACTAGATAGGTACACATACTCCTATCATCAGCAGGCCTTAATCATTTCTCCTAGATATACGCCTCTACCTGAAACAAACAAAACAGCTTTTTATGAGGTAACAGCTGATAACGAATGAGTCCACTCTAACCAAGATAAGGCACTGTGATGGGCACTTTACCTTCTTTAGCAACAGATTGTAAAATTGTTACTTGAAATTATAACGTATATGATCCAAAAAAATGAAACCGGTTGCATTTGCGCTCGGACGTAGCAGCTTCTGTGAACCGACACCGTTTCAACGTGAGCGCAGCGTACACGCAACGGTGCGTGCCGTTGCAAAAAAAAAATGTAGTAATGACAATGTTACACCGGGTCTCTCCTGTATTACGAGTATATAATACGGGCTTATTTACGCCAGCTAAATGTGCTTTTTGGTTACTGATTTATATGTATTAGCGTAAACGGCACCGATCAATCTCTCAGTGAGAGCTATTGTGACCATCTGTAAAGACTGGATTAGCGATTATGATGAAGTCGTGTGAATCGTATTATACGGCGGCTGATAGGAAGCAAGATTTTTTGATTTACGCAGATTTGAAATACGTAGATTCAATGAAGATACTCGAAAACGAACTTACGTTCTTGTATATATTGAGGCAAATTTGACAAATGTTACCAAGGCGTGACAAAAAGGCCTTTTACAAAGAACACCAGCACTGTCGGCGTTGTATTATCGTTGATTTTCAAAATATTATAAATTAATTGACAAGTATATATATATATGCAAATGTGTAGCATGTGATAACAAGACGAAAATCAAATAGATGCCTATTCTACTTTAAGCGTTCTGATATGTATTAAGAACGGACAATCCTAATGGACGGATTCAGTTTGGCCAGCTTTAGAATTTTGTCCCTTGTGAGTTCCACACCAGGAACAAGCTTAAAATGAACGGTCGCTTGGTCGATTAATCGCTATCGTATACGTACATGAATAGAGCGGAAAAAAAGCTCTACCGCTTTCAGTGACATTCAATCATTATGGAAAGCTCTTTGCAGAATTGTCCAGCCCTCAATTTTAGATTTGTTTCAAATTTGAACTAATGTCTCCGATGACAGACAGACAGACTTTTTACTGCTATTGTTATAGACGGAAATTGCATGACTAATCAGCTCAAAAGCTTCTGCATCAGCGGCAAAATGGCCTCTTTCATTACCTTTACTACCATTATACAATGGTAAAAATCGAATATTGCCTTTTGCCAATAACATCGTCAGCTATCCGACCAACCAATCGTAAGTCATTCTCAATTTCAGAGGCCAAAGCTGATGACGACTTTCGAGCGTTAATTGCGATCTGCGGGTGTCTGGTGCATGTATTCCGGAAGGCGCTGTATTGAACAAGTTCTTCTTGGATGCTAAAATTGGCTACCTGACATAGAGTAAAGGAAATAGAAAAAGAAAAACTCTGTTCATCTATTACTGGATCTAGGAGTCAAATCAACCCAAGACCGTTTCAGTGATCATAGTTCTACTTCGATAATATTTAGAATCAGTAGCCAGGAATGTGGAAAAGGTTGGAATGAAATAGAAAACGCTGCAAAAGTCATCAGCCGACTGGTGCTATGAGCTTTGCTGGAAAAGCCAGAGTGAAGTAAGACGCTTCGCGTTTTACCAGTGTTAGGGCAGTCTTACGGTAGTTTCCAGCCCCTATAGAATATATCCGGAAAAGACGGTTAAATGCTCTATGAATACTTCAAAACGTACATAAGCATTTACAGATTTGCCGTAACAACAGACGGCGACATACATTGAAAAGTCTGTCGACACCAGCATCACCCTGTACGCTGCACGGACGAATTACTATGTACCGACAAAATCGAGGCGAACGTATAATAATAGAGCTCAGTGTTTTTTACTATTTGATTGTGAATGTGCAGATACGCGAAGACCGGTGCTGACGTTGTGTCGATCTGACTTTTCTGTGATTGCATTTGTGACACTCATTGTGACGAAATTCATTAGGTTTTCCAGTGTAGTAGTAGTAGTAGTAGTAAACACTTTTTGCACTTAGTACAGATGGCTAGAAAAGCTACTTTTACGCTAGCAAATGATTGACAATGCCCGTGGGCATTGACTGTCTGTGCTGCGGAATAAGCCAGTGGCTAACGAACAGATTTTCTTTTGCCCTTCAGACTTTTCTGTTCTGCTTTATATCTCTATGTGCACGTATGCACTGTTTCGATAAAATGACGCGCGGGAACGCGTCTCTGTCCGTTAATTATAAAGAACTGCTCTAAGTAATTTCAGTTCAGCTAATTATTATAACATTTCGTATCGTGGTCTATGGATCTGTGTGACTCGAAAAAAGCCATAGAAAGTGTTCCATGGTATTGTGAAAATATGTCTTTAATTTACTCATAATGAAAGTTTTGTTCTTTTCATTCGATTACAGTGTTTATGTAGACTCTAGGAATGATGCATTCGGTACAAACTTTTACAGTTCAAATTATAAAAACAAAAAATAGATAATAAAAACACTTAAAAAAAAAAGCCAAAAACCTACCGAACGCTGTGTCTGATACAAAAAAAATTAACTCAACTTTCCACTGGTCTATCCGTTGACTTTTATTTCAACAAAATAGTAAATATTGCCATTTTTCGCCCACATGCACAGTTTGTCCGAGCTTTTCTTTTTTTTTTTTCTTCCATTTACCCGTATCGTTTCGTATATGGCCCGCATACGTCACCATACCACCTCAGGCTCGCTGCTCTGGTACACTTTTTCCTGGTGTTTTGACTGTTTATTCGCAGTCTGGCGAAATTGCCTGTAACAAGCGGAACGACAACAGATTTCGATTGCACTCCGGCTGCAACACAACGGCGACTGTTGTTGCTGTTGTTGACGCCATCGTTATCGTCTGCGTCAGCGACGGCCTCCATCAGTGAAACACCGTTGGAAGCGATAACGGCTCCTTAATCTGTAGTTCGTGCCGAAAACGCAGTTCATTCTAGCCTAACATCCTTTACGTCTTTGGAGATTCTTCGCCCGCCTGTCCGATTTTCGTCAAAGTGTTTTCGTCATGTCGTCGTTGTCGTCATGTTCTTCTGAAAAACGGCATCTTCCATCGGCCACTCTAGCGATCCGTACATTTTGCGTACTGCTCGTTACAGACGAGTTGCCAGCTGATTGGGGATGATAATTGTTATTTCTGCAACCAGTTACATCGCAAACCGCACCGTATCCCGCCCGTTGACTTTGGTAACGCGCGGACGCCGAATGGTTCAGCGTCCGATGTCACCCGGACGTAATTGTGTCGGTCGGTTGTTCCTGTTATTACTGCTGCTGCTGATACGATCGCGAGGCTAAAAATATCGTTTTTAAAGCCGTTCGCTGACATTGACGTCAGCTAAGGCGTTCTTGTTTCACTCTTGGCGCTACTCCGACGCTTGCTACGTACGGATACCATTGGTGCAACGCTGCTACTACACCAATGTGAAAGGCGAAAAGCTACTGACGATAATGATGAAGGACAAGACGCTCGCTACTTTCGCAAGTCAGAGGAGCAGGAAACATAGGCCGTTTGTTAAAAATTAGAAGGTGGTGGGGAACTAAGCTGGGGGGGGGGGGGGGGGGGAAAAAAACGGCCACCAGACAGGTTGGGAAACTGCTAAGTGGCGTTAACATTGCGAGCACGGCGAAAGGGTCGACCGATCGTTATCGCGTATATTGGTTTGTATTGATCTTAAAATGAGAGTTGACTCGTTGTCAACAGTACCTTTTCCCCTTTGTAAAAAGTGGGGCAGAAGCCATTGTCGACTCGACCAAGTGGACCTCGGCACTGACCCGTACCTGCTAGGGCGTACGTGTGGACGCACTGTGAATATGTAAATACAATGGAAATAAGCTGGGCCGTTGTTGACGAATTTAAGGACAAGGAACATGAAAATTTTTCTTATTTAAAAACGTTTTTGAATACTTTTTGATAATGAAATAAAGTACATTATAAATAGGCTTTGTACAGAATGGGCAAAAATAACTCAACGGTTAGAAAATCTTCATTTTACAGCTATTAAAGCTAAATTCGGTCTTTATTGCAATTATATACATGTCTCCTGCTACATTAATCGATTCAAAATAAAAACTTGGTCATTTTTTTGCCCTATCCTCTACACATATTTATAGTTGAGCCGTTAGGTTCCTTCGTTTTTCGCTTATGCCTGGATGCATCCTAAGATGTATTGTTTCATTTCAAGTGCACCCGACTTTGTTTGTTCCATTGACCTTACGGCGCAAGTATCGCCGTTAGAGTAAACGTTACTACACACGTAAACTAGGCATTTCCTATAAGCCTAGGATGAGGGTGAATACTTATCAGTGTAAAGGCTGATAACAAGAATAAGACTTCCACGTTGCTTTTAGTTAGTTCTATTGAGTCTTCTATGTATCCAACGTTCGTTTCATAGCGTAACTGCCATAGTAAACGTAAGTGTCATTTAATCGTTATATACGTGCTACCCCATTTTTATATGTCCATATGCCTGCAAGGTCTCCAATAAGTGCTCACGGAAGGCGAACTTGGGCGAAACTGTTCGGTGCCATCTGTCATCCGATGTAACAGTGTCCTTGTTGTTACGGCTCTCCAACTCTCAGGAAACTTGAATAAAATGTACGGGTCCCATTCAGTCGTGGGGTCTGCTTCAGGGGTCGTATAGTTACTGCTGTCGTGTAGAAAATGGCGATCCATTAGCTAATATTCTATTGCAGCTGCCCAATTCTGATCGGTGTCAGAGACGGGTCGATGTTTGAGGCAGGTTGGTTTTCCTGTGACCCTACTATACGATGAGGAATCATACTCCTTGATAAGTAGTCATATATACGAGTGAATGATGACTTGAATAGGGCCAAAAACCTTGGAAAATATGTGACGTTACGTGCCGTTGGCCCCTTAGATACTTACCATAATATCATCAACAATAACATCGATGATAATAGAAACAGCGACGAAACAAGTAATATTATTAATATCATTATAATATTGGGCGCATGCAGAACGTTCAACGCTTCACTAGGTTGCGGCAAAATCTATTTATGCCTCCAAGCTGACTTCATTCACGAAGCATTTGTTCGAGTAGATGGTACAGCTGTGCGTGTGTTTGTATGACAGAATGCTAACGTTAATAGGGGGATTAAATGGGGAAGAAAAGGCTGCAGGACGACAGAGCCAATTCAAGCTGGCCGGCGATCGTTGAACGAGTAATACATACCGGGTGTAGAAATTTAACGACAGATTCGGCCTGATCTATGCCTACCCATTGGAATGGGTTGATGGCATAGCCTTTTCGTTGCGTAGAGCCCTTAAGCATCAATTTAATTAAACAACAGGCTACAGCCGTAATCACAATATAGAGACACAGCGTGGAGTACAGGCCCAATTACCGGACATAGGACACGGCTGTTACAGCAAACTATACATGGCTGCGTGCCGTGCAGACGTTCTGATATTATAAATGGGTTATCTCGTATGTGCTTCTAAGACTGTCAATAAGCAGCAAAACTCTGAATAAAGATGTAACTAAGAAGAAGCTTCTAGGTGAAGCTCCTTTCAACTGCTGTAGTCCGAAAGCCCTACACGATTTGAGAGGGATAGCACTACAGGACGGCCTGACGCTCAGTCCATATGTATGCTTTGGTACGTGGCAACCATATGTAGTCGATGTCCGCTTAAGCGCGGAAAGTGTAAGAACGCCGTTGCTATTCGGGAGTAGCTAGTCGTAACGGGTTCGTTAATTGCTCAAGCCATAACTATTGGATTCTTAACGGCTGAACGGCAGCGCATTAAATTCTATTCTACTAACCGTAGTTGGTCGTATACAGTAGTAGACTCGTAATACCGATATAGTCAACTTAAATATTAGAACTTACGTTCCGGTCTGTTCGTTGCTGGTAACGTATCCGATTTTACTGCGAAGATTTTACATAACATAAATTGTGATGCTTGATATTAACTTCTTCTAGCGAAATCCGCTTTATGCACTCGATTCGTTTCTGTGTGGGCCAGGAGCGTGGAATATGTCTCAAGGCACCCCGAATCGCTGGCCTTATGGAAGGTCCTAATTCACACGACGTATGGAGGGGCATCAATCCATTGACAAAGGTTCGCCAAATGATTCCTATGTACTTTAATCTCTGTTTGCCTAAGGAGGTCCTTGATGAGAAATTGCACAAAACAGATATTTTAAATCACAAGAAAATTCATTCAATAACTTATGTAATAACTTTGCTATTGGTTATAATAAAATAGCAGTAAATATGCTCCAAAATCATGTAGACAGAGGCTTACGCGACGCTGCGCGACAGCGTACGAAAAGTCCTGGTGCTGCATTTCTGTAACATAATATTTTTCTATATTGTACCAGCTATGATGCGAAGCACTTAACTGAAACTATCGTAATGATGCCTAATAGTTTTTGTTCCTCTAATTTTGCAGCTGACCGAGATTTCGGTACCGCAAATCGCTTCGCACAGAAAGGACCGCAGGCAACCAATGTTTCACGTGTACCAGAACATGTCCGCCTTCGGTCATCTTTTTAAGCGCAAAACTACGATATCATCTCTATGCCAAAAATCATAATCTGCTTAGATGAAGGTCTTCAAGCGTTATGTATCTAAACGTAATCTATCGACTGTTATGTAGGCATTGTTTTCGTGAATTCCCACTCAACACACTATGACGGTACCAACCCGATTGGCGAATATGATTATAGAGACTCAGAAAATGATCACGAGCTTCATCGAACCGACAGAAATTCACCTCAACTGCTTTTCGCTATATCAGGCAGTTTGCTCACATTTGTCCACAATGCCCAGTGCATGCAGTAGCAGAAAAAAAACATGACAGACTCGCTCTAACCGAGTTATGATTCGTAGTTGTTCAATCCTCTTAGTTAGACGCTAGGAACGCTGTCCCGCCATCTATTCGCTTGATCACGACCTCTATCAAAACAGCACGAAAACGGTGCTGATCAGGATTCAGCGTCACCAATAACACCATGAAAAATCGGTCGAAGCAGACACATCTATTTAGGTACATATTGTAGCAGCAGAAGACACATTGGCACATTAAAACAGAACAGCGGGGTTCATTGCCGAAACAGAGTATGAAAATAGGTTCAAAATGGGGACCGCTTTTGTTCATCTCGAGAAGAAAATGCATTGACAACTGTCTCCCTCAGCGGTTGCGTCTTTGAGAGTTGGACACACTCAGGAAGGTTGCAGCATACGGAACCTTGTACAATTCGTGATGGCTGAAGTGGACAGCAGAGCGAGCGTCATAAGTCGTTTGGTGTAAATTGCTAATGCGATTCGAGTCTAGACATTCACGAAAAATGTTTTCCGAGAATGAGCTTTATAGTTGGATGAATGGAAACGGAAGAAAAGTGTTGTCAAGCACGCTGGCGAAACGTGTGGCCTGTGAGGCTATGAGGCCGACCACAGGTACCTCTCGTTTTAACGAACTAACACAATTTAAACAACTCTAAAATTTTAAGACACTTCACGCCAACAGTCAGCCTGAGCAAACTGGGTTTCTACTACCGGCAACTAAATGAATGGAGTTATAACATGATTGATCATAACCTGAAGGCGGGTGATTTACAAAGGTAATTCATAAAGATGGGTTCGAAAACGTCATTACAAAACATAGATTTATTAAGATCCGCACAGGACTTTTGGTTGGTAGGCTATCATTCAATGTAATCGTGCGAAGTATTATTTGAGACGTTTAGTTAGTGACACGATCCAGCGATTTATGATCTCAAGGGTAATCAATCTGACCCAAAAGATAACCCATTTATCTGGGCATTATATAATCACATGTCTCTAACAGCTTAACGAATTACTGCTTAAATAAGAAGGAACAACATGTTATAACATGAGTCCCGAGTTTCGTGAATAATAAAGCTAAATAAAATATAATGCAAACACTAAAAATCGCCTCGGACGAAGATCCCGACTGATAGTAGAAACGCAATTACGTAAAAATAAAAAACCTAAATCTTAAATAGTATTTTCGAGTGATACAATATTAAACGTTATCTTAGTAGAATCGTGTGATGCTAAAGTCTTATTTTTCCAGAATGCCTAGTGCATGCAGTAAGAAAAAACAATGTATGTTAGAATGCTAGTTGAGGTAAATTCCAATTCTCGACAATGTTCCATGTTAACAGGTACACTGTTTGGTTCGTTTAAGTAGAGTGAGATTCGATCCGTACTCCGCTTATATCTATTGGCTTATTTCATTTTGCTGGTTAACTGGCAGTTACGCTCATCGCTAGCTGGGCCTGCTGATTGGTTTACTCGAACGAATTCTATAAGTATAATCAAGGGGTAACAGTACAGTGGTAACGTGTTTACCTACTAGGCTGAAGGACACGTAGGTTTCAATCCGAGCGTTGATGTACTTCGTTCCGTACAGAAAATTCCAGCCATTTTAGTCAATGTCTGACGACTTAAATGCCGGACGTAAAACTCGAAACAAGGTACAAAATTAACTATAACATAACAGAACGCTGATAACCGGTAACCCACGAAACATGGACAAAACGCGCAGCCAGGAGTCAACAACGATCAAGTCTTGTTAAACCGAATTGGTCATTGGCCTATGGCAGGAAAGATAAATCTGCCATTGTTTCAGTCAAAATAAAGTAATTGCAGAAGTCTACTAAGGGGGAAAATTAGACACCATCGGGCATTGAGAACGCTCACCGGCTTGGCCGTTCTGATTGATCTGATGTTTTAAATCCTATGTATTATAGATAGCGCAGAAGCTCCGATTGCTGCAGTTAATTGTTCTTTTTTATTGTATAGCAAACGCATAATTAATCTGAAGAATCGTTAGTCGATAACAATATTGTCCCGTGGAGGCACTGAAGCAGTTACGTCAATTAGAGCTGGATATGTCATTTTTTTATGTATCTACTCTAGGGTAGGAGGTGCTGATTACTACAATGTAACACGTATTTTGTAAAATCAGTAGTAGCAATGAAGTTCCTTGGCATTATAACTTCGCGGCAATAACTTCCAGTATGCCCCACGATCTCTACCACCTAAATCTATGAAAACATTTTGTGCATCGAATGCCTCATCATGTTTATATATATAGAATTATAAGGGCCAATTAGACCTCTATTGACTACATTAGCTAATACTTCTTATAAGTCAGGACCGGTAGCATGGCTTAATAATAACAGATATTCATGATGCACGGACGATAAATCAAATTTGAGGAAACTCCATTGGCACTATTATAGTAGCCGCCGTTGGCTGTCCTCCAGGCAAACGTAGAAAAATCAAGCCCAATTTCGCTGCGGTTTCTCAACGTATACACCCTCCACCGAGGATTCTATGTAGAAACTCTCCGCCCCTCCATAAGCCTTTCTTTGAGTTTATTTAACTATTCCTATTGAAACGCTTTTTGTAGCTGTTGTTGTCTTTAATTAAATTCATTAGAACGGTTACTCGTGCTTGTCTCGGGTCTCGAGCCGCCAAACACGTAAGCATTAACTCGACAAATCACGGTACTTAGCGCTGGGATAGCTTTGCTATATAATAATGCACCGTCAGATACGCTTGTTACTCGTTGTCTGTATAGGTTTCGCGGGCGACCGACCGGGCATCGAGGTAAAGTCGTGCTTCGGCCGATTTTCACGGACGGTTTTGGGTCGTTGCACGAGTGGGCGACACGCACGAAAACGTAGAGAGAGCTTGAGAAAAGAAATTTGGTACGGTTATTCCAAATTTTGCCCACTTCTGGGAAATAATAACGAGGTGTCCTGACGTACGGGTTACCCGTTTGGCTAAATAAGTTGATCTGTGATTCTATTATTGTTACTTTGGCCAGTGAATCAATAATGAACACATCGCGACTACCGGTTACTTGAGATGCTACCGCTGCTGCTGACAGTTCAAACAGATGCGGACACAAATGATCTGAGAAATCATCAGTCTGTATTTCGAATTGTAGTCTGACCTACGCGACAAGATGTGTTGATAAAATCAGGTTGCCAAAAGCGGCTTCAAGTCAGGGCATCACGATACAAAGCGAACAATAATATAACAAGATTAACCCCTTCAAGCCATGCGTTACCCAGTAAACAACGACCCTCTTCTGAGCAACAGTTTTTATTACCTTTTGTGTTTTCCATTCGTGTAAATTTAGCGTTGCTGTAATGTGGAAATAATCGTCAGGCTGCATTCGACAGAGAATAGTTCCACTTCAGTATAAAACGGTAGATGATTTTTTCCCACTCAGTAATTGGCAGTCATATGTTTTTCCAATAGCTTGTTATTAATAAGTTACTATGCGCGGCTAGATAACACAATATAATAACAACACATATACGAATTCTACAACAAGCTGCCCTGTGCATTTATAGCTCCATTCCACGCCATCCTCAGATGACTGTGCAGGAAATGGACATAATATACAGACATTGGAATGAAATGTCCTATAGCAATACCGGATGTACGCAACAACAACAACCAATTCCGTTCGCTACGTGTAAAACTATTGTAATCTAGATTCTGTAACGGTGAACGAAAAGCGCGCCTTCAACGACGGCTGGCCAACGGTCTCGGACTGCGGAATTGATATATAATGTATTGTTTCCCTATGCTCAGCTATGCATGTAACGTCTGCAGGCGTCCTGTTCTCATAGCCGAAGATAGATAGGCGCGTACGTCAGGTGACACAGGTACACAGTAGCATATTATCGAGTTAACTAGTTTCTACGCGTATCGAGTCTCGCCGTGGGATAAATAACCGCCGATTCTATTTTACTCTCATAATACTGGCGTTCGTAATAGCGAACAAAAACGAGAAAAAAAGATATTCTCTCTGCATATCGTTCTATCTCATCGCGCCAGGAATATCTTCTCAAGTGTCACGTGCCGTCCTTCAAAAACGTTGTTAAACGCTATTTATTAGTTATCTTGGACAACTCGTTAATGAGATCAAAAAATGTCAACAAATAAAGCAAACTGAAGATAACTAACGAAAGACTGCGAACCCTCGGGAACAACCATCGCCTCCCGCTGGTCCCAGTCCTAGCTTCCTCCTCTCACATGTTTTACAGCAGCGCCATCGACTGCGATTATATACATATATTAGTATCTGTTTTCATACGTGTATCTATAGGCATTTGTTATTATTGCAAGTCATGCTATTGTGTATATGTTTATTAAGCAAACAAGTCAGTGATATTAACCAGTTTAGCCGAGCTTATTTTTGTTCATGACAGTCTTAATAACAGCAGTAATTTTCTAGCAAGTATACTATTCACCGAAATTGCCACAGCGGTTATGGAAGCAACACGCAATAGGGATATCATAATCGATCATTTACTTGTGTATAATTAGTATAATCCACAAAGCCGCAAAATAGACACTGCTTCTGGCAATAGAAATAACGATGGCGGTGGTGACTGTAAGGATAATAGGATAATAATATAATAGTAGAAACAGCGACAGTGACCATAGTCACGTGCAAATTGCTATCATTATCCGGCATCCTACAACCGTTTCGCTGAAGACAAACGAAGAAGCGGAAAACTAGCGAAAGGAAATACATAGTCTTATGTTGCTGATATGGAATACGGATGGTCATACGAACAAAAAACGAGAATAATGAACCCACGTAGCCTCGACGGGTTCTTGAACTGCAGTAGATGTATGAATGTCAATTCGAAATAATTTTTCTAATATAATACATGACAAAGGCTTTGTTTCGAAATTCAGAGTCGGTTCTAGATGATGACCGAAGTGCACCTGTCCATCTGACTTCCGAGTTTCTGAGAGGACATACGACGAAGGCCCATCGAATGATGAGAATACGGTTGACATGCTTTGCTGGCATATTGTTTTGTCCGATTTTAATATCTCATTGACCAACGGCATGTTGTAACTCTTGGGCGTCAGCATACATTATGAAAAGAAGCAATAATGGCGCGCTGTTATTCGCGCGATTTTCGAATATTAGATTTTTTACTGTGGAGCCGTATTCAGCCCAGCACAGTTTAAATCCGGCTTCAAAAGTTGGTTACTGACACGTTTTATAGGGAAATACACAGGCGCACGGTTACGCAATTTGGGACGATTCTTTTGCGGGATGACTCGAGTTTATGGCATCTAAACGACAGATGCGCTAATGATTGTTCCCCTAACGAGCAGCGTATTTGTTCAATTGGAAACTGAACGTAGACACACTACGATGCACGTGACGCCTATCGACAGAACCGGACGTACGATTCAATACATTTGTTTAGACATGGCGATAGCTAGTTACCGCTCATAGATCTAGTATCGTGTTAATGTACGTAGATAGGGACAGCGTAATACAAGGGCGTATGTTCGCAAACCGAAATCGAAATCAATCGTCCACTACTTAGCAGAAGAGACGTCTTTGCAGTGAACAATTTACGCCATAGTCCATAATTGTCCACGTATCGATATCCCACAACCCAAAAATTTACTATGTGACGCTCCGTGTTATTGAAGGCCTCAGTATCAAAAAGGTCAGCACATAACGTCAACGCACTAAGGGACATATGACATGTTAGTTGTCAGTCACGTCGGCGCCATCTATAAATATATATTGCAAAATAAGAAAAACGGACCAAACGTTAGTTGATGTTATAAAAATGAAAACCTGTTTACCATCCCTGAGAACGACGTCATATAGAGCTTGATTGTACTACCCTAAGTAACGCCTCTTGAGACGCCTTGGTATGAGTTTATCATTTTGCTCACCAATATTTATTTACATGATTGAACAACTAGTTTACTTGTATAATATCATAAGTTATTTTACTGTATAAACTGGAGAGATGCGTGGTTTTCGAAGCAATCGTCGAAGTTACAGGAGCTGTAAAGTAACTTTACTTTGCAAACGAGCCTATTGCTACACGCTAAATAAGCATAAATTATGTGAGAGACAAATAACAATATCTTAGCGATTTTTACGTTCGGTCGCAAGTGCATTACTCTGGACTGAGCCCTATATATAACTAGAGTTTTGAAATCGGATGGCTCATAGAAGAAAAATGACCCATCGACCGACCCCTGTTGTGTGTCACTGCTACACCACAGCTGGGTCACGGCTTTCAGCGACCTCTTAACTTACTTAAGTACTTCACATTAGACTAAATCAACCAGACTAATGTTATTAAGCAACTTTGTTCCGGTTGAACTGAAACAAACACCGTAAAGGGGACATTTCTTGGATAAGTATTATCAGTACCCCTATCAACAGCAGCTTTGTTTGTGACGCTGTGTGGCTAGACATGAAAGGCCATTGTTCAAACAGAACACAAAACATAGGAGCATGTTTCATTTCAATTTTTTACTGCAATATTTCTAACTCCTTTTTTGAACAGTGGTGCCCCGATGTTAGTTTTTCTATGGCCTGCCGTCCGTCCTATCCGAGTAGAAACCAAGTAATACAATGCAGAATAAATACTGGATAGCAGAATGTAAGCAACCTAACGGTTTGGTCGGTTGTTAGGTAATTAAGAAGCTAACACATTACTATTATCAAGCATAGGCATTCATTTATATATATAAAATACATAATAATATTATATATAATGTGCTGACAAAGACCCCTTTATTTAGTGCTGCAATCATTAGCTTCGGGCGTAGCTCTAATCCACTTACAAGTCACGGCTTTTTTCGGTTCATGTTTTTTTATAACGATCTAAGTTTCCAATAGCTCACAATAACGATATTGAACTATCGGACGTTGTTGTACCGAGATTTATTAAACTTTTGCTGAATTTTCCAACTCAGACTAAGGTTGACAGTCTCGCTTCCAATTTTTGCTTATACACTTTTGGTTTTATTCTCAATGGGGATATCTTTTCATTTCTGAGTAAACCAGTGGGCCCGTAAGCATGTTCGGACTTTACAAGAAATATTTTCCTTGCCGCTGGAGAATCAAGTACAACTTGGTGGCCCGTAAATGAAAGAGCTAAGAAGTAAATGACACCGATCAGGCCTTTTGGTCCTATTGTCCTCGAAAAGTAGCTTTGATGGCACAATACTAAGACATAATGTCTCCACAAGCAAAATCGAATTATGATACACTCTACTGCGTTCATCAAAACACGAACAGGCAAATCGCACCGTTCTAATTGTAAAATCTCCATAGCAGATTACCTGTCGTGCTGGGTCGGCTTCGATGGATGGGACTTGTCAACGTTTCTCCAGCAGCGGCGTATTTCAGCACGATGCGATAAACTGTTGATTTGGATCTGTGAGACATTTTATTTTTGGTCATCTTCAAAAAGCGATGTTCCGGCCATTACGCAATAAATTTGTGGTTCCATTTTAGAAACAACTGGCTCTCCTCTAGTAGCAATCATAGAAAATCAGCCTATGTCCGCTACGACAACACGGTCCAGCATAGCATGCCTGAATTTATCCTGACACATATGTCTACCTCTTACTACGTTTTTATACCTAAACACAATGCAAGTATTACTGGATACAGCAGCCGCAAGACCGTGCGAATTAAATTAAGTCCAGGGCGCACGATTAGTTTGGTAACTACAGTAACAATGACAATGGTTCGTTGTAAAATCAAATTTAAGTGTTTTTTTGTTTTTGATAGAATGACGATATTTTTCAACTGGAGTCAACACCGACCACCCCGCTGTTACCTCACGCATGTCGCTCCCCTCCGAAACCTCGTGTTCGTCGAAATCTGGTAACTTCCCTGCGGTAGATACTATTCTTCTATAAGATAATTAAAATGAAAAGCAAATATAAATGCGCTCTGCAAGTTCAAAGCAAGTGGATCCGAATACGAACAGCAATTTGACCAAGCCTTAAGGCGTAAACTTGTGGAATAGTAATTTTATCAAATGATCCAAATCGTTGATGGCTAAAAACTACGCGTATCTCTCCAGAGCGACTGTGTCCATCTGTTGGCAGCTGATTTTGTTGGTGCCTTGTTGCCACTGACGTCAATCTGCAGGGCCTTATTCGGGCAGACCGCTTTCTATCTAATAGTTATTGTTGCTGGGTCTCTCGAACAGGCTTTTTCTGGGCGAAGGGCGCTGTGCGTCGATGCGTCCGTTGTCGTTGTTAGCCGGATTGTGTCATCTCATAAATACAAATAATTATAAGAACAGCATTATATAATACTACGACGCTAGCGGCGTTGACGTTGGTCGCACTAGCCGTTGCTAATGAAAATAATAACAATAAACAATCAAAGAATTGTAACGCTAACAATCATATAAACAGACCTGGAAGAATTACATACGCGACACACAAAGATGTTTAGACGAACTCAACCAACAGCCACACAGGCAGCCGTAGCGAAGAACAACGATGATGTTTTTATTGTGAATCTTCGGCCATGGGGCTTCGACGGCATATTTGTTGCTGGCAACTCGATGGTGCCATTTTATCTGCGCCTCTGCTTTGTATATATTTATCTCAATGGATGATTGTTGATTTCTTATTTCTTTTCTCGTCCTTGGCTCATAGCGCACAGGTCTCGTTTGCGAGCGCATCTGAGCGGCGTCATTCTTCCAGGTGTCCACTGGTTACATATAAGCATCACTGGTTGATTTCCGTGTCACAGCAATAGTAGCTGCGAGATTTTCTGCATTGCTGAAACTCGATAGCAAGACACGGGTGTAGCAAAAACGGCGCTCTGGAGCTTCACTATTGCAGATCCAGAGCACAAAGATCATTCGTCTCATGTATGCGCAAGAAGTTTGTCATGGCCTGGCAGCGAAACAGAAGCAAAAAAACTTTGGTTCATTCGACTACTTCAGGGCTCCATCGTTGATGATGAACAGGCAAGTGGAGTCTGCATGCATATGTATGTCGATGAATACTTAACGATGTACCGCTAATCGTCAGCACAACTATGTACAGCAAACGGAGCTGGCGCTGCGTACGAAGGACGAACAAAAGAAAGACGTATGCGCTAAGAAAAGGAGCAACTACTATCTTCTATTCCAATATTCATACTATATATATGCGTTAGAGAGGAAATGCGCAAAAAGGTCGAAAGGGACGTTCAACAAGAAAAAGAGAGCTATGGATAATGGAAATTTTCTGTACATCTGCGACTACCAATTAAAACACAACCAAGCATAGTAAAGATACATAAACATGGCAACGCTAAAGGATTTGCACACACAATGGGAAGCAAACTATAGTTCAGAAGTGGACGCTCAAGAAGCAGGCGTTGGTTCTCAAGTCAGCGGCAAACCTTCTCCGCCACCGCGGTTGCCCTTTTGCTACTGTAGCTGTGGGCTCTGCTCCGCAGAAATCTGGGCGGGACAAGTCAACAATACGCACAGTAACGACATCGATGTTTCGACAAAAGCAGTTGAACCCCAAACCCAACAACATTAACAACGAAAAAATGACGACGACGAAGACAACAGCAGCAGCAAAGGTGACTCGCGGTGGCTACGAGCTGTTCTAGGAATGTCGATGTCATACACCTAAAATTGAAAGACATTAATCGTAATACGTATACTGAAAGCATGTCCTCTCTGCTCATGTCTTCTACATAGCGCTTTAACTGATAGGAATCAAGTTATAATAAACGATGTAAATAGACGGATTTTATCACGAAAAAAAGTTCTTCAATTCACAACCAGCTTCTTCCGTTTGTCAAATGCAACTGCGTTCGTAATCGTGCGTGAACGAGACCCCGATTCACCTGACTACCATCGCCATATGAACGCTTACTTACACACACACATACATATATATAGTGATACTCTATATTGAGATAAACGCAGGTATTGCGCAAGTACTACTTTCTGTGTAACGCACGATGGGAAACACTGGATCTTCAACAATATTGTGCGATTATATGAGCATTTATTTAGATGAAATAGGTATATATAATATCATTAGACGTACGGATGTAACTGCTGTTTACCGTGCAAGAAGCTGAAACGATCCGTTCTCTCAGTGCTAACAATGGGAACAGCATATATAGGGTATACGTGGTGCCTCGAACGAGTTGAAAGCTGAATTTAAAAACTGGCGCATACGACTTGTTGTTAAGGCATAATCTGTGGCCTACGCGGGAGATATAATACATTGTTCAGTAAGATATTTATCCAAACCTGTCATTGATCCTTTTGTAGAATACATTGCCTGTTTCTATGGCATAGATGTAGCATGAGTCAAATTCGCTCAAATCTTCGTGTGGACTAGGTGTATAGGATGAATTATGTACAAAGCTATCTGTATTTAATGCAGTTTGAGTTTCCAGAATGTTGTCTATGTCCAATGATGAATCAAATGTCAAGTTACTTAATCCAATCAATCGAATTTTATTAAAAATATGCCCGCAGTAAATTCTAGGGAACTTAACAATAACTGCGGACAGGAGAAATAAGAATTTGCACGTTGAAAAAGGTTCGAAATCTAGAGTTACATTTCGACGATGCCCGTTCGTCTCCGTTGTCTGCAGATAGTAGCTATAATAACTGCTTCGTTGCAAATTACTAACGTCGTGAATATATTTCACGCTTTACTATTTTTTTTAACCTTTCTTGGTTGAGAATGACTGGCCCTTTCAGACACATGGAATGAAGTGTGTCTATGCCCTATTTTCAACGTAGATAACCTCATATGCCTTTAAACTCAATAGGCAAACACGTTACTACTGCATCATCACAAGAACGAACAGCTAGAACTTACAAGCCTCGAAGGATCATTGTCAGGCAGACTTCCTTCGTTATTCTAAGGGTCAGCTATGCAATAGCCAAGGCATAGTGAACGATACAAAAAAACACCCACTAATCAGATCGCTCCGCTGAATCTTCTCTCGTGCTCGTCGGTAGCCACCAACTAGATCGGTTCTCGCAAAAATCCAATACGTCCTGACACACTATCGAAACAACGCAGCCATATCGACCCAGACCACAAATGCAAAATACAGTCGCCTCTTATTACATATCATCGAATTACACAATATCTATATGCGGGGAACTACACATAATCTCCCTCTCAAACGTTAACCAACGTTAGCTTATGCAACCGCATGAACACACAGATCGATTCTGGCCTATAGGCTAACATTTGTGGAGATAATCAAAATCGTAAACAATTGCGCAGACCCAGATGACCACAGTTTAACCGCTGACACCCGGTGTTAGCTATCAATCAATCACCTAACCGATCTGCCTGAATCGATGAAATGTGACGGTCGATTGGTCAACAGTAAAACGTACGCTTTGAAACTGCGCGGTCCCACAAATACTAGCAACAGCGGTATGTTACGGGACTGTCCTAATAGTGCACGACAAGTATGGCCAGCACAAGCAAGAAGCGAAATGCATTTTATAATTCGATTTAAACTAGCAAAAATTTTAAATTAACGTTTCTCTGTGTTGTCACGAATTATAGTGTGTTTACATTTGTGTTACGGCTGGTTTCTTACATAAACACCGTATCGTATCGTTTAGACCGACCGGTTACGATCGATTTCTGTTGTTGTATCGCGTACGTATCTGTTATTCATAGTCGTTACGTAATACTGTCTATCGTAATGCTGAGCTGTAACGACAAATAACAACCTGCGAATAACGCCGATACAAACAATGAAATATTGTTGAGTCGTTGGGGAAATGGGGTGGTTAATGTCATCGCTCTTCAGTACAACTGTATATCTGCCTATATCTTTTTCGATGTGCGACTCTCGTCAAACAACTCGACGGATCCTTTGGCCCGAATCTAGGAGGACATACACTCAAGTCATAGCCACGCCCGTGGCCCAGTTACTTAGTGTTTATTGGACCCGGTAGCGCGTGTCGGCTTGAGCTGGGCATTGCCTACCTACGGAAGCCAGCAATGGCCGCAGAGAAGATATCCAATCACATCTACCTATAGCGGTACCACAGTAGTCATCATCATGCGCTTTCTACTTGTAGCGGCGCGGCAGGTTGAATCTGATAGTGAACTCCTGTTAAATATATTCTCTTATTTGCGCTGTATTCCTGCGTAGTTCGCTTTTAGAGTACTTATCTTTACATTTGCCCATCAGGTATAATTTATCTGAATTTGTTTAGTTTTGATGCACATTTGCCAGTGTTCATATAGAAGACCAGGGCGGTCTGGTGCTATTTTACCTAGGCATCGTGAACCTTCTACACCCCCCAAGCACACATGGCTTACTTCGTCGTCTACTGACCAATAAAAACCGAAACTAATGCCACAAGTTATCAATGTCAGCCTGAACGGTGTTTTCACTGGCCGTGAGACAAATGCTTATGATGATGGCAAGGTGACCTACGTAAATATTAGGAGTTCTCTCGCCAGTGTCCTTGTTCAATACTACTTTCGATGGCAGTGATCAGCGCGGCAAAGTGTATCTACGCGAAACTTCCAATCGTAATCTATTTATTTGCAATTCTAGTAGGAAAATAGGTGTTCAGGTACACGTAGCATACACTTACGAATCGTAAGGACCAAGGGCGCTCGATGGCTTTAGCGGTCGTATATTCACCGCCAGCTCTAAAACAAATCATTGAGGCATAATAGTAATAATGAGCTATTCAGCTTTATTGAAGTCGCTTTTGCTCGTCCCTTTGTTGTTCTGCTTATCGAAGTGATTACCTAATACGCGCAACAATGCTCAACATCAAAACCACAGCGACTGGCAAGCGGTTCATCAAATGCAATGCTTCTATATAGAATGGCCAACATACCGACCGACAGGGATACACGACCAAAACTGGCGACGGAACTGGACTGCCGCCGGTGAATACGTTCGACACATAGGGGGCCGCAGTGACAGACTATCGAATGTCTGTTAAATGAGCTATTAAATAGAAAAAAGAGGAAGAGAAAGAGGTTATGGGCTTAATGTGTTTGATCTGTAACAATCGACCAGATCGGCGAAAAAACGCTGGGTTAACGGCTGACTGAGCCACGGCTTGGCGGATTCGGCAGGATAGATCATGGGTTTTTTCAACGAACGATTATGGCTGCCACTGCACTAATGTTAATGATGCCGCTAGTAAATACACTTCGGATGGCGGTAAGTGAATGGTTGGATATACTATGAAAGCTCTATAATTGGGCTATGGGAAATGGCTCGCGCCTGGTGCGATTGATGGAGTCAGCTACAATGGGGAACGGGCAAGCGAACGGGTTGTGCGCGCTGAGATATAAGAAATTTCTGTTATAATGCTGCCGATCGGTCAGCGCTGTCATGTTTACTGGAATCACACGTGGGCCACCTTAATACACTGCTTAGAGTTTTGCTTTCACTCGCTTGCATGTACCATGTAAATGAAACATCCCTGGTCAACAAAAATAGGCCTAACAGCACACGGCGACAAGCCTCACGAGTAATTAAGTAACCATATGAATGAGTTCCTAGCTCGCAACGAAAGTCGATATTAAAAATGAATCTGCTTCAACGCTGGGACCATCATGAGAACACAAAACAGATTATAAACGGCTGATCATAGGCCTCCACCACTTCTAGCTGTTAAACAATAATAAAAAACGACCTAATAAACAGAGCTATCTGTGTGGCACAGCGGCTTTTTTAATTTCTGTAACGGAACGTACTCAAAATTTTGTCCATGGCAGACCAACGACGATTCAATTGTTTCTAACCGATTTGTATTGACATATAATCTTAATATTTTGTCGGAGACCAAATTGTGGCCGTTGTAGATAGTCAGTAGCATAGTTTAATTAGCCTCTGTTATTTTTTAGACTACTCACAGTCACCGTAACGCGAACGTGCGTCGCTCGCTAGATTTCTATAGTTGAAACACGTAATGACGTTAAATAATCACAGACCCCAACACAATAACCACTGCTCATTGTGCGCGGAATACGAATGATTTTACCAATATTTACCCTGTTACCTATTGCAAATCGACTTCTGGGATTATGTACGATTACGATGCTCAGCGATCGGCGGCTAATGCCATGAAGAATAAATGTTGCCACTGATTTTTTTCCGCTAGCAAAAATTAACTTGGAATTATCTAGTATTTTGCCAATAAAATTTTTGCCGCTTACGATCTTATGCCAGATCGCCGCGGATCAATCAGTTGGCTTTCTGATTCAGAACAGCCTTCTGAACCAGCCAGAGCCTTCTGAACAGAGTTCCGTTTCTTCTGTACCTCGTCCACTGGGGCAAGCGCAAGGTATAGTTGACACAAGCGGCAGTCTCAGCATAAAAGCATTAACTTGAAACGTGATTGCCGCTTTTCCCATCTAGCCCTACTCAGGCGGTTTAAGACGGTGCTTTCTTTCGCGTACTAACTTACGCAAGGCGTAGACAATACAAGGTATTGGGTCAAGCGAATGTTAACAATAAGATATCGGTATATTAACTAAGTTAGTCGCGGTACGTAACTCATTAGGTAGGAGCCTACAGTGACCTTCTTGATATTGGATTCCCGGAAAAGTATTGACCGTTTTTGACCCAACATCTATGTACATATAAACCGAATATACGCCATTTTGATCCTCTGCGATTTTTTCTGGAATCCTGTAATAAACTGTAAAACTTCGATTGTCGATGGCCAAAAAATGATGCTACATGATTTTTACGTCCCTCCGTTGAAGCGAAATTAATAACGTTAGGATAGTTCTGCAAAGAACCACACAAATGATACTCTTACATTGCAAAATTCAGGCTATAGGGCGGATGCTTTAAAATTTCTAATCAAGTTCTCATAATTATCGCTGGTTAGCTACGGACGTATTCGGTCTGGCCTATTTTTCAATGGCCTGTCGCAATGATGCTGCTTTTTGACCGCAGAACTCTTATACTCGCCAATTTTTGAATGCGCGATTTTTTCCAATCCCACCATCTTTTTTGGTGCTAATCTGGGCTTTGCCACAGGTTGTGGAATACATCTTTTACCATTTTCATTTGCGTATCATCGTCGTCTGTGACATCATTCGCGATCAAGTGCTTTGAGATGCTTTTTATTTGTTTCGTGCGTTTCTGAAAAGTTTTTACAGGTGAAAATTCTGACGAAAAGTATATTATACATCAATTCACGTAGCGCCCAAATATTAGAGATTTTTTGTGGCTAACTTTAGTTTAAATGCTTCTAAAATGTTTGGTGATAGATGTTCAATTCATATCGTCACGATATCGCAGCTTCTCGCCGGTCGATTCTGTGCAACGTTGTTAATATTTCATCAATTTTTTTCACAGTTAATAGACCACTACGAGGAGCATCTTTTGCGCCAAGTTTTTCCGAGCCGTTTCTTCCAATAAACAAAGCATCTTGACCACAGACAACAGATTTTTTTTAACGGCCCTGGATATTTGTGCCTATCGTAATAACATCATAAAATGCAACATTTTTTTTTTCCGAAAATTCACATATTTTTAAAGCGTTCCATCCTACGTCAAATGGACATTCCTACAATTTTCATACATCTACTTCTGCCAAAGGCTTTTCGCCTTTCAAATGGCACCCGATTTCTCTAATGTGACTGGATATATGTAGCTTTATTAAAGCCACCTAGGCAGAAAAGCGGTAGATTCATGCTCAACAAAGCAATAAAATTACTCTATTTCCGTAACTCACCATGAGCCACGCTGCTGATCTCGGCAAAAGACAGGCAGCAGTAGGTCCTGTTAGCCATATGAAATGTCACTAAACAAGGCTATGCCTCACCACGCAATGATCCCTGGCCGAAAACCATTCATTTGGTCTCGATATGTGATAATTATGACTTCAATGACAATTTCATTGCCTGTTCTCGTAGGCTGCAAAGGTATTTTTGTCCGAATAGGGATAAAAACTATAAATTTTACAATCATAAGTACATACGTTATCTTAAATCGATAACAATTCCAATGTGTTGTTGAATTCGCGCTTCTATTGAGTCGCGCGAAATTCTAAGTGAAAAATCTTCTCTCAGTACTTGTACCTCAGCCTCACCTATAACACCGATGCTTAAGTTGATAATCATTACCTATATGCAGCAGCTGCTCTGGCGATGAGCATTATCTCGAACGTTACGACCACGTCTAAGACCTATAATCTAACAACGTTATTACAATATTATCCGCTATGGAGCTCCGGCCGATTTCAATAAGTGTCGTAAACTAGGACGCCGCCTTATCTTGCCCATAAGATAGACCGCCATCGAATCAACCCTCGAAATGTTTTTTCTTTTTTGACACAGCTCTCGGGTCGATTTTGTCCTCAGGAAAAGGATAGCTGATTTATCGATCTTTTCCTTTTCGTCTGATTCGCATTACGGTCTTTCTGATTTAGAGCGCACCGCAAAACCGCTGTCTCTGACGGTGAAACTGGGCTAGCCGAGCTTAGTCCAAAGTCTTACCCAGTAGCCAGGGTTCAACCACGGGATCAATTGTAGCACTAACCCGCCAGCACAGTTAGAGGATAATAACACGAACGGTGCTCTTGAGCAGCGATACTAGTTTTTTTTTTTTCTATTAGCTAGGGCTGATGTGCTGCGGACGACCCAGCGGAATCGACATCGCCTTCACCGTCAGGGCTGAACCTGATCAAAACAACTTCGCTATTTGATAGTGGCATTGTTTCCGATCGTAGAAAATCAGTTGCCATCGTTGTTGTGTCGACCGAGTGAAGTAAAACTAAAGCAGTGTTTTCGTCTTCGTAAAAACAAAAACGGCAACCAGGAGAATAACAATATCAGCGGTAAAAAAATCAAGCACAAAAAATCAGAAATCGGCTATACATCTTTTTGGCCGTTAGACGATAGTCGTTGCGCGCTGGTCGCGTTGTATCCTATCAGCATATAATGGTGCTGCGAGCATGTTGACGACATACCAAACGTCAATAATGTTTGGAAAGTATATATAGAAGAAACACGACGATGTGTTTATATGAATACATGAAGAGAGGACACGACGGGTACGAGACAAGGCGCGGATGAAACATAGAGGGATTCGAGAGACATAAATTGCCTCGTATCAATGAATGACGAACAAAAACACAGTTCACATAAACAGCGTCTAACTATTCGATTATTAGAGATATTGCAAGAGACAAACAAACGATAGTCACAACGAACGGGTGACTACGTGGGCATTACGGCGTAGGTAAAACCTCTTCGTCGGTATTACCTGCTACGGTACCTCATAGTAGGTCACTGCGACAACACAGAAACTGAAAAAATCGGACTGTTCTATTAGTATCGAGCACTTGTTCTTATATGTATATATGAAAAGAAGAACGTATATATATATATATATAACTCCAGTATGGATCATAACCGCTTGTACCGTTTCGATAGTGAAATTCTTCTCGTTTGATTGATTAAGTGAATCACATCGGCGTGTGCTTTTAACCTATTCAAACATAACCGTAACTTAATAACACACGTTTGCTCTAGGCCACAAACTTTTACTTATGCGATCTATAGAACTTGATGAACTCACAATTATGTCGTTGTAAAATTAGTGTTGAACTGCCCGTTTTGTCTATGTGTTAAATAAGTGTGTTCCTAAGGTTAGGCACACAAAATCTTTTCTGCTGCATCGAGACCCTCACTTGCAGCCTCCCTTATGCATCTAGTTTGTAACAGGAGGTCTCGATCAACTAAAATAATGAATCTGCCAAACTTTTCTACAAAAAATAACTTTCCAGCACAGTAAGTAAAAACTTACACGAACAAAGCTCCAGTTATTCACACCCGTTTAAGTGCTTTTATCACGTGGAAACGCGTACGTAGGGAAACCGCACAGAACACAATCGCGTACACTGACTGCCCTCTTACACGTTTCTGAGTAGTTGTACTCAGTAATTAAGCCGTCATATATTTGCACCGGCAATACGACTAGCGTCAAGGTACTGTTATTGGTGGTGACGATGATGATGGTGTGCCTGATACAGCCGCTGGCGGCATCAACGTATTCTTGAGGGTGGAACCTAAGCGCAGTGAGCGTTCTAGCAAAGTAAATGTTATAGAAACATTAGCCGCTTTCGTGTCGGAAGCATTCCGACTTGTACCGCATCGACCACGTTCCAGCCAGCGATCAGGCGATTTTCACGCGTTAACACCAGCTTGTTTGTAGATAAACATATGCTCGAGAAGCGTGGTGCCCTGTTTGTTTGTAAGTCGTTACTCTATTGATGCCTACGCCTTGCGTAAAAGTATAACTGTACGTGTGCGTTTGTGTGTGTGTATTTATGTGCATATGCGAAAGCCATTGCTCACAATTCGAAAATGGGTCGTCGAAGCGATCGAAGTTGCTTGGGTCACCGCAGTCAGCGTACTGGCGACATCCATGGTTTCTACATGCGACCAGTATCAAGTTGAACCAGTAACGTTCGTTCACTAGACAACCGGATCCGCTGAAGATGGCTATTGTTCCTCTGTAATGGTCGTCCTCTCATAAGGTAGAGCACCTAAAGGTCGTGATCAGTGCTAGCGGCGGCCTAGTCTCCTCGAAGCTGAAGACTCAGCCACAATATCCATTGACGGGGATCAAACAGAAGTGACGTTTTTGGGTGGCGTCTTCAATTTCTGACCTAATTTGTTGTAACAACAGGAAAAGCAAAAATCGTAGTGGACTGCCTGCAGGATCTTCTGTGCGGAGTTTATGCGGTCATCTTTTGAGTTTTTAGTTGCGTCGACTAGGCTTGGTTATCTGTGCGCGATAAGAGGAAATCTCCTCTTTTTTGTGCAGTTTTCGAATAACTCTTTCCAAAAGTCCTGCCACAACAGAAATTGTCTTCTCCAAATCGCTGGAGGCCTGAGACGTTGTCCTTGTACCAGAGTTCGAGTGGCAACAGCCAGCGTTTCAGGCAGCCATGTTTGATGTCGACGGTATCCGTTCGTTCTTTCTCGCTCGTTTGGGTTTTCCTCTGCTCTTGAGTTGCGACTCTCAACTTCTCTCTTGTTGTTTTATTTTTGTCCTGATTCTTCGATACTTTCACCTATATAACCGGCATTTTTGCCGTTGGCAAGCAGCTATTATTGCGCTATGTACTTCGTTCTTTCCTTCTTGCCTGCTACCTGGTCGTTGCTTGTTTCTCGCTGCAGATTGCTTCTGCTTATGGTAGTGGAAGAAGCAACAGTAATAGCGGCCGGTGCGACAGATGCCGCTGAAACTTTTCGGGTCTCTTCAGTCTTCATCTTCTTGGGCCTTTTTCGTTCGTTCGCTTTTTTGCGCCGCCGTGAAGATTAGAGACGTGAAGATGAAGAAAATCAGATGACAACGAAAAGGAAGACGGAGGCGAAGTGACAGCGGCCCCGGGGGAGACCGAACCGACCCCGGGCACCAAACTTCGGCAATGGCTTCAGGCGCGATCAGACAACGGCTAACACCGCAATATCCTCTTCAACCGAAGTGACATTTGTGATAACACCACCCCGTTCCTGTTGCTGTCGCTAGCAGCCGAAACGTGAACTGCGAGCGTTTTGCGTGTCGCGCGTCTGAGTTGAAGGCCTCGACGACTGCTGGAGCTGCCATTTCCATGCCGCTTGCTGCTGTTACCCCTCAGGTGAGGTCGTTGAGCCTCTATTTGGTACTGCTGTTGTTGCTATAGCGAATTGGGACGAACGACCCGGTTTAATCCGGCACTGCAGGGTGACCGCTTGCGCGCCCAAATCTGCAAACCACGGGGAACAGACCACAAAGTCAAAGAGAAGTGCAGCATCGGCGACATTGTCGATGGTCGTGGCGATGCTGCTGATAACGACAACGACAACCACTAAATGCTATGCCGGAGACCCAATAACAGCAGCTTTAAACCGACCAGTCGCAACGGATCATAGAGCGTTAAGGCAGATTCAAGCAGTGCTCCAGAAGCAGGGTTTCGGTGGTGTGGTAACGTCATCGCGGCTGCCTGCTGGCGTCTGAATCAGTATCCTCTGCTACAGTATACAGAGTCAATATTTGGCGCGCACAGATCCCGAACATCAGTTTGAGCTTCAAATAGATTTAGCAAAAACTTTCTGTGCACCCGGTTCGCAACTTGACATGCACGGCATTCAGGCAAATAAACATGGATTTATGATAGAAAATGGAACGCTGCATTTATTGCCTGTCCAATGAGCGCGCAAAGAGTAGAGAATATATTAGTTAAAACAGAACAACTTACTTTGTTCTCAATCAGAAATTTAGACGACATTGTCATTGAATTAGTTTCGTCAGTTAGATATGGCCAGTGGATTGAATGTCACGTAAGCACTTACGTTGTGACGACGAAACTGGTATGACAGTCAGGTCGCGTGCATCAGGTAAACGAGGTCTATTTATTGTTTAACTTAGACTGAATATCACCGTTTAATGACACTGAAGTATCGTCGTATTCATTTATCATTTATAACGGTAGCAGGATTTGGGGTAACAGTTGATGTTTTGAGGTGCATCGACGAGCTACTTATGACCCGCGTAATACCAAAGCTGCTGCGCTTTCTTCATGCAACCAATGCCCGCTAAAAAAGAGTAACTGATCAGAGCTGTTCGTTGGGTGCTGACTTATACAGCGCGTTAAGTCTCATAGTGATAGATGATTTGTGCACAAGGGTGTGGCAAACCATCTAAATCCAACTATATCTGCGTTTCTTAACCATAGCACAAGTGGAGAAAAAGGCGTCGGCTAGCAGCCAGTCCTTTTTCCAAAAAAGCCCTATCAGGCGCATAAAGACAGAGTAAACCCCCTTATATATATAATTTCAATATGGACCTATCGATATACGGCAATTGTAGCTGATAGTGCTTTTGTGATTTTATTTGTTTTATCTTGTTAATAGTTTTAATAATAATAATTGACTGTTGCTCCTATACAGTGTGAACCCGTATAAGCATAATCGTGGGAATAAACTGATCCTTCGTTAGATACTAAGATAATAACATGATACAATCAATAACACGATCTGTATAATTTCGGAGCACCGGTTCTTCCACTCGACCCCTCAATATTTAAAGCGGGCCAATCGCCAATTTGCTGATCCGATCATACAAGCTATCGTTGTATAATACAAGCTTCGTATATATAATTTTAAGGAACATATTTAGGTAGATATAATACCTATGAGACCTAAGGTTCTCTCGTAGCCTTCCTTTCATCGTATATTTGTTGGGTTTGTCTAATAGTAATATATACAAGCAGTTATTCGAACGAATCAGGTGGTCGTACGCGTTTTCCTCCATTGGCCGCCGTCATCAAGAGCCATCAGTTCGTCTGAAGCCGACAACCGAATGAAAATCGAAACCGCGTTGGTGATCAGACTGAGCGATAATACGATCGGATTGACAATGCCAATCAAATTTACAATTGTTACTGCAGTGTTAACGTCGCATTTCATTTCAGCAAGTGTCGCTGCAAAAGCTCGACGCTCTCCTGTTACGTTCGCTTTCGTGCTCCTGGGTGCTAATGTCATTGACGTCAGCTTCACGTTACGTCAGCTTACTAATTGCCGCCCTGTCCCCACAGTTAAATACCTCCTTGACAAGGGACAGTCACCCCTTGACTGGCCAGTGAGTTTGAGAAGCCGCTACGATCCTTTCGATTTTCTCGGTCGCCCGTTTGGGTGTCATGATGCGGTCTGCAACGGCAATTGATGGACTTTCGTTCCGTTGTCTGTTATTAATACTATTAACAACAATGACGAAACTAACAACAACAACACGGCGACGAAATCTGCTATTATTAACACGAGATAGCAGCCAAGCATCAAATGGAGTAGCGACGCCATTGCGCGGAAGAATCCTGCAGCCTCCGAACGGGTCGTATCGCCCAGGTCGATAACTGGTGCCCATGCGTGCGAAGGATCAATTTTTAAGAGCTCATCAGCGATACAGACAACGTTGGCAAGGAAGAAGGAAGTCTTCAGCGAGTGACGTTCAGCCACTCGACATGATCCATGAGTAAAAAAAGATCGGTAACAACATACACGACAGACAAAATAGAGCAAACTTTCCTATCACATGTAAAGAGAGCACGCAAAAAGCCGACGTAAGACGGCCGGCAACCACAAGCAGCATCAAAAAAAGAACGGGCCCAGCCGGCCCAGTTGAACCGAGGTCAAATGATTGTCACTGATCAATTGTACCATAATTGCAATGCCGACAGCTGAATCTCGTATTTGGAACGGACCGGTCGCTGGTTGATGAGTGCTACCATGACAGTCTGATAACATTTGGCATCCGGTGTCAAGCATCGATATGTCGCTTGATGTATTAAATGTGGGTATTATTTTAACGTGTGACGGATCATCCATGACACAGCTTTACCTTTGATGTTAACTAATTATGCATCTATTTTAGGTTTATATGGTAATTTGCTGCCTATATTTAGAGTTAGTCAATGAGCATTAATAGGCAATTGTGTAGCCGCTATAACGTATAGGAGGTTTTTATAACGGATCTCGTTTGAAGTATAGCGAACGACTGTGGTTGCACTGCAATTTTTATTTGATTTAAGACCTGACGCTGAGATTCTCAAAAATTTGGGAAAAATCGATTCAATAATGTCTACTTGTTGTTTTTTTTTTTCTTAAGATTTGTAGCTCATAGAAACGTGCATTACAGGAAGTTGGTCAAGTGTTAATCAAGGACAAACGATAAACGCTCTGAAGTTACCGATATGAGCTGTACTATGTACAACCAACAAAATCGAAGTTGAGAACTTCGATGGAACATTTTTCAATGTAAATTTTCCTTGGCACTGCTCCTGCTCCTATGCATTTATGCATATTTTAACCGCCGAGTTTCAGACTCACCCGTAAAGTTTTAGCTTTATTGAAAATCTGCCTCTTAGAACGAAGCGTATGTATGCGATGTTCCTTGTGTATGGCCGTTCATAAATACATTTTGTATACGTACGTATAGCGCGTAATAAAGGACGCGGCGGAAGGATCCTCAGCCGCTATGACCTGCTATCTCTGCACTTGTTTCGACGTATTTCGATTTTATTACTTTCCTATATCTAATGAAGGACTTTTCGTGACGATGCGCGAATTGCATCTATTATATAGTAATATTTTATGCCGATATATGTTCATAGCCAGAAGCTACCACGAAACTGACGATACTCTATCATACCGAACGCGTCTAGCAAAGGGCACGTATGTAGCTGGAGAATTACCCCAGAGGCTGCCAACTGAAAAAAATTGACACATGATTCCCTCTCACGCCCCACAGCTAGGCCCAATGACAATGATTGTCGGAGCGAGTTCAGGTGAAGACTTCGCACAGATTTGTATATCTAGACGGACATTTTGTTTCATTCGTTGCACGGCAGACAATTCATTTACAACTATCATGACGACATCAATTGACGAGATAGATAGCTGAAGTGATTCTTCCCGTACTTCACGGGTATCAAGTGAATTTGAGCTAAGCAAAGACAGCTTCGACAATGCGTACTCGTCCAACTCGTCATGGCGATAGGCGGCAGTTAGTTACAGTCGGGCGGGTAATCTTCGTAGACTGATCATAATAGCCTGCAGGTAGATACAAGCGCTTTTCCGAGCCTGGTATTGTGCCTTTTTTCTTTTCGTTATCGCTTTTTATTTCTGATCTGACGATTGTCCTACCGATCTGCACCGGCTCGCTGTCCAGCCGCATGGCAGTATCGCCTAATGACTGATGACGCTATTACGCTAACCTTTTACGGTGGCCGAGGGGTTAACCGGACGCCTGGTTGCCGCTTTAACTGGCTTCCCACTTTCTAGCAAGACAACAATGGTAAACACAATAGGCGAGCCCCCATAGCGCGCGTATTGTCGTCCCTTTTCGGAACGGGTCAGCTAAATAACTCTTGTCCCGTTCCTGCTCCGTCTTGGTCTTCTTCTGCTTCTCTCAGTTTACCTCACGTTGTTTTTCATCAGCTTTTGTTTAACACCAGCATCAGTCCTCCTTGAACGATCAAGCAGTCAAAACGAAGCTTTCATTATAGGCATGAGTTGCGTCTAATTTCATTGCATTGTTGGCGATACAACCGGCGCTGTTCTATTCTATACATGAATAGTAGCGATCAACACTGGGTGTAGGGAACAGCAGAGAAAAAACCGCGACAAACAGGAACACGTCGACGCGACTGAAAAACTATATCCGTCAACCACGATAGATTTGCACTTCCTTCCGGAGGCTGGCCAGCGCGTCCATTTTGGCACTCTTACGGACAAATCCATACTCTGAAGACAGCTGCGGGTTTCACGTAACTGGAAGTGAAGGGAAAAAAAAAGAGCGCGCACATAGCCCTAGTTTACTTCGCTGTTCTCATTATTGTTGCCACTACGAAAATACGACATTACTAACAGTTTCTAATTGTCGACGTGACGAAATACACGAGCGGTAGCATTTTGGGCATGATAACCTCCTATCCGAAAACAGCAGCAACGTTACAATGCTGCATTCAAGAGGTGAACGTCAGCCATGTGAAGACGACAGACATATTTTGTAACAGACTGAATGAGACTCGACGATAGTAAAATTATAGTTCTTCGTAGAAGTATACAGTGTACAAAGGCGCTTGTCTGCCCGTTGTACTGAACTGATAAGAAAGAATTGGTATTTATGGCACGATGTCCGTACTGACCCTAAGAATGATCTGGCCCATCGAACTATCCGGGCATATTTCTGATTGTCTGGGTTCTCGTCTTTGTTCTTGTTTGTTGTTGAAGTGCCAGGTGCAATGTTCACACTTGATTACTCGCATTAAAGGCCGCTTCATCGCGATGACTTGACATTTGCATTTGTTGTAAAAGAGTCATAATGTTGTTGCTAGCCCGCTACTGTTCTAGAATTATTTGGCTGGCCATTTGTCTTTCAAAATATTTCAGCATTATTTATAGGATAAGTGTGGACGATAGCCATGACAAATCCTCGTTCTTTGACTCGTCTTACTTGAAGGGTTCACTCGTATTACCCTGAAGCCAGACGAGTTCGACAGCAAGACATACGTGATTTACATACGACAGCTTATGGTGGGAGTTTCTCCTCTTCAGCCCAGGCTGTTTTCTTCCTCTTTCTGTCTATATGCACATTGAGGTTTATGGAATAATATGTTACTATACTTTTCATTGGCATCCGAAGCTGAGTGAGAGTCCGTAGAGCTTCGTTGGGCCGAAAGTCCTATAGACAACCCCATGACCTGTCGCACTTTACCAGCTGTTTCAGGCTGCTTGTTTTCGTTACTAAATTTGCGGCTATAATCCAGTTAGATCTATATTGAGTCCGTGTGTCGGTTGGAGAACGATCTCTCACATCGGAAGCCATAACGGTTCCAAATACGTGCACTATGCACCGTTTGAAAGCATAGTCATTTGGACACCCAACACACAAATTTAGAGAACTGACAGGTAGGCCGAACTTACCTCATTTACCCTCGACTTCGGCTGTCTCACAGGTTCGGCTGACTACAATAAGCTGTTGTTGGTAAGGTAACCTAATCAATCAATCAATGGTCTCCGCCGTAGGAGCACTTTGTTAGCCCAGTTAATGTCTACGCTTATAAGCCATTGTCATTATTAAGAAAATCCGAATATGCGGGTTGGAAAAGCGGCAGACATGCAAAGGGGCACCCCGTCAACGAAAACAATCACCCAGAGGCATAAACTAGTTCACCGGTACCACCGTGCTAGTAATGTTCACTACGATGATTATTATATAAATATTTTTCAATAGGAAATTTCGTCATTTATTAGCTATTTTATATACATATAACAGCAGTGCTCTGTGGATCTAGGTATATGTGCGCATAGCAACGTCATCTTGAGATAAAATAACTATTAAGGTCGCGTTGTTTAGAACTTACTTAAAGATTTCGAAAATAGTACATACGTTGAATGCTGCAGGTTCCGAGCAAAGCTGTATGTTAATAGTATAAAAAAATAAAAACAATATATTTATTAATAATGGGTACTTGATGATATAATATTTTGGATGTAACAAGTAACTTCATGCATGTAAATGAACCACTGGCTGAATATTAATGATTAGTTCTCAAACAAACGAGCCTTAAGTATTCGACTTAGTACTACACAAAATAGGCCAATATAATTATTTGATGTTTCGCATCGGAATATATAAACATAGACGTTACACTATACATGCAAAAAAGCCCGCCTAAGCTTCTTTTTTCCTCAAACTCTACAATATACATAGAGTAACGGTTGCTTCCTGGAAAATATTTACCTGGAAGATATTTGTTTCAATGACGATATGGTACCGTTGTAGGGTTCAGTTATAATACGCTGTGTATACCGGACGCACAGTATGTTACGTGGGCGTTGAGGAATGAAGTGAAATTTTAAATGAGAGAACTTTACCGTCTTAGTACGATCTGAAATCGTATATAAGAATGGTCGCAGGACTATTCAGTGTAAACGAAGCTTGTCTAAATTCATGATTCTGTATATTATAATTTTAATTGAGTATTGACGGGCACGATTGGGGCACCACGATGATGTTTGACGCTCAGCATGGTTTTTGTTTTGTGTCATTTTCAATCCATCTGTTTTTGGGTCGGGTTGTTACCCGTTTGTTGTTGGTCCTAATTTTGCCGTTATCGCTGCTCCTACCCCCTGCAGAATTCTGCGACGTGGCAACCAGCGTAATGGCAAGACGGCTGTCCATGAATGACATTCACTCCCGTGATGCTTTTCTAATGAGTAAAGCAGACTATGAACGGCTATCGGTAATTTTCGCCAAAGATTCAAATGACAGTCGAGCGGGGAAGCGGTCAGACAGTCCTTGGTTTGATGATGTTTTCGGCAAATAGATGGATTTTTTCTTCCGTCTTTTTGCATCGATTGGTCGTCGTTGTTACTCAGAAGCCCTGGCAATGCTTAGATGCATTTATTGCCGTGGCTACTGCTGCTATTGGTGGATGTTGTCTGGCTGATGTTTCGTCCATCTGCATGCTCCATAAATCTAACGTATAAAGCACTGATTGATAGGCGACGGGTACGACGATGAAGCTGGGTGAGCAGACGACACAAAGCTATACGTCGGAATCGACGCAGAGACTCAATGGCGATAGATAAAAACAGAGATAGACCGATGAAAACGATCTTAATGATGCATCAAGCAGCAATTCTCTTTTGGATCTATTCCTATTTCAACAGGTTTTTACCCTAAGTAATCAAATCAGATTAAATGAAAAATCGTTAATATGTCATATGTGGCCCAGATATCATCTTCCGTTTGGTCTATTTCTATCTTCGCTTTCTGGTTCGCTATGTTCATCGCTCTTGCTCACCCTTGCCGCCATCATCGCGTTCTTCATTTTTCCCGTATTCTTCTATCGGTTACGTATATTTTTGTTCGACCATTTTTTGCTGCTCTTCATAAGAGTCACATAAACCATTGGCATGCCCATGCACGCATTCAAATACACGCAGAAAGGCGCAAACACTTAAATACGTACAACCAACGAAACAGACACAAGCGTTCTGACACGAAACAAAAAGTTTCATTAACCATAATATAGAGGTTACGGCCACCCCTTGGAGAAGTTGACGAAGTCGAAGTTTCGATTGTATCTGACGCGGATGTAGTTGTTGCAGCGGTAGGAGTAACAGTACTGTGACAAGCACGCGATCAGCACCGAAAAATGCGTTCATGAATAAGAAAACTTCGATTTCATTATGACGCTGACGAGAAGAAGTGGCCGCATTACGCTGCATGCATCTGTGCATCGTATGCAATAAATACACTAATAAATAATAATAATCATAAGACTCCAAAATAAATGATATCGCGCCACAATGGAGTCAGCGGCTCGTGCGGTTAGCTAGTTCACATCACGTATACGAAAGGGCGTTACAGGTCAAACGAATACAGGTCTTTAACGAAGCAAATGAAATAAACTCAACGCCATTTTCTCACTCCATTCGCTACGATCTATATACAGGTGGTGTACATGTGATGACCGTCATTCTGTTTTTTGATTTTTCAACACATTTTTTGCATAGTACCAGAGGCTAGTTTGGGACGCTAGAAAGATATGCGCGGGGAGTCGATGGCGGGAAATTCGAACCACATATCTGTGTGTGAGTTGTTTTAATAATAGCTGACATTCTAAATTGACGTTGTAAGTATATGTGTGTGTGTGTGTGTGTGTGTGTGTATAGGTCTTATATGAATTTGTTTGTCTAGCTTTTCGGTTCAAGCTATTATTGTCCTGTTTAGAATACTACTATATTTGCTAATGGGATCTTTTAGCTAATTAGTGTACCTTATGACCTAGCTGATTCTGGTTCGAAACAGTCTGATAATAAACTGAATTTAAATAACAAGCGAAGCACATGATGTGGCCAGAAACGTTGAATTTTATCACCCTATAGAAATAAATTACAAAACAATTTTTTACGAATGCTATTTTCTGTTAATAATGTCGGCTGCTGAAGTAATGTGTCGTGGCATAAAAAACTAACAGGTTCCTGATGCTATTCGAAATAAATCTATAGGATTAATTGAGGCTCCGCTAAAAGAAGCTGGTTGGAAGGCAGAACGTAGGACTGCTGCCGGATGATTTGTTCCACGGCTGTCCGTTTGTCTCAAATCTCGTCTTCGTCTTCATTTTCCATGTCAAATAGCGTCCGAGCCTTATCAAACAGCCTCATTAGTGAACAACTCAAAGATAGTACGAATGCATATCTGTCCCTGACGTAACGTCAACGCGATCTTGAATCTGCGTAATGCTGCCGTCTCATAGTTGTCTCTGGGTCTATTCTTTCTGAGCTGGTGAGACCCCTATCTCCTGCTTACTGCTTCGAATCGCCTATGGCGGCTTCTACTGAAGCGGTGACAGTTGCTGTCACCTGACCAAACGCCCCACAGACGATTGCAAATACGCTGAAGGCAACGTCGACTATAACGACGTGGTCAGGACGCTGAGCCACAGCAGTCAGGCTGATGTTCTCTCGTTGTCTCCCCGATCGTTCTTCTGGCTTCAGCTTACTTGCTTTCTTTCTCTACGTTTTATCCGCTTTGTAGCGTAAAAAGAGGCGCGTCTTCGATTTCATCAAAACGAAAGTGCCCCGGTAATTGTCGTGGGGCACCTGGCCACTGTTTGGTCCAAGCGGCCGATGACTCATACTGTCTCATCCATAACAGTCCTTCTATCCTGAATTTGTTTTCCTAACTAGGACGAAGTTTGGTTCACGAAGTACTCTCAATGTTTTCAGTTATAACCTCCTTAAACAAGCTAAATGATCCGGAGATGACAAGACAAGTTTAAAAGAAGACAGAAACAAAATAGTTTGCTGTGATCAAGTATCTGCTGTCAGTTTACAGCTCTACGACTTATTTTGGCTGGTTTTTTTTTCAAAGTACACTTACCTGTGTGGTCAGTAAGTATGTCCACATGTTATCCTGAAATTGCAAATCTACCACGCATAAAGGTCATCCACTGAGTAAATTTAGAGTTAGATGCTGCCTGGCACTTTGTGGTGTTTTTTTGGGGCGTAATGACAAAAAAAAGCTTGCCCATCTCGGATGATCAGCCTCGTTAACTAGGACGCTCGCCAGTCTCTGTTCAAGCGACTACTGGCACTAAAACCCAGGTTGGCCTTTTCCCGTATATACCGCACGCTATAGGAGGGCACAAAAGCCTGTATAGCATACCCCTTGATTTCCCAATAATGCGAATCCCCACTTGCCTTTCTTGGATCGAATTGAAAAATCAATGCGACTGTTCAGTTCTTCTATTCGATTAGTCCGCTTATTCCTTTGTAGTTGCCCTCGTTGGCATGTTACGATAACCCAGTTGGAGTTATTCCGTTGCTCTCCTTAGACGTTTTATTGTAGTGCTTAAGCAACTCCTTTAATTTGCTTGTGATTGCGTTGTTACACAAAAACATATCCGCATCCTAATTATCCTGTTATTTGGCGAATACTTCCCAATTTTTCTGTGTAATGCGCTCGTTGCCAAGTCGTTTTGTTAATCCGCTACCCTTTCGCTGGTATCCCGTTAGTTCCATTAGTTAGTCTATTGGTTCAAAATAAAATTAAACTGAACTTGCAAAACTTCTAGCATACACTACGATCCCTCCAAACGCCCAACAAATTAGCGAATCCAGAAGCATCAAGGACTTCAGACGTTTGGGGGTATTTTTTGGGAAATTGGACACAAACATTCTTTGATAATACAGCCAAAGGCGGTGTTGTATTTACTTGCGTTTGTTCGAAGCAGTCGTGTGAGTCCGACAGCAGACTCATGTTGTATTGTTCCCATCCTAGTGTTACATCCACATTAGAAAACGAAAATCTCGAAGCGAAATATCCTCTCTCTTAGCGGTCGATGGCCATCCTTCAAGCTTTGCTAATACGGATTATTATAGGGATGCTTGGACAAACAGCTGAAGCTGCTATTCCCGCGACTGACACGATGGCCGTTTGATCGTGTAAACGTTCGTGCTTCGCAGCCTTCTGACTTTGGCAGTAGACGAAATCAGCCATTGGCACCAGTCGATCAAAGCGCTAATTAACGTGTTGCTGTTCCACAGATTTGAAGATAGGAAGCTCCCTCACAAGCACAGCTTCGCTCCGGTCACATCTTTTAACAGGCACAGAAGTAGAACATGAGACAAGACAACGCCGACATTAATACAATGTTAGTAAAGTACTGAAGGCAGCCAGGTCACTACGAATAAGGACAGTTGTCGCCTGCAAAGATATCTACTCTAACTGCCGTAGCTACACCTCTACGCGTTCTCTTTTAGGAAGCTCCTTGTTTTTCTTCTCTAAATCTCGCCTCTGCCTGCCGTTCCACAAACGCCTTGTGATGTGTACAGATTATAGCAGATCGGTTCATCAGGGTTTCGACTGATATTAACGATTTTTCGCATTGATCGGGTCTGCAATATTTGCCTCGCTCAAAAAAAGCCTACAGCAGTATCGCTTTCTTGTCCGAGTTTTTTTTTTTTGACAAGCGAGCAACGTTCGTTCCCTCGTCGAAGACGATCTGCACAGTGGACCTAGGCGTATCTTATGATAGCTTCTAGCTGAAGAGAAACAAAAATCTGCTCTTCTCTCTGCAGTCGGCTCGTTCTGCGTTGGCAGTTGGTCTGATTTGACGCTCATCATTGTAACCGACTAATGGTGTTCTAAGCTTTGCTGCTCATTGATGCGCCACGTCGTCCAAACGTGTATAACTAACCGTTATCGAAACGTCATGAACCGTCGTTGAATAGACTATTCAGTGAACTCCTAATATGTAGGTATACGTATCGCTTAGTCAATACGCTGTACAGGTGTCATCATCTCCCGTGATAACCACAATAATCGAAGACAACGAATTCGCTTTAGCATTTTTCCAACTACACTAACATATACACACCGAAATAACCCGTTGATAGCGCTGTATTAAATTTACAGCATTGTCTTACAGCAGCAGATAGGTTCGCGGCCCATCGCTTCGACCACTTGCCTCAGGTTTAAACTACCTCCATTTCTTAGCACCTCATCTTGTCTTCATTCTGTCCCCCCTTACCCCCAATGGTCAGTCAAAATAGTCGCCCGTTTTCGTCTATCGTTTATCAACAAAGCGGCAAACCGGTGAACACACGTCCACGACAGTGTCGGACAGCGGCGGAGTTCAATAACATCTGATGGCGTGCACGTGTTGACAACGCGATTGGGGTCGAAAAATGGTCACGGCTCCCTCTCCCTTCGAATCCTCCAGTCTATAGCAGTGAGTTTACTTGCCATCACTGAAGCACCTCTTTGATTGTAGTGATAGTGATGATGTCGATAGCGGTGAAGTGGTGAAAGATTTGGCACTTGCTGTGACATCATTGCGGTATCGAGAACACGGGGATGCAACAAACACCATAGGACTAGCGTATAATCAACAGATGCGCTAAACGCACCGCGGCGGCTAACGTATCCGACACCGAATGTTCAGACTGTTTATGAAACACTCAAACGTCACTTAACGGTAACGAAAGTGACAAATATCGTTAGCGGCTATATGCTATTATTTTTATATTTATTGAGAGCAAAAAAACAGTAAATATACTCAATCAGTATTTGTTTTGGTGAAAAGCGGTTTATAGGAACCGACTTAAATATATTCATTGTCATCACCAACTCGAGTGGAGGTTATGATGTGCATGATCCGGGTAGCGTTTGTGCTAGCTAGCTAGCTATTTTGTGTTTGAAATGAGAGTCGTCGGACCGTGACTACGCTGCCGTATCTTTCTCAGCACGCGTTTCTATTCGTATTTTCTGATATAGCTAAACAGAAGGGTGTTTTCTTTACATTATACTTCCTGCTTTACATCGAAATTATCTGAACAGCATTGAAATCCTAATCGTGTACACACACACATAGTCAAGCAATTGAATATTTAACACCTTCTATTTCGGATCCACAGCCAGCTGACAGGTGTTAGACAGCAATCATATCAGAAGCGACATTTCTGACTTCTGCTAGCGTTATTTTGTAGACGACCGGGATGGAAATAGGTAGGGCGAAGACTTGCATGTAGGCGACGGTACGGCTCGTTACGGCAGAAATTTGTTATCGAATCTTCGGGTCAACGAGGCGAAACGCATAAGACATACGCAATGGATAGGAAAGAAAGCATTAAATATAGTACGACACAACCGTCGAATTGTCACGTTTCTCACAATCAGCAATGCAGTAATGACATTGTCTGCAAAGAACGGACAAACGGCTTGCCCGCAACCGAACCGATCGCCTACTTAGCGACGTCAGAACCAGGGAGATTTGCCAACGTACCTGCGGCATTTACAATGTGAACTCGATGGCCGAGAGCAAAAGGCAGTGGTAAACAACAACAATAGGATAGAAACGGGGCAGATACTGGCCTTCGGCAGCACTGTGTTACACAAACTTTTTGTGACCAATCTTGCTACCTAGCACAACAAGTTCTCTTGCTGTTACGGGGAACGAATCGACGCAAAGTCTGACGCAAGTCGGGAAAGTTTTTTCTTCTTCGGCTTCACAGATCGAAGCGTCAATAAAATCAGCTTTACGAAGTCATAAGGCATGTTGTGTTATCCCGGTCGAACGAAAGGGGCGGTCAACGACTTTTGCAGACCATGTTTTTTTAAGTTGTGGGCGTGCGCTCACGTGTGCTACCAACAGCGCGAAAAAAATGCGTACAGGCAAAGTCTTTATATTATATATCAGCTCTATAGTGCTCTACCTGCATCCTACATGCATCCATAGCGTTCTCGTCGTCTTCGTTGCTGCTGCTGCGCGCTTTTGGTGAGAAATGGATGTTTACGGAGATGTTCTGTCTACGGCGGTGTCAAGATCGTGCGGCTGTCTGCCTGACAGATGAACGGTCACAATTTACCTGCCTGTGACGTATCTTCCAGTTGTTAATTTATTTTTAGGCTCGTTTTAAAAATATATATATGTGCGAGTTTTTGCCATTTGTTGTACTGTTGCCACCTTTTTTTCTGGCGAAGCTGTTGGTAACTGTTGCTGCATGCGTTTGTGGTACCAGTTATTACGGAATTACAGTACCGATGAAGCTGGCCACAGGTAATAGGCAGTCGGTGAATGCCGAAACTATCGCAATCATATTGCTAAAGAAGCCAACTAAGGAAGCTCCCGGGAAAAGTTAGACGCGTAACCTTCGAACAGACAGGGCTTTAGCGGGTACAATTTTCAGACAAGATGACAACGGAAATGACGTTTACTCTGAGTGTTGATGGGCAATGTCATCGGGCCTCGTACGCCCCTCGAGTCCTCTCTCAGTGCCATCAACATTGCTATCGGCTCCGCTACCGTTCTGTGCGGTCTGGCGTGCGCGAGAGATCTGGTTGAATAGCTGTGCTTATCGTCCGTACGCGGCCCATGGAGACGTATAGAAAAACGCAAAAAAACAACATATACAATTAAAACGCAGTACCAAAAGCGCCATCGCCACAAATAATGGGACTCGGTCCAAAACCAAAATACAGAGACACATACGAATGAGGAACGCACGACGACCGCATCGAAGTTCTCAACAAAGCTCCGGATAGTCTATACAAAGCCAATACAAATACAAGAAAGCCTGCAGAGAAGCTTATTGTTTGTATGCCATAATAATCAAATAACGTGATGTTGTAGTGTCTTGATATTCGCGATCGGAGTCGGTGCAGAGGAATTAGGTGAACCTGATGCGTGTGTAAATCCACAGATGTATATATATATATATATATGTGTGTGTGTGTGTTTGTTTGCACGTGCACGCGGACGTACACAAAGATGTCGACAAGACAAATGTTGCGAAAAACAACAATCCATTAGTAGCCACATTTCGTTCAGCAAGATCTGTTGCGCTGGTGTGAGACAAGCACTTATATTCGTTTATCCATATACAGCATTAGATGTGCGAATCTGGGTCCACCCAACCCACCAAATAACAGCATTCGCGACCCGCCCCAAACGACAGAGTTCGATTATTTCTTTCAACTTGTATCGCCTACCTGTGCGTAAAGCTCTCCCACACGCCCAACGTTCAACTAGACGCAATCTCTCCCACATTTATTCAAGATTATATATACAATGTTTGACAACAGAGCTAGTTACTAGGCTAGGGGAAGTTTGTTAGCAAAGCTCAACTTCGTCAGCAGTAGTCGATGCCTAAAGTCCATGCGCAAACCCTTGTAGCAAAGGGTTTCTATGTCAATAGTTTTGCCATATGATTGAATATTATTAAAAGGCTCACAACTCTAACGTGAATTACTGAATCGTGGGTTCTCCAATAGCAAGCATTTTCCCCCGGCTTTTGTGAGACGTTATAAATATCGAGTGATATACGATAGTTACGAGGGTCTATCGGCCCCCACCGCTGTGTATCAATAGTCGCACATTCACTCGGCTACCCTTACAGACAACGAGCGTTGCTACAGGTTATTCATATTCGATATTACCGGTACGGCATCAGCTGAACTCAAGGGGGATTCGAGCTATGGCATCTCCTTTTCTATTGTAGCAAAGGCGTTAATTGTACATAATTCTGAAATAAAATAAATTTAGAGGACGTTTATTTAGGTAAATATTAATAATGGCCACACTGTCAGACTATATTTGGTAGTAGCTAATTATAAAATTCGTGTTACATCACACTTGCAACAAGATTAACATCAAACTGCAAGTTCTGTCTTACAACCGATCATTTTCGGTTTGCTGAAAGTAAACAGTTACCTACAAGATTTGCGGGCTGTTTTTGGCTTGTTCTCAGTCTAAAATAGTAGCGTGGACATAACTGTACCCCCGCAAGACGCCCAACAAAAAAAAATACTAATATGCTTAATTATTCCCACTGGGTAAACAAGTTCCCAAAATCACCTCTTTACTATAGCCTTACCTTTGCTAAAAGGTTTAGTGAAGCGCGTTAGCTCCCTAAGCCGTATCGATCCATCCTATAACAGTACTACTTAAGAGAACTTATGAAACTGATAGTACGCGGTTGAATCTTATTAATTGGTCGACGTCGAATTCAAAGGATGTTTACTTTATTCATCGCGTCCAACATTGGACAGCCTGCTCAGGCTGTTAGGGCTAGTCAATGCTTTTGCTCTTGTCATATGTAAGAACAATAAAGCTCAAACGAATCGAATTAGAATTAGAAGCGTTCCAGTAGCTTTGGGTGCAGTGGCGCCCAGATACGAAGGCCCGATGAAAAATTCTCCAATAGGCCTGCGGAAGTCGTGCGGATAGTAATAGAATAGATATAGAAAAAAGCAATCGCTATACTCATACGTAAAATCATTAATTTACGCAATACGTGACTTACCGTAAATGTCTAACCAGGATTGTTGATCACGGGCTATCGTAGAAGAAATGTGTTCGACGGAAACACTTTGTTTAAATTTAATTATTCCGATCTATTTGATGATTTTGTTGGATCAAGGACATAGGATGCCGTCAAATATGAGAAAAACTGTGAGAAAAAAATCCATCTGAAAGACAACTATTAAATATTTGGCCACGATCTCATTTGGCCATACACCTTTAATCCGCTCAGTTCACGTGGCCATCTAGAAGAAGACATTAAAAACTATGGAGAACGCACAATGCACGGACTATGTATGAAATCTTTACCCACCTGAATAATTAATAGAATGGAGCCTATTTCATAATCGTTATGGGTCGTGCTGGCGCTCGGTGATTGACGCCAGAGTTTTCGAAATGAGAGAAACAAGAACGAACGACATCAGCAGCTTCGACATACGTATACGCGTCGCATAGCAAAACGGCAAGGGATCTTCAAATCCAAAAGGAAGTGCGGACGATTCAGCTTTCGGTGCTGGGTGAAGCATAATCTCGATTCAATCGTCTCCGATTTTTCTTAGTCCCTCCTTGTCTAGTCATTTGCTTGATACCAGCGAGAGTCCACCGGCAATAGGGTTTGTTAGTACGTCATTTATTTTGCCACTTTTTCCCTTCCTATTTATAAAAATAAAAAGTCAACGAAAGCAAGAAACAACGATAGGGAGCTAATACCTGGCCTTGAATTCGGGGTGTTAGTTCTTCCTATGAGTATTACCTTTCAAATTTTGGCTCATCCTTTAAAAGTTTGTGGAGCCGTTACATGAGGCTACAGAAGACTACACGTTCTTTAAACGTACTCCGACGCTCTCCATCTTTTCAGTGGGTAAACAAGAGGATTCCGTTTAGGTCTTGGCTGTTTTTCGGATTACTCGGGAAATACAAGTTTGACTACTGTGATATTTTAAACATCGTACTGGGCAGCTTAGCTAAGCCGATAAGTGAACCCACGAGCTGGTTGGTCTCCTAAGTTTGGTGGTATCCTCTCGCGACAGCTCACGGATGTGACAGGCGTTTTATTTCTATTAAAACAATCCCAGCAAGATATTGAAGGAAAGATTTTGCAATAAGCTGACAAAAGCTGCTATGCTCCCTTCGAAGACCATTACATTAAACGAGAAGTGTGCCTGTTCTGTGTTATTAGGCGGTACTTACTGTTTAAATACTGTTTACTTGAAGTTACCCAGATACGATAAGCTAATAGGGAATATGAATTACGGCGACTTCCATTTGGGCCTATTAATTGAATTGATTTCTACCGACTTTAATGCGATTGTACTGAGGTATTTAGTTGTTTCTATTTCTCTTTTTCTAATCAAAGCCCGGCCCGCTAGTTCTCTCGATATTGCCCTAACCTTCACTATGAGTCCTAGAGACTGGCTGTTCAAGGACTGATTTGAACAGAATGTGATCTAAATGCTTTTTTGAAGAGCGGAATTCGATGGCCATCTTCCACTCGGGTTTCCTTCGACAGTATATCAACAAAATGATGCGGCCACTTCTAATTCTGCCGCTTCTCCTTGCCACGCCTTCAATTCTTTTGTATCGTGATGAATTGAAACTGGTCCAACTGTATTCATTGGGCGTTTCTGATTCCTATTTTGTATAATTTCAAGTGACACGTGGCATTTATTTCAAATTTAAGGAGTATAAGAAGGCACTGGAAGTCCAGTGTTCGCATACAACGAGACCCATCAATTAAGTTGTTAAGCATCGAATAGGCTTTTCTAAATATTAAATTAGTTTAGACGATTATTTCGATTTTGTCAGGACAAGCAGAACAATTATATCTTTTGATTGTTTAGAAAAAGCCGGATAGACGCCACAAGATCTCGAGATAATGTATCGTTAGCTCACCAATTAATAAAGGCTGCGACTGTAAAAGGCGTCGTTTGCTGTCAAAGCAATAGGACTATCTGAGCGCTATCGAAATCCAGCAATGAAGTGATAGACAGACATAGAAAATACATTATGGAAATAAGAACAGGTAAACGATAAAAGCGGAAAACTAAGTATACGATGATAGCTCGTTTGCCCCTCACTGAATCATACATAAAATCTAAACGCTGAATGCGGGCCAATTCACTGTTGAATCGCCCGCATTTGAGACGGCCGATGATTGTGATTTTTACTTTGGGATATTCCATTAATACGAAGGTCATTTAGTAGTTGGATAGCCGCAAAATCTGGCGTTTGAAACCGCGCACTTGAACGTATCCGCATCACGGGGCTCTTTTTTTTTCGACTTGAGGCAACGTTATTAAAGACATCGGCAATGTTATAATCTAATAACGTGCGTGCGACAGCTATTATTAGTGCTTATTGTAGGTATTATTCAGCGACAGTTTTTTCATCGCAATCCGTATCGACAGCTGAATAGTACGCCGTTTCTGTTCTAATCTCAGCACTATTTATAATGATATAATAACATTTTATTACTTTCTATTCGGACGAGTACACTCTCTTGCTAGATTCTTCTTTTGAAATGGGACTAGGCTGTTGCGATCATATTTGATACAAGGGCGGATACGATCCGTTTCCGACATAGCTACAATGGAACAATTTGACGCTGCTGCTCTTCCAGCTATTACTACATTACGACCTAACATAGGCCGATGGAAAAACATATAGTGGGCAGTCGAAATATGTGTTTAGATCAACTAATCATGTTCTCTATAGAGTATCTAGTCTCGACGATTTACGAAATTATGTCCACTACACATTTTATATTTCACGGACCAAACGCTCATGCGGACGACGGACGGAATACTAAATGGAGGAAGACGTGGAGTATCGCATTAGTCAGCTTCGCGCATTCTATTACAGAACGCCACAAAGCGTGACACGTCGGACGTGCTCCCGACGGGAGGAGCCTAATAAATAGAAATTCGAAATTCTGCTGAAATTCACTTATCTCCGTATGTTTGCGAGTGCATTTGTGTACGCATTACCGCTAAAAGTTATGAAATGTTCCCGACGGACCGGCACACGGAACGCTTCTGAGTCGAACAGTTCTTGCTATAGCAGTACTTTCGCCTCAAAAAAACCCGCAGCATCGCTACTCTAGCGACATAGGTTATTAGGGGCGTGGGATGTCAGCGCTGGCAATGACAGCGATATCTAAACTCAAATATACACGGCTTGAACACAAAGTCCACCGGGACCTACGTCTTGGCGCAGCTGTCTTACCGGGTCGGGTTGATGAACAGCAAGCAATCTAACACAGGACAAGAGAGGAATTGTTTTGATTCTCGCGATCAACAATATCACCGCAGGCAAGAAATATCGACGGAATGAACGAAAGAAAAAAGGCACAGGTGGAAGATATGAGAGAGGCCAGCGCTTGAGTTAAGGCACAGGACAATCAAACGGTTGGTTGTCGCTGTCTGACGGATGGTGGCAAAGCATATCACGTGGATATGAGCGCACGAGATCTGCGTGGGAAGCAAACATAAACAAAATCCATTCGTTCTATAGCAAATTGTCTCCGTCTATTACAGCCTTCGGTTTGGTTTCGAGGCTTGTGTAACGTCGCCGATAGAACGGTCAAGCAATAATGGCTATTTGACAGATTCGACGGATAACCACGAAAGGCTCTGTCTTCATATAGCGCGTATTATATCACTGGGAAAATATGTCTATGGACCGTTTCTCAACGAGTCGTTGGTGATTCATGAGTTGATGCATAAAATAAGTTGGTCGCGTCAATTTTTCGTGAAGTTTTTTTTTTTTTTATTGAGCGCTGTTTGATCGTGTGAAGTAGTACACGTTTGGGTGGTAGGGAAAAATTGGCTGGATTTCGAAATTTATTTTGTTTTAACGCATCTAGCATGAGCTATCATCTGTTGGTATCCGCTGGGCTTATTTAAAGTAATTACCTGCGAATATGGGCAATTTACCCTCACAAATTATTCTATTTGGGGACACACATGTGCTATTAGATTTTCGTTGGTACGAGGCCATCGTCTCGGACATCGCTACTCCAATAGACTTCATTGAAAAAGATTTAAGTAATTTCGTCAATGTTGTATTCTAATAGATACACGATAAAAACGATCGGAAGAACGCAGAATAGCCCTATATCAATTTCGACCGGACACAGCCATGGAAAGTACCTCTCATTTTCCACTTAACATCAATGTTATGCCGCTCATAAACGTCAGATTAATCTAAATAAATTAATTAAACCACCTCCCTTTGGGGGGTACAGACGAAAGGCTTTAATTCATATAGACAACAGTATTGTCTGTTTATTTAACTTTATCGAAATGCAGCAGACGCTTTTGAGGTCTTTGTTGCATTATAAATATCAGTCTGACTTCGGACCGAATGAGCGCGGTTCAGTTTTGGTCCCGGATAGATAGACAGTTACAATGTCCATGCCATCCCTACGTGTCCTTTAACTCCATTAGCATAAAGCAGCAGTAGAATACGCCTCATACAGTCATTACGTATACACGAACAGCGTAATTCACTATACGACCACCGACGTCTTTGGGACCAACACGATATCCGCTGCTTCGTAACCCTTGAAATTGATTAATTTTCACGTTATATATTGTGACGGAAATATGCGCCAACATGCACGGACATATGTACATGCGTGCACACATACACATGCGCAAATAGGCGACACTTGTAAACAATACTTAGCCTCGCTCTCTTTCTCTCCCCTTTTGGTCCATAGTACTCTAACGATCGATTCTCCTTTAATATATGGCAACATCGCCGTATTCCGTCACAGCACCTCCCAAAATGAAACAAAGCTCTCCCCAGAACATCCTCATAATGTCGCCGCCAGTGTCGTCGTGACGCGTACGACAAATATATGCCACACCGCGGTAGCGTTCTTAAAAGCGCCGACTTAAGAAAACTATACAGTTAGAATTATGCTTCATTTGTGTCTCTGTAAAACATCTATCGAAACAAAGACAAGTACAGGAGGAAAATCCGAATCGACACGATCTTCATGAGTTTCAATTTCCTGTAGCAGAAATCGAAGTATCGAACATGAACTATTGCCTCGCGCTGGGTCGCATACATGACGGGCTCGCCTTGTACAGGCATAGACGTATTGTCGCCACGTACGCTTTGTGTGCACGTAGGTTTGTGATGTGCAGCCCGTTTGTTCTGCATAAATGTATCGTTGCATAGGTGTACTTTCATACATTTATTTTATCATAGCAAGAGAACAATACTCTTTGTGACCTGACGCTCTAGACGCTAATGGCTCTTGCCAGTAGGTTATCAATTATGATCACATAGATTCAACGCGTCCGCGGGGAACAATAGACAAGGTAGATGAAAAAAAGGTTTTCGAACTGGATCTACTGAATCGGTGATATCGCAGAGGACGCATCAGCAGACGACAAACATAGTCGTCACCAGCAACAACAAAGTGTGTTGTTTGAACCTGCGGTCACTCTCCTTATGCTGGTACGTATGTACACTAGTCTTACTTACTGGCTTGTTGGTACGACCCTATTGCTGTTCGTTTCCTTAAGGTAAGGCGATCGCACGCACAAGGCTATGATAGCTACCATCGGTGCTGCTCCCACCAAAGACAGTGGTCTGATAGTGGTCCATCCGTAAACTTGATGAGGCCATTATGCGTATGAATGTATCTGCTATTTCATGCTGGAAATTTCTTTCTCATATTAATTTATGCCGGTCGATTTAAACGGCAGCGAGGATCGTGATTTTGGATCGTAAGACGATATAGTCATAGTCAAAACAATGTTCATTTTTAAGATAGCAGCGGGACCGTAACTACCTTCCGACGGTCGATGTAAATCAAGCGAAGTGATAGCTGAAAAACGGATACGTTTTTTTTTATTTGGGAGTTTCCTCGTTTATCAACGAGATCAATAACGAGAAGATTACAAAGCAGCATGAATTTTGCAGGTTTGGCCATGGTGCCGCAATGTTCCGGGCGTTTTGCTCAACGAGTGATTTAGGACGCAGCGCTCGCTTCTGGTAAGGATTCGTACGTTATTGAGAATGGTGCCGGCCTAATAATCACGAACCTTTCAAGGGTTTGAACTAGGCCCTAACTACACCTGTTTTGTTGGGTTAGTCTTGCGTACAAGAAAAGAGACTGCTATTAATTGAGGTTAAAATACGTAAACGATAACATGATACCTAATTCTATCTAAAATGCAATACGCAAGCCATAATAAAGATTTAATTTAATAATCGTCTGTGGCATAAAAACGAATTTACTGTTGATAAAAAAAAAAATACGAAATTATTCATCTCATTTATTTACATGCGACAAAGTGACCTGTCACTGATACGGTGCTGTGTTTAATACTAGCCATCACGTTCAAAAATAAACACCCTGTCCAGTTGGACATAAAATGCATAAGAATATATATATATATTTGGATGTGTGATTCTTGTTTGCTTTAAAGTCTTATACGCACATAATAAAAAGTAGGCTTTGAGGAAATTGCTTGTCCTCACTTTTATGTTTCTATGCCTTAAATTTATTTCAGCTAATAAAGCATACTTTCTTGCAACATATGCATCGAGGCTCGTTGCATCTAATCGTTGTGGTACTCTCAGATTATAGACGGTGAATCCTGAGTAGAATTTCCTAAAAATAGATCTTACTCGCAAGATCTAATCACCTTAATCTAATCAATTGAAGTTCCTCCTAGCTTCTTCAAACGCCCTTTAGCCCCTACCTGCACGAGACTAAAACTTCTATTCGTTTTATGTTTAAAGCTATTTTTTTTTTAACTCACTTCGTGGGATGCTGTAGATGTTTTGTTGGACGACACACAAAACTGGAACGTTTTTTATAGGACAATCGTCGACTGTCGCAAGCGCCCAGTCGTAGATAGATCTTCAAAGATGCACACGCTAGAAACACGCCGTACTTCCGGTTGTATTTCAGACGATGAATAGCTGCATGGGTCGAAAGCGGCAAAATCTTCTTTGTCCCCACAGTTATCAGGAATGGTGATCTGACCAAACGTACGTTTCGCTTATGTAAGGCCACATAGCAACTCGTAAGTTCAGCAACTGTGTAACACCGTCATACTGAAAAGATTATTGTACTACGTCTAATTAGCGACGATGTAGGTGTGAACGATGGGTTAAATGCCCCGCGCAAACTGAAGATGCGTTTGCGACCGATATTAAGACCATCGGTATCTGAGCGGATAAGCGTTACGGCGTAAAAAGAATTACACATATGTGGAAAATGGATAACAGCCGTAATAAAATGACAACAATAGCTAATGGTATTATTTAAGTTTGTCACAATAAACCATTTGCGTTTGCGAACTACGAGCGTGCAGAGCGTACGCGAAATGTACGACGCAGTGCTGGCTTAGCGAATACGACGCTGTGTATGTTCTAAACTAACGTTTTTGATTTTGTAATCGTGTGCATTACGCGTAGTGTCTACAGTCAAGAAATCTAGATGGGACTAGCAAAGGTTCAGCCTAGATGATGTATAGTTCCGGTGGATCACCGATTCTTACAATAGCAGGTTGCACTAAGGTCAAACCTTGTCTTTTTTTTATCGAGGTCTAATTTTAGATATCTGACCTGGGCAGAAACCACTGTTAGACAGGACATAGTAGAGCTACAGTAGATATGAAATATTAAATAAAAAAGGCGGGGAAGCCTTCCTAAGGTAATCCATATCGATATATCTTTGTGTATGATGTAACGAAAAAAGAGAATTGATATTTTTTTCTTTTTGGGGCAAATTTTCAGGATCTGAGTAAAAAAGCTTTGCTAAGACAAAGAAATTGACACTAATGGCGCGTAAACACTTTTCCCTACCTGAGGAGCAAATCGATCACAAATCATGCTTCTTGCTTGATTCAAAGGTTTAGGCTGAATAGAGTAGCATTACGTATTGAATTCCTTTATTTCTAAGCTGTACTATTTTTGCACAGGAGACTCGACAAAAGTGAAATGAAGGCCACTTTAGCCTAGGCATAACCACTGGTGCCATTTTTAAAACCCGCTCATTTATATTTAGAACTACTTCTCCGTCTATATATATATATATCTCACGTAATATATTTCGTAGGCAATAACAGAATTACGAGATAAGGCGCATGTGTTTTTCCACATAGTATCCTAGGCTGTAGTTGATTCAGGTCAATTCGTCACGGATCTGTAAACAGCCGTTCATGATAACCGTAAGCGATTTGTACTAGCCTTCAATGTTCCCGATCTGTGACAGCCTCCGACGGCGTAATGAGTATTCGCTGTTCATGAGTCGGACGAAAAGCGACAACCTCACACTCTGTTATGGAAACACGAATGATTTAGCGAAGCGTTCAAGCACAAGTTGAATTTGTGTAATAAACCTTTTAAGGCCTTGAGATAATCATGCAAGGAAGCGATTCTCCATAGGAAAGCACGCAGCTTGTTTTTCTGAGAACGATAGTGAAAGTCATAACGCGATCTTACTGTTGCAGGGATAAAATTCTGAAAATTAAAAAAAAAACCTAATGTCGCAGAGACACGAAATGTTCGAATGAATTTTTAGTCACATCTTGATAATTTATTTTTCCTTTAATCAGTTGGTTATCGAGTAATCAGATATGCGAGCGATGATTGTTTGCAGCAGAATTCACTTTTAGTTCCTCACGATCACTTTAAGATCTGTGACGTCAATATCGAAGGTTAGTTTAACACAACCAGTATTCCCTCGCAGGGTAAACCCGGGCAGCCCAAGTCATTTGGGGCGTTGCTTGTAATGATATAGTCGGCCCCACCGTCGAATGTTGGAACCGTGTGGAAGCTTCAGACGGAACTGCACCAGCTCCGGATTCCTTTTTCCTTACTACCTGTGACGGCCTGTTCTAACAATTACAATTTAATCATTTAATAGAGTATTAGTCCATTGATGTACATCTATTTATTCCAATACCCACGTCGATGCCGCCGATTTTGTACTGCCATCGAATCCTCTACCCCGCTATCACGCTGTATCTGGCGCCAAATAGAAGTAGAGCGAACGAACTTGATTATGTTGTGCCTCAGGCAACCTCATCATTGTCGGGCTTATCCGTGTTAACAACGTCATCGTGCGTTTCGCTGAGGTCGTTACCGCTCTTCCTCTTTTGCTCAAGGCGAAAACTAACTGAAACAACGTAACATCCCTAGAAATGAAAGAAACTACTCTTCGATTAGCCCGATCTTCTCCGCCTTCAGGGTACTCGAGGAGCCGCCCGTACTTTGCGGGGCTGATGTGCTTAGCGCACGCATGCATGAGCAAGTTACAGATTAGCGTCCAGCGAATAATAAGCGCAGAGGCTGGTCAGCCCCAGGTGACGGGGAAATCAAGCACGGCCTGGGTTATCCTTATCGGGAATCATATTTTAACGTGGAGGGACCGAAAAACGCCAGTGGGATTTCTTGATTGCTTAGGATTATGGCTGTGACTTGTATATGTTCTGTTTTCTCGCATTATTCGTCTGACTTCGTCATCGATAGTACTGCTGCGTCTCCGTGACGTTCAGGTTCGCACGGGCGAGTACTAAACACGAATATCGCTGGCTTCTGAGACTGGAGAAGCGGGCACCGCGTGGACTGACAAGTAAACCATAGCTGAGCAGCCTTCGGAAAAACGAATGCCGATTACGTCGCGTTGCTATCATTATAGTTGTTGCTGTTGTGGTAGTGGTATTGATGCTACTGCTGCTGTCAGCGTTTGACTTATCCTCGTCCGTGTAACGCATTTTGCCCTGCGTCGTCCAGACCGGCTCGAAGTTTACACAACACAACAAAAGCTCCATTGGGCGCCACCATCAGCGATGACGGTTGGATCGGGGATGAATTCGAAACAACGACAATCAACAAATCCGACTCAGCCTGCATTGGACTGTTCTGTTTGTAACGAATTAGGCCAACGAGGACATAGCCACATCCATTCGCCGCCATCATTTCAGCAGCCGTAAAGCCAGTTACAAGCTTTGGGTTGACATAAGCGTCGTACGAGACACTGAGCCCTTCAGAGCGATTGCCATGCATTCGCTGGAGTTCGCGACTTTCGTCATGGTTATGATGGCAGAGCGACGCTTCCCAAATTCGCTCGGCGTCTGAGAAGAGTACACCGAGCTAGAGACGAAAAAAATTAGCTTCAACAACGGAGAAGCACAGCATGTTAACTGAATAAGAATGAACTTCACTCTATCCGATATTAGCTATTTGCTCTTAGAGTATAAAGCTACATTTTGAAACCAGTGCATCCCCTCGGACTTGCGTTACTGGCTAGTTGCTTTTTGTTTTTTTAATATCGACAAAATCTTTTTTAACATCAATAGTCTCGGAGGGCAACGAAGGTAGCGTGAGTTGAACCGCAAAATGAAAAAAAAAAACTCCAACAGTCGGAAATTGCTTTGGACAGCCATTTCGATGCCGCTGGCATAGCAATGGTAGTGCCGTCTGTTCCAGAAACGCTAACGAGTACATGAAGCATTAGCACCAAAAAAATAATAATAAAAATAGGCCTGAGACAAGCGGACCATTAGGATGGCATCAAGTGGCGCCCATCGACAAAATTGACGCTAGGAAAAACGACTACTCATTTTCAATTTCCTGCCGAGAGCAGCATCGCTCCAGGGTCTAGCCAACGACAACGATCATTTTGGCCATTGGCAATCGCTTATTGCGTATCCCTGCAGACCAACACATATCCGGAGCTCCACGTCGCTTCGGAAATCTTTGTGTCGCATAAAATAGAAGGGTAGGTCATCTTGTTTTAATCGGCCATCCTGTGGAACGCTATATTCCGTAGAGTAACAATAGCTATGATAACAGAAACGTTACACAAATCAACATAAAAATCTGTCGCGCGACAATAACAAAGATAATCAGATCTGATGACAGTATAAATCCGGTTATAAATACAATAGATACGATACAACTACTAGTACCGTTACGGCTATCATGATTATGAGTATATAAAATAATTTTTTTCGCATTATGTACAAATTGTTGTCTCGATTATTATATAATATCGTCTATCTGTCCCCGGAGCTAGATGATATGTGCTCAGTATGTAATCAATGGGAAAGTTGTTTCTATGGCTATATTATGATTTGTAATGATATTGTTGATGTGTCTTTGTCTACGAGAGGGTGACTGTACATGGGGAAGATATGACAGTTCCGTGCGTAGCCAGTGGACAGAAGCGTGATCCACCGAAAAGCAATGTTTAGAGAAGATACTCAATAGGCCGATTTTTGTTGCCGAAAACCTCCTGATGTAATGTTATCTACGATCCAAACCCTTGCCTATCAAGGTGCTCAAGTGCGCCTCAGGCAGCGTAACCGTTCAGGTCAAAGGAAATTCCAGCACGAATTGAGAAGGTGCTTTTTCTTCCAGGCGCTCAGAAACTTCTAGATATTACCCCGTGCTAAATAACAATAACCGAAAACAGATATAGCGATTATTTATAGGGTCATTTGATAATTGGTCTTGACGTAAAAGAAAACACCATTCTAGATCTACCTGAAAAACTTTAAATAATCGTGTTTAACTTGCACGAATATACTTTCGACTTAAGTTGAAATCGCTTGGGGGCAAAAAGCGAACGTGTAGTTTCATTCACACAATTTACCTTTTTGTACTACTCAATTCCTCGCCATAATCAGACAAAACGATGATTTACTATTGACCTCAACATACCTCGCTGTTGCGCTTCGATTAGGCCAGCTATTACATCGACCAGGTCCAGCAAAAAACAGGAGTGCATCGTATTCGGATTAGCTGGCTAATGGCTCTATCCGCTATCGCGATGATGTGTGTACTAACGAAAGAACGATATAGAAAAGGCACATCGTGTTTTAATAACGAGAGGCCATAACTGTTGTTCCGCAATTACGAAAGTGTACCAAAAAGAGCCGGCCAGATGCCTCCTCGGTGGCTACAGCAGCGACTTATTTTCCTTATATTGCAAGCTCACGCGATGCAAATACCCGTAAAGCGAGCGTCGCAATGATATACGGCGATAGCTTATCGCTCATAAGCCATCGCAGAAATGACAGGCTGAAAACAGATTGGATAGGAATTGTTCCGTTCGAGAGCTGGCTCGGCGATTCAAGTATGAAGTGAGGCAGGAATTATGCAGTACCTCTGTTTAAATGACCTAATTAGTTCTTAAAGCCAGAACTTATAGGCGAAGTAAATTTTCAAAGATGAGAAGCTTATAGACCACACACTAGTTCCATACTGTTTAGATAATCGCATGAACGGAAAGCCGACAAACGAAAATGCTCACGCACAAAAACGCATCGACAAGCAGACTAATTTTGACCGGCTGCACAGTGCGGGCCGTCAGTCAACCTAAAGCACGGTCCTGTTACCGAAAAAAAATTAGGTTCAATCACTTTCAAATGGTACCAACAAAGAACTTGATCAACCGAGAAATGTTTGAGGCGTCTAATTTATCAGGGTAATTTTTCTCGTTTCTGAAGTGTTAGGTAGAAGAAGTTCGATCTGTCGCAAGGCGTCCAACAATACAGTTCCTCCACCTTCCTCTAGTTTCTTTGTTAGCACAGCAGTTTAACAAAGAGTTACTTGTAGTTACGCAGATCACGTTCACGTTTCTCGATAGACAGAGTATTAGCAGTTCGGAAATCCTGCACTGGCCAAGCGTGTCGTTTGAGCGTCTTACTCAATATAAGATGGTCAATCTGTGAACAAAAAATGCAGGTGCTAAAAGGTAGAAAGAAATCTCAAGTGTTCATTTATGACGCCAACGCTTGAGACGTTCGACGTTTTGCTTTATTGAAAAGGTGATCTGGGTTTATTTCTGTGGTCATGATCGAAAGCCGACAAACCCCAATGGACAAATGATATCAGACCGCCAAACATCTGTCCGGACGTGCGCACGCTCGACGTGTTTCGAGAGGAAAAATTCAGGTCGTGCGGACGACTGCGATCGATTCGAAAGAATGAAAAAGATACTCGATATGAGAGAAAAGATTGCTCAGATGAAGATGACAAGATATGATGAAACGGTCCAAATATTTGCACATAATCAAAGCAATACTTGATTTGAACGTAGGTACTTGACTCTGTCAACGTATATTGTGCAGTGATGGAAAAGGCTGCAGAGTTCAATGGCCGTAGTAGGGCTGCGGCTACCCTCTATCAATGTCTCGCAAATGGCTTAACAGCTGGCGAAATAGGACAAGCAATAAGTGGAAAATGTGAATTGTCCTAGTTGAAATCAGGTAACAATTATAAAATAATGATGGTAAAATCGGCTTCAATTTGTGGAGGTCGCGCAGCCACCTGAGATTAGCTGGGCATATCTGTTGATATACGCGGACTTATCTTGTAATTCGCATTTTAAGGCAACAAGTTGACATAACAGTGTACTAAAAAATTATTACAACAGTAAAATTTTAATAATAAATAATAAATTACGCCAGTAAAATAGCAATCTGGTAAGAGAAGAGCACGCCACTTGTAGTTCTTACATTCTAGTTCAGTGAGGTTATTATATATAATGACGAATAGGCTTACATTTTGGTAAGACGTAAACCCACAGTTAAGAAAAATAAAAGCTCAGTTATGGAGGAAACAAGGATCACCGTTTGAAGCGGCGATGATTTGACGTCCCAGTACGTTATTTTTATACTGAAATTTAGAGGAAAAAATTTATATACTAATTACTAGCTTCGAAATGGAGTCGTATTCATTGAAAGCTTGTCGCCATTCGCCAACTGTTACGCCGCCATAATTGTGGATCTTTAACACTTAAAAACTTATCTAACTATAAAACCCTCATGCGTGAAAAGATTACTAATACTAGTTAGAGTCATTGACCTACTCATTTCTGGAGGGACCCGTCAGGCGTACGTATGTTTCATTGTAAATGCGGTGTGGTACTCAACCTTCGCGAGTTGTTACTTGCTGAAACTCGATTAATCCTATGTTATTCGATAACCTAATCAGGCCCCATGTTATTCATTTCCGGAACAGTATTTGTAGCAGTCGATGCACCCTGCTTATATCCGGCGCTGTCACGTAATACGTCTTGATAGCTGAGCTGATGAGTTCGATGATGCCATTCTAAGACGACTCCAGATAAACCTTTTTGTGACATTATCTTTGGCCTTTGATTAATCCGTGCCCACTCATGTTCCATGCTAACTGTCCCAAGGTCCTGACGGAAAATCCGAGCGAGACCTATATAGAACTCATCAAAGTTTATGATCAATCGGCCTATACCCACATATAAGACGAAATGAATATGGCTTCGGTTACTAAAGCAAAAGACATTTTAGGTCTATTCATCGTATTCTAATCCGTGGTTCATAGTTGTTTAACAGTCTCTACCTCCGGTATCGTCGTTAGGCAATCCATTAGACGGCTACCTCCCAGAACGGAACGAACCGCGGATTCGAACTTAGACCATAACATCGTCTCAATATTAGCTGTTAGAGACATTACCCATTCAGCGATCATGAGGACTTGTTTTCACCCAATCGCGTTCGAAATCAAAGTCTGTCAGCGATCCAAGGTTTGACAGTAAGGAAAGTACCGAAAACAGCACAAAATGCATCTATGCCAAGGAAGCATACAAACTGTTTGTACAGTAGAGAAAAGATATTTGTACAGGCCTACTGCCTATGGGTTCCGTTAAAAACAAAACACTATCACATATTCTCTGTCGTTTCAAAATAACCGATAGTGACTTAGGAATATAGATGTCAGACAAAATGATTCTGATGGAAATTCCCACGAGGATTACTTAGACCTATGCTAAAAAAAAAAGCTCGTCGCCATAGACATTAATGTGGAACAAACAACAGCATTTGTTCACGTGGACACTCCATCTTTTTTTTCGTCCATGATTTTCAGGGCAAAATTAACAGACGGCATCCGTTTAGGTTAGCAGGTGCAGGTTCCGTCTACAGGGATTCAAATCAAGTGTTGAACGCGCCCTGACGGGTAGGCCTCTTGATTTGTGCAAAAAAGCTGAATTGAAATGAACAATTTGGTATATACTATAAATTCATCACCCAGGAATCACCGACCCTTAGTTTTTTTTTTATATAGTAATGGTCCATTTTAAATTCCTAGGTACGCGATTTGAAGCTTAAGTATTAATTAATGTGAAGTCAGAGCTGTCAGTAACTATTAATACTACAAAAAGTTTTACCGAAAACAAAGATGTCTTGTATCGACTAATCACCTACGCGGAATCACGACGTTTAGATGGCGAACTTCACTGTCATCGCAGGTGATTTCCGTTGCCATCGACACTATGAAATGGTGTTCTTAGCTCGTGCTTTAAATATAGCTAAAGAAAACTATCTTATCCCACTAGTAATTGATGCAATTCAGAGTATTTGACCTGCGTACGGTTAAGGATTCTGCAATTGAGGACTGTAAGCTATTCTAGCAATTAAGCTGCTTTGAAGTAGTTCGAAACGATTCATGAAGCACATTCGTTACGTTAAAAATGTTATTGTTAAACCTAGCAAGCCACCTCTGAATAGTACTGAGCACCATTCGTACACGCCACATTTGTCCCGTGTCTTTTCGGCTGACTTCTATCCTCGGCAGATAGCGAATACGAGAAGCTGAGAAAAATTCTGTAACATACCCATTGTAAAAGTCCGCTGGAAAGATTATTTGAACACGGCCGTGCTGATGGCATTTGTTAAGATTTTCAATAATATTTGATCGTTAGCGAAGGGGAACAGTGAACCCCTTCTACCCACTACGGACAACTAATTAATCGTCTGTAAATAAATGCTGAACAAATTGCTCTTAACAATTAGTATTGACACTAGGTTCAATCGCATATCTATTACTACATCCCGAAACGGTATTCAACATGGCATGTTACATCCTACATTAACAACCCTGTTATCTCTAATTTATGTCATATCAGTTCTGTCTATTTAATCTTGATTGTTTCTTAGAATCCCATACAGCTAAAAGATTCAAGAACAGCAATAATTATTTTAAATACAGCCATAATTGAACGACATATGCTAATATGTAGACAATGTATAGGGACCACGAGCCATTTCAAAACATTCGCACAAATGCACACCCTTCATCTATGCACCTATTCTTCTAACGCGTGTACATATAGGTATCTGATATGCGGAAGACGCATTTTATCCATGAATATGATTCTTGTAAGTGCTACATGGTAGATTTTTCTGTTATATCGTAGCTTATCCTCACCCGTTTTTAAATCTCCTAGTGTTTCGTTGAATGCCGCAAAACAAGTCCTTTAGATCGTCCACAGGCAAGCGAGCGCCTCCCACCTCACTCAGTACACATTGGTACATCGAGACGCACATCGTGCCGATTCAAATACGCACGTACCGTGAGCCTCTGCCAGCACTTCCAGAAGACGTGGCTAATTTTAAGGTGGTACCGTTATTATTGTTGTTGTCGTCCTCGTTTTTTTGCGTCAGCAGCGTAAATCATTCGACGGAAGATGCGCGGCCGGCGTCGCTTTGTTTGTTGTTTTCTTGTAGACGTTGTTTATCAATGACACACCCTCCCGTTCTTCATATAACACTCACAAGCAGACGGGCAAACGTAGACACATTCGCACTCGTAGAAAAGCACAGACAGGTTGTCAAATACAGTGGGGTCTGCTAACCGCTCACTACACCGCAACGAACTGCACAGTGCCATGTAATAGCATGGGATATTTCAAAGCGGTGTTCTTTCGAGGTGCGCCTCACGTCACGCGTTCACTTCATGCACACAGTGCGTACACACCTCGCTGTCGCCCCGTTTGATTTGCTGCTATGGCTCCGTGCGTTATTTTGTTGCTGCGTTGTGATAGCCAACGTAGAATAACATTCAGAACTGCTGCAGCAGCAGCAGCAACAACAACGACGGCAATAACAACAACAATAAGGTGAGGGCGCCTCTTAGTGCAACCGTGCCCCTTCGGCATTAGGTGGTGACCCCCCCCCCCCCCCCTCCGCGAGAGGAAAGATCGTACATGTATGTCGCTATCCGTAGGACGCACGGCTTTTTCCGTTCATTTGTAGACAACGGCGATTACGCAAGTAGTGCTGTTGCTGCGGGTACTGCTGCGGGCGTAATTACGATATCCTTATTACGTAGAATTTGTGCTTATATTATGCAGTCTATATAAGTGAGGGGTGATGGCCCGATGTTTCATTTCTTAGTAGCCGTCGCACGTCCCCTGTATCCCTGCCTGGGGTTGGGTTTACTTCGGGGGTGGCATTGTACGACTTTTCATATTGTCCTTGTGTCGCTCGATATAATAGCTTGATGCTCCGCAGGCATTGCCTCACTTGGGAATACTCGTTTATTATGATCATCTTGAATTTTTTCGTTTTCTGCTTTGCTAGATTTCGAATGGAAGAAAAGTAAGCAGGATTGAACAATTTGGTACCAAATGTTTTCAAGTGGGTACCGAGGGCACACTTTGACTTGTTTCAGATTTTTAGGGTCAGTATCGCCGAGTGATCCTAAAACAGACAAAGAGCAGTTCGATAAAAGCATGTATCGAGAGGTTCTTTTTTTGTGGCTATAGTCGCTAGACTATTTTTTGTGGGTGAGACTGGACGCGTCGGAAGCTACTTTATACAGCAGTAAGTGATCTCGGACGCCAAAGTACGCTCACTTTCGCTAACTGCCAGCCTACATAGTGAAGCTTCGTAACCATCAACATCGCCCCGCACGCAATCTACATTGTATATCGACGTTGACAGCGGGCGAGGCAATGAAGCCAAAGAGCGTTAAAACGTACATAAACTCCATCCATCAACGAATAGTGGTGAAATTGCATACTAGATATTGCTTTTCACTTAGCAAGCCGCCATACCACCTAACCTCAGCGCCCTCGAAGCTGATACGACGAAAGCAGATGTTTGATATCAATGGTGTTATTGAAAACATCGATGAAAGTTTAGGATAAACTTTTTCCGCTGATTCTCCTTAAATCTACCAACGAAAAATGAGTGGCTTCTTTATTTATTTTGGCGGAGCTCAAGTATTTGTACTCTTTTTTTTTTTTGAATCGATGATTACTTTGTTCTGTAAAGACTTCACCCTCACATGACCCGCTTGTGCGCTACGCAGTGTCGTTCTGGTTGTTTATGGCGGAAATCATTTGATTAACTATGTCTCAGGCAGCAATTCCTGTTGAGTTGACCCATTGGAACGCTAACGTATTGGGAATTTTACTATGTTTGTGACTTTACACGTAGAGTTTCCTGTCATCTTCCCATGCTGCTCTAATTATATAAGTAGTCTGTGAGAGCTTACTGGAAGAGATTAATGTGGCACGAATGATATCTAATTATCGTTATGATCAAAGGCTAAGTAATATTATTGTCCATAGGCTATATCGATCTCGCAAAGCTCGCGTTAGACCCAAAAGCAGCTCTCGTTGAACAAACCGTTTCATTTTTCTCGGTTTGTGTTCATTACTTCCAGCATGCGCTTGTATCTAAGGCAGGCTTCTCGCCTATCTTGAACGTGTTTCTTCCGCCAACGAGCCATCCCGTTACAGTCCTTTAAAAAATTACCCAGCTTCTTTAATATCAGCACTGTCGCACTGACTCTGAGCACTCAATTGGGATAACCTCGTGGGACGCCAATCTATTCACTACTCTTAACATAATTTGTGCCTCAATCATCAAATGCTGCTTCACACTGTATATAGGATAGTTACTGCCGGTAGTGGTGACGCGTAGAAGGCCACGCTCGTCAAAACCACGAACACCAATTGTCTGGCTTTTCTAAGTGACTCGTTCGCTGCCACCAGTTAGATAGACCTCTCCAGAATGCCGTTACCATCGTCCGCGTCATCATCATTTACTGATTAGGTTGTCGATTCGATCTCACCGATCGCTGCCACTGACGCTGGAGCAGCCGCAGCAACACGGAATGACGCCACGCCTTGACGCGACGCCTATGGAAAGGAAAGACCCAAATCACAATTGCTGGCGCGCTGTCAAAGACCAAAAACTTACCCATCGAGTCAAGTAGAACCCGTCCTGTATTTGTGTCTAACGACGCATTTATCGAAGCTATTCGAGTTGATTGCTTATAACGGATCGAGTGAGGAACGAAGTGCGGATAAATCGAGCTTTTACTATTTCACAGCTAATGTTTGACTAGTTTGTTCATTCCGGAAGAAGTTATGATGACAGACTGATGCTACAAATGTTAACTACTGGTCAGAAAACTGGAAACTTGTTTCTGCGTCAATTATTATACAATCATTTCATAGACGACAGACAAATAGTTGACATTTGTAGCATCAGTCTGTCGTCGTAACTTATTATATAATGATAATGTGTCCTTTTCGGCCAATTGTCACAGTTTATACTCAAGTTGAGCACAGGAAGGGTACATCAGCAAGCTATATACATATTGTTCTTCTGATTTATATTTTCTCTTTATTCTCGGCTATTTGAAAATGTTTTTCTTTTGACAAGGATTGTGAAGAGTACACATGTTTGAGGTGTGAAAAGCTGATGTTTTTAGATGAGTGACATTGTACACTTGGCTTGACTGTGGTGCGGCATAAGTCCACTCCATTACATCCAGCATTGTTGAATCCCTATAGCTCTGTAGCATTGTTTCCTGGTTCAGATCCATTACTTAAAACATTCAAAGAACAGACTCCATCAAATGCGCATAAGACATGGACGCTCGATGATGAACATTCATTCGTACATATCAACAGTGCATGAGCATTCACCCTTGCACGAATTTAACCGTTACCGCTGTTCGTCCTTGATCTGTGCTTAAACGCGCACCTATTTCCTGTTATTTCGCTATTTCAGCAGACCACACATGTGGGTTTTTTTCGTACGCGACTGACCGTCCTGTGTAGACGATAGGTGCTATCTTTGTCAGCAGGCAACAACGTTGACCGTAAAGAACGGCAATGGCGAAGACCGTTTATCAAGCATGATTATCAGTACAATCAGTGCCATTGTGATCATGTGTGCAAAGAGGGAAAAAGAAGGCTACGTTTATCGTGACGCGTTTCAACTTGCAACGCTAGGAAAAGTCGTACAAATTAGTTTGGCTATCTTCCATTATCAGCAGCAGCAGCAGCAGCAGCAGCAGCAACAACAACAACAACAACCACAAACACAATAGCAACATAAGCTATTCTACCCCACTGCAGGGCGTTAAGCGTTAACACCCCAACTAATCTACGATTTTAAATTACTTTGAGCTTTAATGAAATATAAGGACCGACCTGGTTGTGGTATCGCATTGGCATCTATATAGTCCATCATTAACAGTTTTACCAACACCGCGAGATAACTCTCTCTCTATCTCGCTATTTGGCTATCCAAAGCAGGTCCATCGCTTTCGATCCAATTACCGTTAGTCGATGATCACCATTAGTCAAGCCTGTACCTTATAGACAAGCCTGTGTTTAGCTGGTTGCGCAGGCCACGTGTTCTCCACGGCCTCCTATACACACAGATATGGTGTGCACAGGTGACCACACGGATAAGGCCAGCGGGCTCAGGCAAAATACGACTGATTATTATTTGTCGATCGTCCAGTTAAATGAAGGTGTGATTTATAGTTGGTAGGTGGTGCAAGCGGGGCGATAGCAGAACGCTAACTTTAAATTCGTCACGGTCATCAACTTAATAGTCGGCACTTGACAAATTATACGAAAAATTCAGCTGTTTTTGCCGAGAAAACGGGTACCAATAAAAGCAGGCACTGGTAAAGTAGACTGGGATAACGACGAGTTCCATATTATACGATTTTAAATTATAGCTCACGTGCAAGCGTCTTCATAGGTAAGCGAGAGTGGCGTGCAATGATAACTTAAAGGAACTATAATAGTGATTTTCTAAGGCTTGTTAACTATAATAGTGATAACAGTTATATGTAAATCAACTATTGTTGAACGGCTTTTGATGCTACTTAATAAATATGGCTTTGAAAGGTGAAAATTTGGGCTAGATCTCTTGAAAGCGCTAGCGTACTTAGGAAATTTGCAGCAATAGACAAATATGGCGTAGACTGCAAAATGAGTTGTATCTATCCCTATTTCAAAAATAGGGATGATACGCGTTTCAAAAGTGGTTTATGAAAGTAGTTCAAATGGCAGGAAGGCTATATTTTCTTATATATTATAAAAAAAAAAAAAAAAAAAGTTATATTTGCTTAAGGGCAGGTTAAAATAAATAAAAGAAAAAAATTAAGGACGTTATTGTCTATGCACTTTAGATTAACTCTGTTATTCTATTTTTAGGCTTAAACTTCACTCATAAATTGGAACACCTTTTTTGAAATATTGCACGTTGCGGTTAAAATAATGAACTGGTAGAGAAGCAAATCCGAAACAGTAATTTGCCTAAACTGAATGATATTATTGAACACATTCGTGTTAAAATGTCTAGTGTTCACACATGTCTCCGATCGGCTATTACTATCCCATACCTGAAAGCAGATCTTTGTAGATCGTTCTTCACTATGCACGTTACGCACGATCGGCGCGCCCTGAAGGCACCGCTGTTAACTCTGAAGACGCCGAAGAACGCAGACACGACTTGGGGTTAGGTTTGTCTCATCTGACATCCTTACTCAACAGAAATCGGATAGGTGAGTATGTATAGAACTTTCGCTCGGCTTATTTTATCTGGTTCTGCAAAACTAACTCACTCCCATGCCATTTTACGTACACACCTTCTTGGTACGGCACCTTAACGAGACAAATTATGGACGAATGACTATTGTAATGCTACGAACGTAGATTCGACGCTGATCTCGTTCAACGTATAACCCTCTTATTTTCATTAGGGAACGTTGATCATTGCAAATTGGGGCCGTGCTCTTGATATATCGTAAATTGGCATGTTCGTACGCTCGGTAGAGGTTCGTTAACACAGTGAAATGTTTCCTTAGAGGATACCCCCCCCCCCCCCCCTATCCCAGCCGCTGATGGGAGCGTCGTCTCGGGGGTGCTTGTGAAGGCTGACCGTCAATATAATACGTCCTCTGCACATGATCAATTTCGACGTCGATGTTCAGTACGGATCTTACTCTATGTCGGCAGTCGCTGGTATTTTATTTGAAGCAAAATTATTCTTGCGTGTGTGAAGAATGCGCGAAAGATTCCCAGTGGGGATATAGATGGACACCCTGAGAGAATACGCCGCAACAAGAACGTAAAACGCGACTAGATAGGAGAATATCGTTAAAGAAGCGATCTTCATACTGCCTAAAATCGTTTCAGCATCGCCAACAAGCTGTTGACGACAGCACTTATTTAATGAAAGAAATATGATGAAGCGTTACATACGTATACGCCTTCTCGCTCCATAAATGTTCCACAAAGGACGCCGGTGTATCAGGTAGACGCAGAAGAAGGAGGCGTTGAAGTGCGACGTGAGGTTGTTGTGGATACTAACGCCTGCGTTTCGTTGTTCGTTTTTATGTATGCGCGTGTATGTAGTCTGTGTGTTTATATATGAGTGTAGCTATTTCTTAGCTGCAGGGTAGCGGCTTCTTGTCCTCGTATCGTTTTGTTCATTTGACTCACCTCTGTGAGACGTGCAAATTGGGGTTGGCTGGATCATCTCCGACCATGTACGTCAGAGTTAGTAGTCCGAGTGATATCTTACCATAGAAACGAGTTATATTAGACCACTTTGGTCGCGCGAAGTACATGCTCAAACCGAGCCGTGTGGTTCAACATCTATTGAGGTGTTGTTATATTTATTCGATCTTTTGTTCTTTTGCCCAAGCGTCTATCGTACGTGAAGCACTAATGGGGGATGTAGTCTAAGCAATAGGGTACCTGAGCGCAGGGTCAGATAATAGGACTTAATAGTGGTGTAGATGCTGGTCAAGTTAATTCGTGAACAGTAAATGGCAGAAGCCGAAAGTCGAACATGACTCTGGCCATTATAAAAATAAGGACATCATCATTCGAAACGTATCGTTGAACCTTGTGGGAGAGAGACACACACACATATATACCCCAGAAGAGCAATTAACTGTTCCAGGTCCTATCATAGTTAACAGCAGGTGAGAATGTCAACTATTATTTTTTCACGCCATCCTTCGAAGAAGAGCACCATTAGCTCTTATATCTACATAGACATCAGTAAAAATCGTCGATTCGTTGAACATATTCTCTAGAAGTTGCCTCAGCAGGACCTACAGCTTTGCAAGTTTTGCAAGCTTTGCAGATAACTGTCATGACAGGAGGTCGCCTTCCTGAATACGACTGAATCAACTTAAATGTATAACAAATAATAATATTGGTTTTTTGCACTTCCCAAAGCAAATAACTAGTTACCCGACAAAAACAGGCGATTGGAACACCGTACCGAATAGGCACATAATCGTACACGAAAAGCAAACTTAAATAAAATGAAAGCTCTATTCATTCCGCTTTCATCGTTTGTTGACATTAAGTTTAGATTTGAAACAATTTCATATTACAAGTAAACCTTGAAACCTGATAACGCCGTTGCGGTCGCATTTCTATAATTTTATTTTAATTACTGATTTAATCTTATGTTATTCGAAAATCGTCATCATCGACCGCACTATAGTAGTCCCTAAGTGGCCTACAGAGGGCGCGCGCTGTCCTACTACTTTTTTGACGTTGTAGACTCCCAATCTCTAGTATTTCACTTTTGCAAGTCCGCCTTCTCACAAATACCCCGAGGAATTCCTGACTGCTCTGTCTGCGGTCGAAATCATTTCCGTACACTCACTAGCCATTCAGGCACACTAATATACCATTTACCAAAATTCGTTCTAAAAAAAACTACGAATGTGATTTTTCTCTCCTTGAAGATTGTTTCATTTTGATTGTAGCTATGTTTTACCGTAACGGATAATCATAACAGCGTGGACCCAGTGCCTGTGACTCCTCACTCAGCTTGTTAAACATAAACTTATTCATTATATATCATTGGTATATCCACCCGGATAACAATCTCAGTGATTCGTCCAATAAAAGAAGTCTGCGAGACGTAAACTGGCTGTTCGCTGAGGTGGCAATGTCTACAGGACGCGCCAATCGCTTTCAAGCACAAGTGAATTGTTAGAATGCTTTTTGATTTTCGACATGGCCTTTTTTTTCTATTCTCAAAGCTGAACATAAGCTTTCCAAGGTAAAAGGTTCTCGCACAATGCGGTCCTGCCAAGGTAGGTTTACTTAACAAAAAGCTCAAAATCTATTTAGCTATCCTCCAGTGAACATATTAGCTCAAAACATAGTCCTACAACAACTTAGAGCGACCAAACGTTAAGTAGAACCCCTAGTTACAACAGAGCTATGGACGACACTTCGCGATTTCCTAGCGGTTTACAAAAGGTCCCAAAGCCGGAATCTGTGAGGCATTTCAGGCCAAGCGCCGACGAAAGGCAAAAAACGTGCTCAGGGACGACATACAAACTTCTATTATTCAAACACCTTTTACGTATACGAACGCCAATTGAAAACGTACTAATCACAATCGAATCTATGATAAATCGGCTCCAGAAGGATCCTTTTATTTCGTTTATTCGATCTTTCATCTCCTCTCTAGTATCTACTAGCTTAATCCTTTGTCCGTTGGACCTTCGTCCTTTTCTCAAATATAAATATATTTACATCATAGTAATTCTTTGTAGATAGCAAGCGTTCACGAACTACCAATCCAATCATGGACGCGTCAGCACCACCGTATCGATCGCATTAGGGTGTTTTTTCGTCATGTTTGTTTGTGCTTCTGGTTCTTTAAGCATCTCCTGATGCTTATCTGACAGGCGCTAAGCACCTAATTGGTACTGGACGGTGTCTCTCGAAGTAGCAGCCCACATGCCTTCGTATAACTGTATTTCCGCAACGTCCTTCCTTTATGGATTGTTTTACTTTTTTTCTATCGATCTATTTTAGACGGCATGTAACATTGGCTATAGGCATAAATCTGGATCACCGCACTTCAACTGCTCGATGGGAATGCACAGAACTGATTCAAGAACTGTAAATTCAACATCAGTATAGGAAATACGATAACTAGACTTCGAATACCGATGTTGCTCTCTATCATTATTATTATTATTCTTGTTATTATCGAATGAAGACATTTACTTTTTTCCAAACGGCTGTTATCGCTGTTGGCCGCAAGGTACATAGGTTGTTTGTTCATGTGTTACTTCCAGTATGGTCGGTTCATTTCCTATACCTGCCGCACTCACCGTTTTATCAATCAGTTACGCCCGCCCCCTGACACGTTTTTCTTGCTTTCCGATGTCTAGCGATTACCTGTTGTCATCTGGGCGACAATAGAGCGTCCACTTACGGTTAATGCATAGGGCCAAGGTAGTCTTTAAGGCGCTGGTGATACGGGATAACCGGGAGCAGCCTGGCCGTCATTGTTACTGTTGTTATCTTGTTAATGTTAATCGTTATTGTTACTTTCGTCTCACAAAGCTTCGGCACGGTGTCACTCGAGCGCATTTTTTTTCTCATCTCCGGGTAGAATGGCGCCGTGGCGCTTAGGTGATGATCATCGGTTTTCCAAGTAATCGTGTACAATAACAACAGCAGCGGTCAGATACTACATCTGTGGGTTCCCTCGGACTCGTCGTCATCTTCATCCTTCCGTCGCTGTTCTTGTTCATTATTTTGAGATGCGATGATAAGCAAATACAATACGTAGTAATAACAGTATTTATTGATCTCATTTTAGCTATATACTTTAAGGTTATATAGTGTAAACGATATGACACCGTCGTTCGAATGTTGAGATTTGCCACTAGTAAACGTGCTCAAATTGCCCTATTCAGATTGAAGATACCATGTTTTAAAGATTAGTCAAATTTCGTTATACATTATGGGCTCATTACGATAAAGACCCATATGTTGCCCAGGCTCCTCAAAAAATTATACTGTTAATGGCCGAAACCGTTATCTAAAGGAACGGCCTAAAGATAATTCTGTCACTTTTTTGTTCCGGAAGAAAATTTTGATATGGAAATGCTTTTCGCAGTGGTCGACTACTTACAGGGAACGTTTATAGAATAACTGCGGCAGCTGAACAACATCGACACGTGACCAGCCATGATATCGCCAAGAAATTGAATGTTGACCACCCGATCATTTTTAACCATTTAAAGACATCTGGCTACCGGAAAAGTTGACACGTACAAGTTAACGTACTCGTACTTCCATCCGCAAAATTCCACCAAAACGTAACTAACTCAAGCCGTTTGGCAGTAACTGGTCACAAGTGGATCACCATATGGTAATATTTTGCAAACGAAAAACGCTATCGTACAGCCCAGACTGACGCCAAACAAAGTAATACCGTGTCTCTGGTGAGTCTGGAAAAATCAGCGTCTGAAAAAACAATTCAATCGGACTTCCATTGTCAACAATTAACGAGACGACAACAAGCTGCTGACAAAAAATCGAGCAGGGTTAGCGACCAGAAAGCGTATCGTCTCCTGCCGTCACAATGCCAAACCATCAATATCTTTAGCTGTTGAAAAGAGTCGAAAGAACTTGAATGGCACGTTTCAATGTATCTGCCGTACAGCCCAGATCTTTAACCATCCGGGTCGGTCGGTCCGCGTAGAACGCATGAATCACTTGTTACAGCCTTTTTTCTTTCTTTTTTTATTAAAACCGCAGAAGTTCCACAGTGATGGAATTGTGATGTTAGCGCGAAAATAGCAAAACGTTATCGATCAAAACAGCGCATATTTATTTAGATAATAATTAAAAAAAATATTTTCTTCAATTTTAGCTTTAAAACAAATAATACTTTTTCGGTTTTACATTTAATGCAAAAATAGTTATCAATGTTTGATTGAATCAAAGCCGACAATTTCAGCAAAAGCGACTTCAACGACGGTCTCATTTCCTTTTCGTCACGTTCGCGGCATCGTTTGCTGAGATATCGCGATTAGCTGGCGCGTGGCGACGTCAGGATTAACCACACGTACGGTATATTGCACAAATCGAAAGGTAGAAAACACTCGAAGAAAATTCGGTCCAGATGAATCCTCTAAAAGTCGTTGGCGGTCAAAGCTAGTAGCGATTTTTTTGGCCAGCAGTACAGACTGTATAGGAGGCGAAAAGGCAGTTTTTTTTTCGGACATTGCATTTATCGTTGTATAGAATCGCGCTATACTACAGCGGCGGTCATTACCCTTACGGCTACATCTGTTATCAATAATTTAGTAGTGACCATAAAGGGACTATGAAACTTTGTCAATCAATTTGCGTGGTTCGTCGACAAATTTTGGTGCCATTTGCCTGACCCGCTAGATGCTATGGTCAACCCAGGTGGCTGACTGATCGGCAACGAGCCATCAATCAGTAACACAAATCGCCTTTCCTATGCAGTAATACAGTAAACGCTGGTGTAGCGCAGACGCGACGCTTCGTACGGCGGCGAAAAAGTGGACCTGTCTTACTGTTCTGCGTTGGCCTGGCTACCGTCCTGAGCGTTTTCCCAGAAACGCAGCAGTACTGTTTTCCAATGGCATAGTCTTCGCCGCCGTCCCTTCCCGTTACATTACGTCATGACTAAACAGTGGGGAAGTGCTCCGTCGTCATCGATATCAACAAGGACGGGAGCATCAGTAGAGGGAAGGATGAACTGGACTAGTCGTTTGTAATTGCCTTTTTCACAGATCGTAGCTTGGGATAAAGGAAAAAGCCCGTTTACATATCGAAGTCGTCGTCCATCGAGCAACGAGACCACGACGGAAGCGAACGGCTGCCGGAATAGTGGGGCCACTGACGCGTCTGGGTCGCCGTTTAGCACGAAAAGGTCCAAAATGGTATTGGCTAAAGCGATGGTGACTTTGATCGGTCACTGATAAGCAGCGACTGGCCGGCGATCAGCGGCCAGTTAAAATTTGTGTGCGAGATTTATCATGTTTCGCTAATTAGCAGTCCTGCTACAAGAGAAAAATTAAACGTTCACCCTTAGAAAATGATGAATATATGCGACAAAAAACCTTGTATCGGTTTCTCGCATATATGTAAATTACGTGAATCGCTGTGTGGTGTCCAATGGAAATCTTGCTGTTTTGGTCGGTAGAAATAGTTCTTCAATCGTAACTCATTCACGAGAACGTCTGAGTTGGACGGCACACAGTTTTAGCAGCTACTCCTCCTTTAGTCCCTTTATAACCTAAAGCGAATGATGCACGACAAACATTTGTGTCATTGTTTTTATATACCGTTAGGTCATGTGCTTTGCTTTTTGTCATGTACAAAAATGTACATGTCAACGATGTCATGTACATTTTTTAGGGTATTCCATTTGATATCAGAAGCGTTCGCAATACCCTGTTCTGAGCCTGCACGAAGGAATCATTCTATCGACGTCTCATTGACGCTTTACTACGATGGAACAGTGTCCGAGCTAGTGCTGGCCCTTAGAGCAGCAGCAGCAGCAGCAGCAGCATAAATAACCAGGCATTGTGCGACAGATGGGTAACAGGTAACATTTGAAAACGATTCGAATTTGTAAAGCAGGTCAGGTGAAGGCGTCCTACCTTAAGAAAGGATAAGGCTCGCAATAGTCAATTTTGCATATTTCAATGCAAACGGAAACTGCAGCGACATCCAGAATGATTAGAACGGTGATCTAGAAGGTAACATCGAGACGATGTCGTGAACTAGGGCCCAAAACTTTGCATGCCCACGTCTGTAGATTCTCGTTGAAAATTAACCTATAGCGACGCATTTCTCCATACATCATTCACCTTTAAGGTAAACTGCCACTTGCCCAAAATTAATCCATTAATTTTTCATTTTTAAAATGCACGCTCTTCTATTGAACACACTTAACAAGTTCGATGTTAACTACTCGTTCGATCGTATTGTATGTAAGTATTCGATTTATTTTTCACTGAAGATGTCTCCTCTGCTGTTACAGGTCTCATTGTTACTATTCTTATTGCTGTATTCATAAGTACGCATGAAAGTACGAGAAAAAAGTAGCAAAACTAACTTTATAATAGTTACATTGCCCGAGTCGACCAGACCCAGACGACTAGATGCACCCTAATGACGTTAGGGTGCATCTAGTCGTTTGCGACATCGTCAGAAAATGTAATTTTCAGAGAAATTTTCTTTCGCCAAAGCGCTGTTTGCCTCTCCTGGCTTCTTCCGGGACAATAAACAACACTCACATTCCAGAGTCCAAGTAATTTAACATAGTATAGAATTTCTTTGCATTTTGTTACCGCTGTTGCAACTGCCTAAATGGGCAGCCAGATGTTACATGTATATTAGTAATAACCATATTACCACACCCCTGGGCCACTGTATTGCAACGACCGGTCGCGTATGAGAACAAACAACGAATTGAATTTAACCTTTGCCTTTTCTTTCTAAATCACACTACTCCACTATACTTCCTACATTGATACGCGGCCTAACTAGCCCTTATCTGGACATAGCGGAGTGCTCTAGCGGCATCTAATATTAGAAACGCTTTCAACTCCATACATTCGGACGTCATAACAGAACGACTTGAAGAAAAACACCCGGAAAAATACGACCTGCATAGGGCCATCGAAGGGAGCCTAGTCGATAGGACCATAAGGTGGCACTACAAATCGTATGTCGAGGACTGCGCCCCAGGGCTCAGTAGTGGGCTCTTTCCTGGAGTATACGGTATGATAGCATCCTGCAGCAGGCCTATCTAGATTTGGCCAAGCTAATAGAATTCCGTGATGACCTAGCAGCAACAGTAATAGGAAGAGACATTACTCTGAGAGAACTTCTCCTCTGCATCAACAATACCCATGAGATTTTCAGTTCTTGGATTAGCGAACATGGTCTCAAACTAGCCCCCAAAAAGGCAAACCTAGCGCTGCTCTGCTAGCGTAGGAAGGCTGGCCTAAGTATAAACCTACATGGCCATACGATTCTATTAAGGAACATCATAACTTATCTAAATAAAGAATACGCTATTGATAAAGTCTTCCTAGTGACTAACAGTACATCAAAAGTCCTGCCAGCGCGAACGGGTCTAAGAATAACCCTCGAAGCATCTTGGCATATGCGGTGGATTCAGCTGCTCTCTACGGAATACCCCCGTGGGGTATGGTGCTTAACAAGAAAAAGTTTGCTTGCTTTGAGAGGGCACATACAACAAGGTACCTGAACAGATGGACAAGAAATGATATCGTAGGCATTATATAACAGAAGTGGCAAGAAAAAAGCTGCAGAATCAGGTGGATACAGCCAAAGTCACAAGCAGACGGATCAGCGAAGTTAGCATGTGGGTCACAGGAAGGCACGGTCAACTAACGTTGGACCTGATGCAAATGCTTGGTGAATACGCATTCTTTGGAGACTATCAGCTTCAATTGGCTAAGGTACTAGCGTGTACTCGGTCGAGTGTACAAGTGAAGCTGTCGAACACACGTCCTGGCAGTGCACAGCTTTTAAGGATTTTAGAATAGAGCTGTGTTTTCCTCGCAAATGACTGATGGGTCCTTACTATGTTGGAATTTAGGGAAGACTCGGTGAAGATATGTCAGTTTGAAAACGATGTGCTGAAGAGAAAGGAATTCAGACACCTACCGTATCTATTGAACGTAGCGGGATGAGCTATAGCAGGAGTGGACGCTTATGCGTAATCAGCCGTGGCTTTTCGTAGTCCGCTAGCAAATGTTTTATTAATACATATACTTTTCTGGAGGGGAGCGATCTAGCCATCGACGAAAAATCCGCTTTTTCCGAACGAGGTTTTCATCGATCGTTCATTCGATACGTTTGATGACCGAAACAACGCAGCATTTGAAACGAAGATTGATCTCTTCATTTCTAACGTTGCCTGTTTTGCAGTCTTTCTATTAGGAGGTGGCATCAATAGCGTGACGGTTGCACGAAATCTCCCGACTTCAGCTGTACATGGAACATCACAACAGGGTAAAACCAGCCACAAGGGGTCCTTGCGAACGGTTGAAAAAACTACTACCAGAAGACCTGTTCGTAGTAATGGCGTCGCAATCTGCTTTGGACGGCGCTATTGCATTCATTAAAGCGTATATATATATATTATTTCAGTCTGTTGATGATATGATGAACTAACGGTCAGATGTGCGTGCTTTTAGTCACACGTAATTAAGTCTACGTAAGCAGAGATATTAACTGCTACCTTTCAATTGCTTTAACGTATGAATAAGACTGCGTAATTCGCTTACAATTCGCTCTTCCAATCTAACAATCTGTTTGCCAGTTTCGTTAGAACTACGCAGCGCCTCCCGATGGCCGTCACTTTGACTGTTCTCCATTGTCCTAACATCTCGTTTGCCATGCTGCAATGCATTACCCAATATAAGTTGGTTTCTCAAAATTTTTTTAGAATTATACATCAGATTTTATTTCTATGCATTGTCTCAGATGACTGACCACTTCCAGCACGAGGCAATCCTCCGCCCGGTTTCGAATCTAGACCTCACCTCACATTGTGTTTCTAAATTTGGTAAACGAACGCGTTATCATTACACCATTACGGTGACAACTGCTCGCTTTTCCAATACCCTTCTAGTATTCACCGAACGTACTCTTCTGACTTATATTAAGGCAGTGTGACTAATTTTGAAGACTAATTACAGGTTGGTTTTTCTCAATGATAAATCCATTCATATCTCATGATTCAGAAACTAGTTACCAAAACGAAGGCGAAGTGCCCACACAGTCCTCGTTATTCTATTTTGTCTTGCATATTTGTATAAAACACTTGCGGGTGCCGGAACCGTGGCCATGACATCGTTCCTGCTCTGCTGCAGCTGACTACTGCTGTTGTTGTTACTACTACTGTTTAGCCCATTACCCATGTTAATGCCTGACGGTTACCAACGTGGGAGACATTCCAAGAAATGACGGAAAGATTCAGCTATTGGCATCAGCACGACAGCGCGTCGCGCTACGTTGAGATCCTGCGGAAGCCATGACGCTGGGCTAATTATGATAGGATCTGGATTTTGCATACCTTTTACGATGGCGGCATGTATACGATAAGCGGTGTCGCGGGGTGGCCTTTACCGTTGTTGGCGCCCCCCAAAACGAAGCGACACAACAACAAATCATAGAGCAAAAAAATTACTTGCAACCGAGCCCCAGCCAGGACCATGAGTTTGCCGTATTTGAGCATATGTGGGTCCGTGTAGCGTGTCTTTGATGCATGACATTTTAAACCTGGCAGCGGCAGCAACGGCGGTCCGATGAAATAGTGTTAACCTAACACCGGTCACCCATCAACCGAGCAATAAAAGTGTAATAATGGCAGCACCACAATACGGCATCGTATTCAAAAGGTACAACAAATACGTCGATTAAAATCGCAAGAACTTCCCTCGCCCGAGCTTGACTGAGCGAACCAGTGTTTGTGATTATTATAGCCGATAACTAGCAACTATACTAGTACTATACACGGCTTGGAGCCCAAGCGGCCGGTATTATTCAACGCCCAACTGGTCAAGCGACGTCGAATGCAAACGGAAAAAAGCAGCGTATCCCCGAAAAAAAACTACCACCAGATACCACAGAATCGGCAGCTGTATACTGAGTCATATATATCGAGAATATATGGCGAGAAGCCATTGCATATAAGCTTTTGTCAGAAGGTGAACTCTCTTGGGGCTCTCAGAAACAATCGTAGTATTGCAGTACCGTACGATGGTGGACAGACGAAAGAACAATTGTACACTATGAAAACAGTGACTTTCTCCTATTTAATCCTTTTAAATGAAATCAACAGGAAGTAAACAATTTACACAATTTTAAACAACTGGCTCTAGACGAAGGCACAACAAACAGGCGAAAGAGGGTTATGATAGGGGCACGTGGGTTTAAATGGAGCCATTGTGTTTTCTCCGGTTGGTTATATTGGCTCGTTCCGTTATAGTGGGACGAGTCTCTGCCTAGTCCGACTCCCTTGGTCTGAGCTCAGCTTGCATAAGCTTGAATCAGCATCATTTATTAGAATCGCGCAGGTATTTCTACAAGTAGCACGCAAGGAAGACGGAAGCCTCGAGGAATAAATAGCGACATTTACATTACTTTTTTCAGATACTTTACATGTAAACTTAAATGTATTTGGGTCATGATATTAACAATGTAGAAGTACAGGATCGGCGCTAGGCTGTGATAATATTTTAGAAGGATTCTAATTACGTTTTAGATGACACTGTGTCTCGTATTACGCGAGGACTGGGAAGAAATAAGGATTACGATTCGAAGGAAACATAATCCAGCAGAATCTCATATTGAAAGTAATTCGATGATACCTGCACGTTAGTCTCAGCCTTTTTAAATAAAATAAAAGGTTTTTAACCTAACACATATGTTCGACTCTCGCTGTTCTGTATATATTTCGATTCTATGTTTAGTAATTATTAATTAAGAACAAAAGGGCTAGTCTTGAAAAAATTATTTTCAATTTCAGCCAGTATAAAAATACTTTTGGCTTGAGCAGACTCTTCAACAACAGCTGCTTAAGTAAAGCCAAAGACGCAGATCCCGCGTGTTTTACTGGTCTATCATATCCGTCAGGAGATCTTTGAGTAACAACCATATCCTGTACATGAGATCAATTTATCAGGCCGGCGTTTATGACCGACTAGATGCTCGTACACTTATACATACCTTTGATATATGGCTCAGTATTGCAATCATCAAGCTGGTTCTAGAGAATACCTACTAATCTTGGTAAGGCGACCGGCTACACAAAGCTATTTCTCGTTCGCGGCACTAATTGCTCACAGCGTCTGTCAGAAAATCATTACGGATCTTCGCTGTTCAGCCGTTAAAGCTGCATTAATTAGGAAAACCCTGAGACAAAAATCTTATGATATATGCTCTGATCTCAGCAAGAGTGACGCGTGCCGCTTGGCGTTCTCAAAGCGATGCTTAGAGGAGCAGTTTTTCGGTTAAACAAAACCGTAACGACTAGGCAATCTGCAGAGTTTAATCGTTATGATCAATTGTTCCCCTTCTACCTTTGCTTAAAAATAACGTTTGTTAGTATTTTGCAAACACGATTAATAATAATAGTAATAACAAAGTTAATAATGTTAATGAAAGGCAGGGCACTTCACTAATGCTGTCGGTCGTCGTCAAACGCGAAGGTCCCTTAGTGAGCTGACGATACGGCGTTTATAGAGACATCCTTTAGAGCTACACGTGGATAAAAAGCCTAGGATGTTTCTGAGCCTGAAACGATACTTATCGTCAGATTTCCAAAATGTCGAAAAGGTTTGTTAGACTCGGCTCTATGACTATTATGACTTTAATCACTTCCCTGCAATGGTACGATACTATCAAAGCTACTCTATGGATTACCATTCCAATTCTATAAAATACAGCTTAAATAAAACTACTAACATTACGTTAGGTGGTTTTCACTTTGTCATAGTATTCGTTTTACTAAAACTTATTACAGAGAACCACTGACTCGTCTTTTTTAATCAGTCGATCGGTCACCGATTAACAGGTAGCCAAACTTCTTTTTACCCTTACCTGTTTCTTCGCTATGGTTTTGTCTTCATTCCTTCTCGTAACTGTGCGATAGTCATATGGCGACGCTATCGAGCTTCGATCCGAACAAAACGAGTTATCCACTTCGTTCCCGTTTTTGCCTACTAAGCGTAGGGACATATGAGAGGCGTGAGGTTGAAAATGGGGCGCAGATGCAGATCATGTCCTGCTGGTATCGACCAGCGTCAGGGGCGCTACTTAGCTAAGGTAGCACCGAATGTAGAAATGGAAACGTTTAAATCTTTTGCTATGTGATTCCAACTGGACTTGATTCGGCGATGACGACAACCGGTGCAAGCCATGGCTGGGACCACAGGCACCCTCCTCATTTAGCATCGTACATTAGCATCACCGTTGTTATCATGTCTGCGCCTTCGCAATCTTTCGGCGGTTTTTTTCCGTCTTCCACATTTTATCCGACTTGTTTCAACTTGACAGTAGCAACAACATCGACATCAACAATGACAATTACATGGCCACAATGGCTGCGAAAATCTGGCAGAGTTACTGCGCTTTCTTAATTTGTCGGACATCGCATTTAGACGTTTGCTTCGTCAGCGTTCGTTCTCCTTGCTTTCGGCGTATCTTGACGGTCCAATAATGGTCTCATCATGACATTGTATTACAGTAGAAGTTGTAGTATCGTATATTAACAATTGGCAAGCCGAGGAACCAGTAACGATTCAATTGAAAACAGCATTGTGTAAAATGTTTATCTGCCGTAATTCTGTCCACGACTCCCTTGTGTGTCTCTTTGTGTATGCATGTGAGTTTCTGTTTATCAGAATGTTTACTTAACGGGTCAATTTTTATTAGGGCTCCGACGTTCACGTACTATCGAATATTTAAAACCAGATAGTACAAGATGTAATGACATACACGTGCACATACACATGCCAACAAACACATTCACCCATTGTGTTTCAACAGAGCTGCCTTGACATCTGGCACACCGGTCGCTGGTACGATAGAGCATCGCTGAAGGCAGTATTGGTGAGACAATTGATATTGATACTTTTATTATATGTCCAATGGCAGGGTACCAAATGACGTTGGCGAGCCGTCTGGTTTACGCTGTTGCTATGCGTTTGGTTACTTTATTTTCCTATCATCTGTAACTGTAGACTGACTAATTCAGTCACTTTCCATTTATTTCGTAATCGAGACTATTCGCTATCCATTTAACCGACAGACGTCTAGTCGTCACTCGAGTCCTTAGCTGGCCGCCATTTCATTATTACTTCTTTTCGATTCGTTCTTTGTTCTTCCATTTAAAGACATACATATACTTGATTGAATGTATTTCTCTCTTCAGAGGAATCGCTGCGTTGGAAAATCAACCAGCCGAGTACAGCGTTGAACATGACCAGTAACGTGATTCGACCATTCCCGAATTGATCCTTACCACATGCTTTTTCAAAAGTAGGTTTGGCAACTGTGTACCGACTCGTCCGAATGACAGGCGGGGAAAAAAAGATCTTCGATGGATGTCTTACAGTGGAAGTAAAGCGGCGAGAAAATAAAGGGAAAATTACGAAAAAGCCAGCATCAAATAGACGTAAAGATCAAGAGACTCAAGATGAATGAAAAGAAAAATGACCAAAGAAAAATGCCTAGGAGGATTAGGATGAAAAAAGGGGCGGAAGGCGCATCGAAAAGAAACATTCAAATAGAAGTAATTTGCCCGCTGACGGTCAAATTTTAACAAATAGAAAATTCTGTAAGAACAAACTTTTCAAGTACGTTCTGCTATTTTTAACTACGAGACGCTGCAGAAAACCGTCTCATTTCAGCCCAAATGCAGTTATTTATATAGTAGACGAGGTCTTGTCGTGATATAGCTTTGGCAATTGTGTAACGTAGAACACAGCAAATTGACAACCGTGTGGGTACTTAGTCACTTCGAGTAAACCGAGACACGGCATACAATGGAGGATAGACAAACGCCATTGTTTCGCCGGTGGCTACTATCTATTAAGGAAAGGCAGACATTGAGCGTGGCAACAAGCGACCAGTATCAGCAGCAACGACGCGTTAAGCAGACACGAAACCAAGTCACACCGAAATCTAATCTGATAATCCAACATAATCGACAATGTAGGCGGTCGAAGCGCTCCCATTTCAATACTGAGCCAAAAACGTCGAGAGAACAAGCCGATTGATCTGTTTACTCCTCTCTTAAAACAATAGTTAACATGAGTCGAAAAGAAATTGACAAGCAGAACACATATTGATCGATAATTGTACATGAATATATAAATATGAAAACGGAGAAAACAGTAATTATACTTAATTTTGTCAGTCACGTGAATAGGTGATGATTTGAAAATTCGCGCACTCAGATAAGATCAGACCCGCGAATTTTCAAATAGCTTCCCACCACTTCGTCTCTTTCGATGTACTGACACACGTACCAGCGTTTCGTTATTAGTACTGTTTCTGTCTATTTATGAATACTATTGATGCCCAGGTATGGCTAGCGGTGAGCGAATGCAAGCTGTGTATATGGGTTGGATGGTGAGCAACATCATCGTACGCTTACTCACGTTTGATACTGGTTGATTTCGCTTATCGGGCCCTGTATTCTGTCAAAGGTTCGATTTAGCTTGTAGTTCAGTAATACATGTGGATTCTCTATTTCTAGGACCTGCTTTTTTGTGGCCAACAATTCGAAAAGGTTAACGCAGCTTTTACTACGGCTAGTAATGTAATGATACCTACCTAGCTAGTGACCTATCTAGCTGTATAAACAAGACAAGACATGACGAAATGGTTACTTATTTATAATTGTGCATCGCACGGGAACACGTTTGACGCAACAATCGCGCATCGCTTGAACTTATCGGTAAATTTACGTAAGCATCTGTATCATCATATACGTATAATTTAGCGTAAAACGAGGTGCGGCAGGTAAAACTGAAGCTGTTTTTAGTCCGGGAGTAAGCTTTTACATATGTATGAGAGAACAGCCTTAGTTATGTGATGTTTAACTTGATTATTCGATTACTCGAGCACGTTTTGATATGACACATATTTGAGACTTACATACAAATGAAAAAAAAAATTACATATTTAATTCCCAAAATGTTTCGCAGCTGTAACCTGTTTGTCCAAACTAAAAATAAGATATTTTACCTTTACGGTACATCTGGCACTGCTGTCATTATTTCTTCAGACAACTGGCGCGTCACAGTACAAAACGAAGAATGCTTACGTCTGCTTTTCAATCAAGATCATTACGTGTACGATCATTTTAGTAGGCGAACATGTTGCCACTATGTTATTACAGATTGATACTGCGATAGATGCGATATAAGGTAGGATAGAGATCCGAAATCGGACTTTTACACAAGAGTTCGCTTTATGCTGGAAACAGCCGTGAGCCACCTGAAGCAACAATATTTAACGGCAGCAGCACTAGCAACAGCATCCGATCAAAAACTCGAAACGTATATCCAACCAATTCTAAACCACGCTTTATAGCAAGATTTACTTCATTATATATATATATATATATATATATATATATATATATATATATATCATTAATCATCTACCCACTTCACCATTACTAAAGTAGCAAGCCAAGCATAAATTGACGCGTGGAAATGACAACATTCGCATGTTAAAAGTTATTTTTACTCATTGCAGGCTGATCCTCTTCATGGGCTCGCCAAACCCGAATTCGCCTATGCAAGTGTTGCAGATAAAAAAGGTCTCATTCCTATACAGTTACGGCGTATGTCCTCTCAGGCCGTCTATTTTGCGCGCTTCCTGCCTCGACTGTGCATGATTGGGTTGGCAGTTAGTCATCCTCACGTGTTTTACACACATTCACGTCTACGGCGTGATTTGTCCATTGCTGACGAACGTTTTTGAATGAGTTACTACCGTACCTTGTGACACGCTCAAGGTCTTGCAATAGCTGCCTCAGGTCCTGTACGGGTAAAGTGTGTTGAACATTTAACAACGTAGAATCTCAATGAGCACTTACCAAAGTTGTTTACCCTACCAGACACAACAGTGCATATATATAGAAGATTTGTGTGCAGAAACAATGTGTTTAGATGGTTCGTTAAAGGCATCCAGTGTACCACAAACTATCGATACCGAAAAAAATGGATGGAAAAAGCAATTTAGTTTGATACAATCAGAAGGGGCGTGGAGTTCGTTTGAAACGCTGTTTATAAAACTACTTTGTAGGTAGGTTTGACCAAGGTAGGAAGACAAAGAGATAATTGAACGCTGATGTTGCACATATTCATATTTGATCAGCTATGAATAGGTGTCGTAGATAGTAAGCGATCAATCAATCATTATCAAATGTAACAACTATAGCATAAGAAAAAAATATGTTCACAGATGAATAACTGACCACGTGCTAGATCCTGCTAGAAGAAACCTACACTAAGTGATTTCCGTACAAGACGCGTACAAGCCATCTACAGATAAATCCCATACAGTTAACCAGGAAGCGACTTACTGCGCTTCTATTATCTACCAATGGCGCACCGGCTGTTTCATGGATTCTATGTACTCGCACTGTAGGGCTTGTTATCAGCAGCTAGCTGCGTAATAAAGAACAAATCCGGAAAATGTGGCGGAAGATAGAGATATTAATGCATCAGCTAATATTCCACTAGCCTTCTCTCCAGTTTTGCCAACTAAACTTTATCATAAGGCACCGCCCCTTAAGAGTGAGATAAGCTGTGCAACGCGGCCTCTTGTGGCCATTCGAAATACATCACGGTACTATTCAGTTCACACCGATCACTAATGGATAAAGGAAGCGCAATCCCTCAGCAGAATACTGAATACAACATCTCCCAGCATTCAAAATGGACGTAGGACGCAGCAACATGGCATTATCCGATGAAGCAATCACGATGAAGAACGCAGGCCCCGATGGAAATCGGTTGCGTAAAGCAGGATGCGCGGAAATCCGCGCTAATGACGCTATCCAGCCGTGTTCATTAACTGAGTTGCGTTAACCCGTTTTGTGTTTTGGTGTTTGTCGTTGAAAAAGGAACGTTAAATGGCCGGGTCGCAACTTCGAGCCCTATCTACCTGCCAAGGGATAGTTGTGTATTTATAGAGTAGTAATTGTTATCGTCATTGTTTGTGTTTTTCAACACTAAGATGTGAGTATATCCTGGGTTAAATTTAAAGAATAGAAAATTTTCAGTATAAAATAGCATAGATATACTGAGCTGTTTTCGAGAATTACAAACAGAGCTTTTAAGACGCTGCCATTCATCAGAAGACGATGACCGACTGAAACATCACAGCATTTTTCACGTAATTAGAATCCATATTTTTTTGTGCTCTAAAACAAGTTTAGTGGTGGAAAAAGTAGACCATTTGTTCTTGTCCCTGAGAAATCGTAACTTGACATGCATCGAAGCGTTCGCTTCAACGCTATCGTAAGGCACACTGCTAGTGGATAGACGTTTATCAGATAAGAATACGCAATTATTCGCACTAACCGTATGGGAACATGTTTATGAGGTCAGCCAGTACCTAACAACTGTAACCAACTGAGGAAAGGATAGTGCAGACATTTGACTAGAAATCCTAAAACTGAGGTACATGTACAATATCTATAGGCGCCGTTTCAAAGGGTTTCTAATCTAGCTTTTGTTTCGTACCCAACACATTACAGACTTCTTCACCCACATAATTAATTCAATGTCGTGGTTGGTTTTTGGTCACAGAAGCATATCTATAGTAATATACGTAACTGCCTTAAAATAATGCTCTATGCTTTTTTGTGTCGATTTTACATAGATATTAATCAAATTCCTTTATTCACTTCTCATATACTTTAAATATATAATAACTTGGTACACGAAGCCTTATCCTATCCTATATATATATATATATATATATATGATGGCTAACGCTAATGTCATTGGATGGTTTTTCCAATAGTCGATTCAAAGCGTTACTTATTTAGAACCTACCAGTGGTTGCAATAAACATCATAAACCATGACTCAACCATTTTTTGGCTAGTTACTGAGACAAGTTAGCCGATGATTAAACTTGTGAGCAGCGAGAAGCACCATACAGATCACAAAATTTTTATACGCTGCATTGAAATTCGTGCCCTGCATAGCTGGTCACTTCCTTTCCAGGTTTCGTCCGTCACGATTCGCATTTAGTAGAATACGAAATCAACTTCTGCGAGTTTTTGATTCTATTTTACCGGGCTTTCTTAGGGTGCTGGAGTTGATAACTGGTTGAAACGACTACAGAAGCCCTCGGGGAACAGTTGGGACGTCGCCAAGAGATAGATAGGCCTGTTACGGATTGTCCGGTGCAATCTCAAGACCTTTTTTGAAGAACGAGGCCGCTGTTAATTGAAGATTCTGCACTTTACGTAATATGCTGGGCGAAATTTTAGCAGCCATAAAAGATCAGCAATTTTAGGTAAGCGGATCAGTGAACATATGTCAGCAATAGGTTCGAGAGATAAAGCGTACCATAAGCCACAACTCTTCTACCTCACCTGAATTTCAGTGCCTAGGTGTCTGTTGGGTTAATGGTCAGTCCTGATTCCGAGACGACCAAATGTAACCTCGCTGTAGCCTTTTGCGTATAGAAGCGACTGCTTTTCTAAATAGTGATACCGCAAGCTTGGCGAGAACATACGGTGAAGGATAAGCAATCTAAAACAGCTCTGCTAAAGGGGTCTGGAAATATGCCGATCCGAAGCGGGACACTTTCCAATTACTCCAAAAAGTGGACCGTAAAAGAAGTCTCTGTATTCATTTCTAAAACGTTCTTCGCCATAACTGGTTCATGATTCAATCTTACGTATAACTGATTTATTATCCAGTTCTTCTAAACCACCGTAATTACACGTAATGACAGCTTTGACGTAAGTAGCCCTCATGTCAACAAGGCTGGAACTGGAATGACCATAAAATTGACAGGGTGAACGAGGTTCCTCCCAGTCAACAAATAACTACCCTCTCGTGACACGTATTCTCACAACGGCAATTTCCCCACACCGTCTCTCTCTAAAATTGACTTCACTGTCACGTTCGTGAAGATTACGAGGAACAATTCAAGAACAACTGCTTGCTGGATTTATGTAGTACTTTTTTTTTGAAAGGAAACATTCATTAAAAGATATACGATCACCTTAAGTGTGTACAAAAATGCAGTGACTCACAGAGGTAGACCCTTGATTTTTTAAAATGTTTGTACTAGCTTCGTTGGTACTGACACTCGCAGTACTTCTTTGCTGCAGTCTATCGATAGAAGCATACTTCCTGATTAAAATTTTCGGGTTTAAATCTAAGACGTTGGCTGTGGGGTGCGGGTTTTTGACGTGTGTCTTTCAGATAGACTAGTCAAAACATACTACACAGTAATTTGTTTACAGTCTAGCTGTCACAGTTACGTTTTCATAGTGATTTCCTCTTGCTGTGCAACGTTGGATCTTCTATAGGTCAACCTCGGACATTTTTACTTCGATTTTATAGTATTCAATGTACCTCATTAACAAAAAATTCATAAGAAACTAATGTTACCTATTTGCGCTCAGTGAAATAAACATTTGTAGCATATATATATATATATATATATATATATATATATATATATATATGTAGAAGTTATTCAACCATTCTTTTGAAATTTCAACAGCGATGCCAACACTAGCCCCGTCCGTAAAAACACATAGCCGATTCTCTATACTTCATTACATACACGAATATTTTCTGTTTGTATATTAATATCATTGGTCAAATGCTAGGTCATCGATACCATTTTTTTAATATTACTGCAGCAAGGCATCTATTGTATATATATGTATGTACATACATATCTGTATACGATGCGATTTCGTTTCGCTTTATAACGATACCGGTGATGGGATTAGCACACCTGCATAAATAGCCTGTCAGGATTGTTGTTTACGGTGCCGTCTACGAGATCTGTAGCCTCGTTAAAACTTCCCCCATCATCGGAGCTGAGCTGTGAACGGAATCGTGAATCTGCCCTATTACTGCTCGTTGCTGCTGGCAATGGCGCTACTGTATTGCCCTGATCGTGTCTGTGTCCCGAACAGGACATCAGATAATTTCTTTGCCTATATCTTTTTTATATAACGGACAGCCAAGATCCTTCGCTCATTACGAACATAGAGCAACCATTGAGTTCCTGTGATTCGTCTAAGAAAAAAAGTAATCCAGAGACGAAAGGTAGCCGAAAAAAGAAATGCTGTTTTAGAAAAAAATTACATAAATAAAACTAATCAACGATAATTATGCAGGAAGAAAGAAACCGATAAAAGGGTTGGAGGTTAAAAATCGTTCGTTTTACATAAGCATCTAGTACGTCATCGAATCGTGTTTTTGCTGCGCCTTTAACGAATTTGTGATTCATAGTTTTTCTATCGAAATGCATCTTTGTATTGGATGAATAGAGGCATAGGGAACAGAGAAGACACGCGGACCTACCATTGCCCTGATCAACTTCGATCATCCACTGTCGAGCTACCCATGGGGGCCGCTTGAGACCGCAGCTTCGCAACCTACCTCACAACTTCTAGTCTCCCTAGCTTGAATCTCCAACTGCATATGCTGGTCGTTTCGCTAACTGGCCAGGTAGAACTTCGCGTCATCAAATGAATGCGCAATCCCTTGACTTTGGCACAAATTCAAGCAATGCTGGCTGTACATGGCTCAACGATACTGTTCTAGTTCTTATTTTGACTACATACATCGTGGTTATTGGGTTGATTGTTTTCATAATGGCCAGTAGCGTTTTCTTGTCTCATTTGCTTGCTTAGATACGCTTGTGTACACGTGCTGACTATCTTGCTTTGCTCACCTCAGAATAAGCTGGTGCCTCTCTGCCACCAACAGCGGTGTAATGTAAAAGCAGACCTTTTTGTGCGAGCGACGCGCGAACGAACGAAGAAACGAACGGACAACCAACATGTCTACGATCCACCTCTGTGGTAGTGATTCTTCAGCAGCTACTGCAGCCGTTAGTCTAATAGCAGGCCACAGGCTTCTCTTCGCCCTCCGAAGATGACGATGACGGCCTTCTGTTCGGTAGCACTTCTGCGTCAGCATCAAGCATCAGCAGCATCCACAACATTAGCAGACGGCAGTAGGAGCGTTTCGCCATCATCAGCCGGCCGAAACATGAATACCTACGCGTATAGGAACGTGTTACTGTGGTTGTTGTTGAGGTGGATGTTGTTATTATTGTTGTTGTTGTTGTTGTTGTTGTTGTTGTTGTTGCTGCTGCTGCTGCTGCTGTTGCTGTTGTTGTTGTTGCCGTTGTTGTTGTTGATGCTGCTGCTGCTGCTGCTGTTGTTGTTGTTGTTGGCTACGGTTGCGCTCGACGCTCGCTTCATGTTGTTTTCCTTGCCCCCTCTTGGTGAGTCTATCACCTACCGGATGATCATTCGCCTTCTTATGGGACGTCTCAAGTGGCCCCTTCGAATGGCAGAAATACCAGTGGCAGACACAACGACAGTAGCAGAACGAGGCCACTGCTGAGAATATATGTTTTATATACGTGTGTATAGACCCTTATTGTCTGTACACTGTTCGTCCGAGTTTGTGAGCGAATCGTTCTGATGGTTGTAGTAGATGTGCCACTCCTGGTACGGGCGATCCTTCCGCCATCTATGGAGCACGCAAATCAAGTGTCCACAGCAAAGCTGTCCCCATGATGCAGTGTTGGTCTCAACTTGTCTGCGTCTCCTACCCTATAAACGCACCAGAAGTACCAATTAGGACTGGTGAATCGTGTAAGCGTGAATAGAGAGTTCATTCTGTGGAGGGAAATTTAAAGAAGGACAAGATCTAGAACCACTTAGATGAAGATGGGAAACCCCTGCCCAATTCGTGCAAACGAAGACGAGTTAAAAGACCTAAACCCATCATCCATGCTTGGTGGCCAAGTCTGCAGAGAGAAACATCATCGCACAGTCGAAGAGAATGAGATAACAGAAACTGATGGAAGACCGGCCATAACAATAACAACGACCGTTCGCAGCCATCGGCAACGTTACCTGGATTGGGTCATCTCAAACCCATTGTTGCGGATAGACCTGAGAGACTGGCCATGAGAAAGCCTGCCATGATAGGAAATACGATAGAAAAGGAAGATGGTAGTGGGTAACTGTAAGAAAGATTATGGTTTTGGTACTTTTGGGGCTTTGAAGGTCTTGATGATGACGATCATATCATTCTCGAGGCTTCCCGAACTTAGCTTCGTTTTTCTTTTTTTTTGATGACCTTCGAACCGGCGCTGTATTATCATTTGAGTTGTATTGTAACTACCTTTCTCGCGACGACATGGCCGGGGATTTTCCTAAATCTAAATTTCTTATGCCAAGTCGTAGTCATGCCAGCTTACTGGTGCTACCTATGCGGTGCTTATGAATTGTAGAATCTACGATACATTTGTTCAAATTTGTTGATAGTCTGCGAACGATACGGGTGTTTTTTTTTTACTTTTAAACTCCATATATACCCCGTATAGATGTTCTTCGAGTTATTACTTTAACTCGTAGAAGTACGACTGTTACTTCGCCTTTGATTTCAAATTTATAAAAACACAGTTGAAAAAAAAATTACACATTCCGTGTGCCTTCACTTCATCAGAATTATCTAGTTCGCCCAAATCAAATTTCAACCTTTCAGCCTCTTGTTTGTACATTTTTAATGGCTTTACAATCATAAAGAAAGAATGGTATTCTATAACCTGAAGAGGAAAGCTATATTTTTGAAATTGCGCGCTTGTTTTATAACTGAGATCATTTTCACCCAGGCATCTCAAATCCCTTGTAATGTATATTGCAGCGAAGTTTGGTTAATCCGATTTAATAAAATATGGGCCTCTGTTCTCTAGCTAGTTACCAATGAAGCAATTAAAAGCTTTTGCTTAAAATTAGATTCAAACATCTACCGCTTGTAAGATTGGTCCTACTGGGTGTGAAAATTATTGCTTTTGTTACTAGTTATTGTTTAAAGCAACACACAACATTCAAATCAAGTACCTAAAAATATCAATAAATTATAGAAATACTTGTTATAGTTACGGAAAATTGAATTTTCGATGAAAAAAATTGTATTAGAAGCGTCTCTCAGAAAATGTGAATCTGAGGGGATTTGGTGACCATCCTAGAACGGGCGGTTCAGCCTAATTTGCCGCACGGATATGCAGGCCTAATGGCGTCTGCCCTGTACAATTTTCAGCAAAGAGCACTCACTCGAAACTCAGATTGGGCATTGAATTAGCAAGACAGTACGCCAGTGAAGTGTCGAGCTAAACGTGCAACCGGAACACGAAATTTATGAAGGCATTAAAACAGAGCATTCTCCTTTAATATTATTGGAAATCCTATACATTCGTAACGAAATGTTTCGCCCACGTGTCGCCTGCCCCCGCCTTCCTCTAATTTTGCTCTTTAAGGTGCTTTGACGCCTCAGCTCCGCCTTTAGCATTTCCTTTGTTTCACTTAGTGAGATCTGTGGGGTTGCCTTTGCTCAGTACTCCAGCGAGAAATATGTAGATCTCTTGGAAATCCTTTAAAGGCCTTCCGTCTACGAGACCCTCCTACTCGCTCCGAATAATCGCGTTTCATCTTTGTTTCGTTTTGTTATTTTTTTTACCTGCTCTACCTTAGGTATAGTACGATTCCTGAAACCGCGACCGAGGGTTCTTCTTTAAGCCGAACACCAAATAATCTCAGCAACTAAGCCATATCCAATAAAACCAATGGTGAACCGCGTGGAGTGCTAACCACCAACATTTACTTCTTGAATTATGACTCTAAATTACAGCCGTATCGAAGATCAACGAACTGCTTGCACACAACCGCAACGATGGGATCGTTTACAGAAGACACCATGTTACAAATCGAATACACTTGGATTCACATAGAACGGACAACGATAGTATAACAGCCCTATGGCAAAAAAAACATACGCAGAGCGGCCAGGACTACATTAATGTAGAAAGTTTCACTGCTCCGTTATTCTCTTCCTTTTCGTGAGTGTCATCTTTTTATAACTATTATTCAGGCCGTTGTCGGATTTTTTGCCAACTCGAACGACGAATTCCACAACAATATCGCTGCCGTCTTGTGGTACCGTCTCCATATACAAGCTCTTCGTTCGTGCGATTTTTCGCAGGAGCTAAAATTGACGCATTCCAAACGACATCGCTAGCAGAATAACCTCCGAGTGACAGCGACCAAGCAGATCGATCGGGGTACGAACACTTTGGTTTTAGTCAAAAAGCCAGGAAGCGAATCACCTGAATCTTTCTAGTGCAGGCCTCATTACTGTACCTTTTAGCTTTTTCGTTCGCCTCCTGCATCTCTTGCGCTTTTTCTAAATATGCAAGGACGAAATGCTGCCACTATCAGAGCAGTCTAGCTTACACACATCAGCACACAGCAAGCTCATCCCCAAAGCAAAATTCCGCGCGCTTCACAGCATCAGCAGCAGCCGCAGTAGCAACAACAACAATAACAACCTCGGCAGCAATAACAGAAGCAACAGAAACAGCATCAGAAGCAAGACCAACAGCATCCCCTACACAGCAAGTGCCACAGACCAGCACTCATATCAACAGTGGCAGGTTGATACCGCCTGTACTAACTTGCTGTACCTGTAGCGTTTCTCTTCGATTTTTCATCCTCTTCGGCAGCTTCGAGCTACTCAGTCCGCTTCTCGACTGTTGCTAGTTCTGATGCTGCTGCCGCCGCAGCTGCCGCTGGTGCTAGAGCTGCCGCAGTCACGACGACATCGCTTCAGCAAAGTGAGGCGGGTCGCCGCTGCTTTCAGCCGGTTCCCTTTCTCTGAGCATGCCAGGCGCCAGATCGCGCTGTGCCGTCGACAGGGGTGGACGTCCGCTGCTGTGAAGCAGACATTAACTACGAAGAGAATACGATTGAATCACCCACAACGAGGAATAGGCTGTACAGCCTGGCAGAACAAGCATTGTTTATCAACAGTATCATGTTAGGTTGCTGGATCAGTAGGTCATTATGAATAACAACCTGTTGCTCCTGAGCACCTGACTATCTAAATGGCCCAAGATCGACAAGGGTAACTAACGCTTATACAACAACGCCTTGGATTTGATTTGGTGCGATTATCGTTCAATTGGGATTTTACGTTCAAGTTAGAGAGTGCTTTGGAGGGGTCATTACTGGAGTGTGCCTTGTGTGTAAAGTACGTTTAGAGATTATATCGAGTGGATTGTTCGTAAATTTTGGTTTATCGTGTTTGTTATCCAACGCGTTGGTAAAGCCACTGTGCCCTTCCGCCAAAGGATTTCAAAGAAGGATTCGCTCCTACTAAGGAGAATGTGGTGCTAAGGATACACTCCCTATTTTGGAATCGTTCATCGGCGAAGAGTCGAGACACTTACGGTGGAGCCACGAAACAACCCGACGGAGCGGAGAATCCGTCGAGACACGTCGAAGATGTTAATACTAGCGTTGGGCACCGTGCTTTACGCCACCCTAGCTGTCACTTCACCAGGTAACGCTCAAAGTTGTCAGAGATTCGATCATCGTTATATTTTCATAGAATTATTTGATGATGCCCACAAAGAGGCAAAAAAAAAAGCAAACGAGCAGGCTCTTCCGCATGCCAGCCTTGATAAATTAATAAAAATAACCTGTTACGTAGACAGTTTATTTACGGACAGACACGACGTGGGCGCACAAAAAATCATACTTTACCCTATAATTAGCAGTATATTACATCTACTCTCTTAGGTTGGCTCTCTACCGTTAGGTTGCCTCCCAGCAGAAAACGAACCGTCCTTTCTCTACCTATGCCCGGGTTAGAATCTAGACCACAACGTGTCCCTAAGATTAGGGGGCAAATATATACGCCACTAAGCTGTCGCGGCGTTTTCATTTACTAAGAGGTATATATAGAACTTGTAACACCCGGTGCAGTACTCTACAAGTTCAGTGTAAGATTAGGGCTCCATTAACCAATAAATTACGTACAATTGCTTCGTTTTTCCATATTTTAATCCTTAAGGCCGAGAGCGAGTTTCAAACCCTACTCGACGCGGACCTGTTTAAAATATTGGAAAAATTGTCATTGCTTTTAAAATACGTCATTTGCATTATCATGTCACGTCATAAGCGGATGCGCTTAGGTACCGCTTCCTTTCGAAATGCCTATTAGGTCCAGACAGAGAGTGAACGGCAGACAGGCATACATTTCAATACGAACAAGTCCCCAACGGTATCTTGGCGATGTCCAGCCAGTGGCTTCCTGAGACCTACTTTGCAAAAATAAAGGAGAAATAAGCAATACGATACGTGACGCGTATCGTTGTTCGTTTTATTTCTTACAAAAATCCTTGCAGACGCGTTATCCACTTATCCACCATGTATGAGAGCACGTAGCATTGAGTTTCTTCACGAAGCAATAGCATTCAAAAATCTGTATCACATTTAGTCATCGTTATTGCGGCGCCAAGTTTCGGTTAACTCATCTCGCCCGCTGGCCACCATTTGCTTGTCTGTCTGTCACCCCTCACTATCAGCTTCACGGAAATTGACGGTTACATGCCTAATATATGATCAGTCTGTGCATCGTCCGATTGACATTCAATATATATTTATAGATAGTACGTTTCGTCTGTTTTCGATTGTATCAAGGAACAAAATTTTACCGCTGTAGCTATTGTATTGCGCCACGAGCGACTAGTCAGTAGCGATTAGAGAAACGTTTTATACATTTTGGTCCTGCCGGTCGATGATATTATATACGACGGCCTCGTTTTTGCCACCAGAGATTATTATGGGTTAATCGGCGTCAACTGTTGTTGGACGCTACCAATGAATGGTTCGTAATTTCATTAATGCACACATTCTGTACATTCTATGACGTTACGCCACTACCAAGAACACTTATTACCATCCAACGTCGACGATGTCTGCATGCGAGAAACTTGTATCGTGTTTGACTGCCGCTGGTCATATTCAGTTAACTGTTGCTAAATATATTTTACCAGCGCACATTTATCTAAACGTGTAAAAGACTTTGCATACGTTCGTAGTGACTTTTAGCCAGGCTGTACACAGACTGTACCGGTCACGTATGCACGCACATCTTTCTAGCGTTTGGGCCAACTTGACTGTCTCATGCTACAAGCCTCGCTTCTCAACCTGTCGTTACCATGGAACATACAATTGCCCCTGGCTCAAGGGCTTACACTGTGCGACAGGTGTGATTAAATCCAGAACAGGAAACTATTTCACATACCGTTCCAGTACGTCGTTCGCTGGCTGGCGACTGAATGTTATGAACGCGCCAACTGTAAAATCTGACTGCACTGCTAAGCTAAATATAGCGGAGCGGCATTTATCGCGATGAGCTACGTTGGTATATACTATGTCCGTCGTTACACTAGCGACTCCTGACGGCTGACGTTTTCTGCGCGCGCCTCGATACGTTCTTCGTCGAAAGATTTGTCGCCAGCTGCTAGCCAACCGACAAACAGCTAGAACTGGCTTCTAACAACTGTTTGTTGAAAAAATTTTTCGAAACAAGTACGAGTACTGCTATTATTATAGTGTCCACAGCAGTAAAGTTGACGATGACTAGACAGCGAAAGCCCTCTCATAGTTACACTGGACTGTTATTGCTTGCTATATCTTCACAGTAAGCGCTTCATCACTGGATGCGTTCTGAAGCCTACGTAGTCGCCGGTGGTCTGGCTGTTACTAACGTTCGATCATATTATAGAGTAAATCTGTTAGCAATCTCCGATCGCCAAGTAGAATTTTGAGTTATCCTTGGAAGACCGCAGATTAGATGGATACGTCCGTTCGTTTTCAATCACTTTTAGTGATGCGGCACACGAACTGAGATGCCTATCCTAAACTTTTCGATCCCGCCACATCTGCATGCGGTCACGGTGATGACGATGACGATGAGTGAGAAGGATGGTGCGTTCACTGGAAGTGGTTCTGAAAGCGGTAGCGCAAAGTTTTCCATAATGTCTAGCTCAACTTAACGCGGAATAACGTGCAAGCAACTTTCTCGATGGTAGCCTTTACCCGTCGGTAGCGTAATATTGGCATCTGTCGTTGTTTGCCATTCGACTGTCCTCTCAATGATCGCTTTTCCATAGCAATAGGCGGAACGGAGACACAACCTCACTCATTCGAGACGCGACGAACCAACAGATCAACTATAAAGTAGTCGTTTTCGTACCACAGTTGCTCGGAAAATATGTACATACATTATAGGTATTGACTGATAATTTTTTTTTTGTAAGGCGTTTCATTTTTGTAGTGTTTTTAATGATAGTACAGTAGATAAGTAGATCGTGTCTATCGTTGCGAAATACTTGTTGTATGTAGATGCTCCGCATATAGTAATGAAACTGTGTGTGTATACATAGATAGATCGATATATTATCACAGAATGAAAGATATATATGTCACAGCGAGAACCATTCACGGTTACCGCGAATCATCGGCTTCGATTCTATCGGATGTTACGTAATTTACGAATAGGCAGTAGCTAGAATATGTACCTTACGTTTGAACAGCGAGCGGTATTTAAGTTGAACGCTTTCATTGTTTGAAAAGTCATCATTGAACCCATTTTAAACGACGATAAAATGAAGCGTCTGTGAAAACAAATCAGGAATGGAAACGAAGTCGTTTAATGTAGTTTGAGCAAAGTTGTTGAACGCAAAAATCTTTGCTTTTTAGTGTTTACTTGATCGGAGTGGGTTCACTCCTGTCTACTGCCGTTGGCAGATATAGTAGTGATCTGATTGTCTTTCATTACATAAAATTTAGGGTCTCGCTAACAGTTTCGAGGACCCGAACCAGCGTTAGTGTTATCATCGCTCGCTATATAAATAAACGAAAGCGAGGAAGCTGGATCATATTCAGACTTACCCGACCAAGCGTTCATTAAGGAATTATTAATTATATAGGAGATCGCTTGAAATTCGAGAATGACCAAGCGCATTGTAAAGGACACTAATCGAAAGTAATATCACTGATCTGTATAGGTGTACAAACTGATAATAAGCATCGATATGTTGATGACTCGGTGCAATAGCCAGAGAAAACCTATCGCACGATAGGGCGGCATTTCGCAGGGTACCTCGCTCCGTGAGCAAGCACCTCACAGAGCATTTCACGATTTTCTCGGAGCCGTCCCGTTTTGGCGCACCTTCTAGCAGCACCCCTTCCTGCTTGCTCGAACGAAGATTAATGAGCGTCGAATAGCTCCAAGTATGCTCTTCTGACGTTTTGAAATTAGTCTTTGCGATTGGTTAAAGTTTGAGGCAGCCAACACGACTAGCGGTTCCACTAGCTATCATGCGTTTAGCATTATAGATAGAGAGAAAGGGCAAAACAGGATCGACTTAAATAGCACTTACGAGTAGTTTACACATCATCTTAATAGTTCTCATTTCTTTTTGTGGCCTGGACCTAGAGAGTTACAAGATGAAGGCACTAGCTGCCCCCACCAGCGAAATGCTCTTTCACTGGAACCTACCCGGCAAAGACTTAGAAACAGGAGTGGCGCCCGAAAGCGAGCTAAAGAATAGGAAAGCTGTTTCTGTACTAACAGGCATCTGCTGCTATCGTTTTCGAGGGTTTGTGACTTCGCAGTGCCTCGTGGCTGGCCGTTTACACACCCCATCAGATGAACGACGCTTTAGGCTGAGCAAGAGGGTAGAATCAATCGTGAACAGAAAACAACTGAACGAGCCGGTTCATGTCGCCATTCATGTTCGACGTATGGTGAAAAGCTCGAGATATATTGGACCTTTTCGTCCCAGAGACTTCAATGGTGGTGACAATAACTACTGACCAAAACTCCTGAGTAGTCCGGAGGACCATGGCTTGTAGCGTCGTTTAGAGGCCAACCTCTACTTTGAACCAACAATTTTCAATACTTACGCCGCATAAAGCAGCGCCTATGTAGAAGTTAGTTCCCATTGTTGTATACACTAGACATCTAGATCGATCGCGCTGGTTAAGGCTTGTACGATACGGCTGACGTGTTTTCGGGGCACCAGCCTCTGTTAACAACGTTCGTTGAGATCAGGTGAGACCAAAGCAGCTTCGGTTGAAGCTTGCGGTGTCGCTTGTATTTGTGTTGCCCTGAAGGGCAGAACAATCGAAGCAGTCAGCCCAGAAGCGTCCTTCCCCTACTAGACGCTTCTGCCGTGCCTCATACCATATGTTCGCTTAGCGTTTAGTGCCTGTTACGGCACTTCAGAGTGAAAGAGTTCCAAGTGTTCAGGGCATTTGGACGGTGTACGGCGCCACCATAGACCGTATCATATGCCTTGTGGTTTCTCTTTCATAATCTCCTCTTTTACACACTTTTATTCTATTATATTTTGAGGCGCTGAAGTGTTTGAAAAGCTCTGCAGTCTCAGTTCTCCGCTTGGCTGGTTACCAGCATGGCATTGATCTCTCTTCTCCAAAATGATTTATCTTACTAAGCACGTGCGCTTTTCAGAAGCTTTCGGCGCAACCAGGGCAGATCGACGTGGTAAAAGAAAGGGCAGATGCGAACTTCGTTTGCTTCGCTGAAGTTGCTTAACGAACTCTCCGACTCCTGCCGTTTCCTTCGACTCCTGCCGTTTCCTTCGAAACCATTAAGCTGCTACTGGTTACTGTAACTTCTGCTACCTTTAATATCAATATTTGTTCATACCGCCGAACGGCCAAACGCGCCTCACCAATGGAGTGTCAAGTTATGATATCTTCCCGCCAACAATTAGGCGATTTGATGATTTTCCCTTAAATAGGCACATTTGTTGTTGTTAAGCCGGCTGCCGCCATTTGCGGTGCCGCGTTGTGTGCACCTCTGCTCATTTTGTTTATAAACGACACCACTTTCACCGATAGCTACCTGCATCTCGGTTATAGTTAATAACGTTAATAGCAAATAACGTTTACGATAATCTAAAGAATCGCGTTGGTCGTGTTACAGCTGTTGTCGTTGGTATCGGGGAATGCGGCTTATGGTAAAAATGCGGATCAGTCGTTTCTGGGTTGGGCTCGTTGGACGCCAGCTCAACCTGCTCATTGGCTGACTGGCCTACTAATAGGCCATCCAGCAAAACCAGAGAGCTATTAGCCAGCCATATAACTCGTCCAGTCTGGCTGGCTTGGAGCTAATGACGTAAGATAATTTTTATAATGTACTGATAATGAGTAGTCTGGTGGGGCAGAGTAACTGGCACGAAAGATTAACATGAGAAGATGGAATAGGGGTGAAGATCAAACTGTTTTTTTATTGTCCTATTGCTGAGCTGTGTAATAGTCAACGCAGCAGTACTAGAGTCGCGGTCATCTGCATCTAGTTTTGCTGAAGGGCAACTAGCTGTTGATCATGATAATGAGGAAAGATGTGCGAAAAAGGCAAAAGATAAACTGAACGAAAATGAACATTGGACGTCGTACCAGGACACTCCTTTGCCCTCGGAACCGACAGCTAGGACGAAAGGTGAAACAGCGATAAGAACAGCGGTGCTGCGCTAATATAATGTGGAAGCGAGGGCAAATTATGGACGCAGGAGAAGACCACACAAGCAAGCCATAACAACTGATTTAAGTCTAATACTGCATGCTTGTATAATATAGGTCACGTAGTGAGAGCTACAGGGAGAACTTCTAGTGAGATGACTGAGACTCCTAAAAACTACGCTGGAAAGAGACCTCCCTATATTCATCTCATTTCATATAGCACATGCGACGTTTAGTGTCTCCCAAAATTATTAAGAAGCGATTATACATTTACTTAGCTACTGACATCATTGACAAGTGATAAAGACGCTTGTACAACTTACCCAGCTACTGCTTTTGCTGAAGATAGCGTAATCTGTCCCCGCCCCACTAATTATTTGTTGGTTTAATGTTACCCGTTTATTTATAGATATGTATATACTAACGGGTTCGCATTCATGTCGCCGTTGAACGGTTCGTAGCCAGTTATCAATCATTACAATAGGTTGTCTAGGGACTGGCACTTTAGCCGCAAGAGTTTTTATGTCCGCTTCAGAAGTCCCTGATTTGCTATTGGGCTACTGCCACGCTGACGGCTAAATTTGTCGCCATTACTTTGTTTCCCTAGGAAGAAGTTGTTTCCAGCGTTGCGGCGATAAACAATACCTTCGTCTTGGGCGATTCTGTATTGCTTTTATTACTATACCAGTGGAAAGCATGGTTTGAGAGCGTAACTGATCACGTTTGTGATTGTTACAGTAAATGGGTCCAATCATTTTTCTCTGTACTACCATAATTAGAACTATTGCGGCCAAAAAGGGAATAGCTATTGTTGCGTGTCTCGTCTTGTATAGACAGTCACGACACTGGTTCTAGTCAACACGCATGTGTTTGAACTGTATCGGTAATAATCATCCGTATGTCTAAGCCTTTATCGCCATTACCAATTGCTAAATACTCAAGCTCAACTGAACTTGTCGTGTGGCCTAGTTAACATAAAATGCTAAGGCGCTGGGATGCAATGCCTGTTTATTCCCTTGCTTTCTCTTATTTTGCAATTGTTTGTCGCAATTCGATAACAATTGTGCTCGTCGGGATTGACGTAAGGTTAGATTTGGGGCGTTTGGTCAACGGCTGTGACTACCCGCTGGCCGGAGCGCTCGAGAAGCTTACGAGCGATCAGTGGACAGAAGAGCAGACTTCACCGTCACCGTAGTAGAAGTCGCGTGCTGATATCGGTGCGTACACGCTCGACTATCTGATCAAGCAGGTCGATGATGACTAGTAAACGAACCGATTTGCTGAACGTACTCTTTAAGAAAACAATATCATCAATAGCGACACCCATAGCCTTCACGATCAGCCTCTATAAGCATCATCTCGGCCATCTTACCTACTTGGACTACTTCTAATAGCGAGTTCCAATTGCCCGCACATTCGCTCGAACTTCTGTTTCCATTTCTACTGCTACAGTTGCAGCTGACGGTATCATTCGAGTGGTATCTGTCACTGTTCAGCAGGTCTCACATGCTGAGCTCTTCGTAGAACTATTGCCGCGCTACCTGTCTAATAGAATAAGATGTCAGATGTTGACATAGTGCATTGGGACGGCCATCGCCGCATTGGCTAAATATAATATGATCAGCCGCTCTGGTGGATTAATGACTATAGCACCTGCGATATAATTGAACCCAGCATTACCATACAATGCTACAGCAAGTTGACACGACGCGAAGATTGCGACGTTGTTCCATTAACAAACGCTAGTAGGAAGTTCGCTGAAACAATCTTTTCGTGGGGCGATAGGACGCGAACTGTTTGTGTCAACGGCGCGTAAATTGCTAACATCTCTGGCTGTCTGCGTTGAAGCTGTTTGTTACTGCAGCACCATCGTTGTTCCGACTCCGGAATCCTTACGCGTAAAAACGGCCAGAAAGACGACGGCTTGCCGTCGTAATTATTCTCATTCTTTTCTTCGACGCTTTCGGCACAAGCCGTCGCTTTTGTCACCCAGACATCGGTAGCCCACTTGTATGTAAGGCTTGCCTCCGGCGTCGCGCGATGTTTTGTGACCTGGCTGTGTCCTCGTCCAGGCTGACGTTGTCTTCCAGTTACAGCTAGCCCGTTAGGGCGTGGTAGCATTGTAGCCAGCTATAGGCCGGGCGAGCATGAGCGATATTTTCGAATAGAAGATCGCCTCTGATAATTCCAAATGGGGTTCGGTGCTTACGTTTGCTAGTTGTTTATGTAGTAATTATGCGTTGACCGGGACGCATGATCTGACAACGACGCCAAATGGCCAATCCTGAACGATTAGCTGTTCGTCTGTCTATCCTCTGCACCAAATTACACAGTCTACATTATGTAGTTGTAACTGTATTGTGACGATGTATATTGATATTGATGCTACTGAACGGTCTGGGTGCGGCAGTGTTCTTCGATTGTTGATAAGGGGCAGGTTCTAGCTGACGTGGTTGTATTATCGTAACTTCACTGATGGAGCTCTGATTTGAATCACACTGTTATTTCAATGATGTTTTCTACGTTTTATCGGGGTACTTCGTGGCGCGGAAAGAATTCGAGGCGAGAAGTCGAACAACGGTTTGCGTTTTCTCAAGCGAGGACTAGCACCGAAGACTTAGGACCTCTCCTCTTCTAACAAACAAAAAAGAACACCTTTAGCTTCGGAACTGTCATGCGTGCATATATGGTTATGTTAAGTCGATTTATTTCGTTAGGGATATCGGAGAGGGAAAATATTATGTGGGTATGAAACGTATCAGAATCAGCAAATTGTGGTAGTCGTTTGTTTATTAAAAACGTACAGGCAGAGAACCAGTTTCGTATGTCCCTGTGCATATCAGTGGGGCACTTGCGATTCTCCAGTATCGTCTATGCAAAAACTTAGATTGGGCTCACTGAGCTGTTCAAGATCTGAAGCTTAGCCTGAGAAACGAACGGTAAACTCAACTTTTGAAAAGTTGAGTTAACCATTTCTTTCCTATCGCCGGTAATGGATCAGAGCAGAATCGGACAATTTCAGTGGACAGAGCTGTTCACGTTTTGGGAACTGTTAATTAAATCATATCGGTTGAAAATAACCGATATAAAATTCAACAACAACTCGGTTATCTAACAAGATCGAAGTTGTTGCGGGACATAATGTAAGTTATTGGTGGTTCGGTTGTGCTTGACGCGAACAGAGTATGTGTAGAAAAAAAAATTACAGAAAAATGCGATAGTACTGAACTGTATCATATCACTGAAAATAACATTATCAAAATCATACTAAATCAGCGTAATAGTACTCATAATTCTGTATTCGATCCGTTTGTTTTCAGGTACGTGTATAGCACGAGTTGCACGGATATTACAACGGAGGCTGTTTCGCAATATTTGTTATTTTGGTATTTTTTCCTTTTTCTTTATTTAATAGTTGTCAAAGAGTTATAGCAGGCATGGATGCGGGTCATTTCTTAGTCATCTTCAAACTATTTCGAAAACCTATACGAAACGGGCTGGGTGTTGCAAATGATCACATATTTTTATAAAAGAGCTTACTCTATGTGGACATATAATATATATGTATATGGTGTAAACGATGATATCAGTTGTCCACAAGTCAAGAAATTGTATATCGTATTGTGTGGGCGGTAACCGCTTGGAGCTCCGTATAATTAGATAATTGGCTGGAATGAAATAGTGTTTGGACCGATTTGTCGGCTTATTTTTCCCGATAACTGAAATGCTATAGATGCTATAGAGCTTCTACGTTAAGCAAAATATTAGTACTATTTTATAGCCTAGGTTTAGATGAGTCGGTTTGGACTCATCGAGTCGCTCCCCGCCATAGCAGTCGTGGAATATATTATCGGTGGAGTAAATATTTAAATTGAATGTTAGCTGGTCGCGCTCTTGGCTACAGATGGGCACTTCAGTAAACTGGCTGGCAAATATAAAGTTTTGGAAAAAGCAAGCTAGATACCGGTTGAATGCGATCAACATTCTTCCCTTGTCAGCAGCGCGGCCATCATGTAAGTTAGAGTCAATTTTTACTATAGTAGTCGCGAACGATGGTGGAAAAAACCGACATTTCTCCATGGCTAACATCATTCAATGATTTCCCGCACACCCTAAGCCAACACGAACTCACCATGTAGACGAACGGTTACAAATTCCACAGATTAGGACAATATACCTTCGACACAGGCCGAATTGTGACTTCATCTATAACTTCATGACTTCCACCATCGATTCTATTGTTTTCGTTATCGTTGTCTCTTTGCATCCCAGCGAATCAATGCTAATAGGTATAACAATAAAAAAAATAACACTAAATTGTACCGTGTCCATGCATCTGTCGCCGCCGCTGTCAAGGCCGTCACACGCGACGTTGAAAAGATGGCCGCTAGCCAGCCTGGTAGATGGCGCGTGCTTGATCCAGGACTTTTCGTGCGGTCAGCCTAAAAGTTTCGCTCCTTATTTAGCTTCGGTTTGCACATGCCCTGGCAAACAGATAAGCATCAATGCTAAAGAAGCATTCAAGGATAAGATTCAATTAAATGGGTGCCGAATGTGATAACGCTTTTATAGACCTACCGTTCACTGACGACATTTTACATATGTATATATATATATATATATATATATATATATATATATATACATATACACGCAACGTTGTTAACGAGCAAAGACGACACTGTTTCTTTCTGCCTGCCTACTGATAGAAGACGACAATACCAGTAACGATGCTGGAAAAGGGATAGGAATAGTCAGTCAGTGTTTAGTTAAAGCGCAGTGCATAAAACTCAAAAGTTCGTTTTCGAGGTGAATGGGTTTGCAGCGGTCGGGTTCTGACCTTTTGCGCGAAACAACCGCGAACACGGTGACACCACTGTGTATTATTATGGTAGTAATGGGCACAAGACGGGGGCAGAAACAAACATTGGATAGCATTTAACAGAGTCGAAAGACAACTAGCGCACAGCGAAGCTAAATCAAAACACTTCTGGTGGGTGACATTGAAGTTAGCTCGTTGCATGTATCCAACAATGAACAAATAAACAGGGAAAAAAACATATAGCCTATGTTCGTTTAGCAATAACAAGTAGCGTCATAGTAACAAATAAGCAGTGTGAACGTTTAGATTTCAGACGAAACGCTGTTACTGTTCCTAGTTGTAAGCCAACTGATTTGCCACAAAATAAGTAAAAGCACATGTTGAATATGTATGGCCTTTTTATAATATGCCCATTTTCTAACTTTATGGCATCATTTGCTAGTTGTGTTTTTGTCTATTTTACAGCTCCCGTAACGCCCACAGTTACCATTTTTTAAGATAAATACATTGACTTCAGTTGACACCTGATCCCCTGCTGGAAGAGCGCGTTCTAACTGTTATCCTGTACAATACATAGTTGTTTTAGTAATCATGCCAAGAACAATTTGGTTGCCAAGAACAATTATTTCAATCGTACGAACAACAAAAATGGTCCTCGTAGTTGTCAAGTGGCCACAAGCGTAAAAGTCGTGCGTCCAGTTAAAAAAGCGTAAGTTTGGTACGGGCACCTGGTGCCGTCAGGTGCAGCTTTTGTACAGTTGTTGCCGTACTTATATACATATGTAATCCTTGATACTACTGATAAATGCACGAATGTGTGTATTTTTTTTTGCCAGAAACCGAAGCAGGAATGCTTAGACAGCAGCAAGGTGACCTGAGCTTCCGCGGCTACCGTAATTTTTTATTCGAACAATTATATTATTGATTTTTACAGGCGGCACAGACGTAAATGCAATCTGTCTAATTTTCTCTGCTAATATCATGGAACATTTGCAATTCACCATTGTTTTTTTTTAGCGGAGACGTAGAAGTTAACTGCAGCAGCGAGAACAGTTGGTCTGTCTTTTTTTGTAGAAACAGCACGAACGCCTTCCGCCAATCGACGGCATTCAGGCTTCATCCCAGCTTCAGTTCGTTCCATATCAATAGTTTCAACGGCGAAATCTCAAGAAGCGGCGGCCTCAGCAGAGATAATAGCGTGAACCGGTCAGGTGCCACTGTGTCAATTGCGAATTGATTTCCTGCTCTTAGCTCAGTGGGGTTCGCGGTGACAAGGTTGGCGTTGGCCATGACGATGCTGTCACTCAAAGTTGACGACCTCAAGCCATTGGGTCTGTGCGTTCTTTCTACAATCGTTTGAATTGGTTGGCCATTAGCCATGCCTCCCTCGGCCACTCGCTAAACAACAATGGGATTATTGATAGGTTTCTGTTATCGCAGGCGCTACTACTGCCCCCCATCCCCCATGTATTACAGCTCTTAGAATCAACCACATAACCGATGTGTGTTATTAAAGCATACGTGTTTGTATAGTCATATACGGACTAATACATTTATATATACTAGTGGTTTTGCCTGAATTGCAATGTAAACACGTTTGAACGTCGAAGTATCCGGAATCGTACCAGCGATATCCGTAGGCCACATAGCGCTTGAGGGCTCCGGATTGGTCGTTTCGCAGTCTACCGTCGGATGCGAGGAGCCGATCGCGTCGGAATATAAGTGGGGCATCTGGGAGGCGGTTTGTTTTATCGGTTTTCGTCGCCACTTCGCTTTCCATGGCCGCCGTTGTCTCCGTTCCAACTCTGTACAATTTAAAATAGCATTATTATTATTACAGGTGCCCGCGGTGTAATGTCGCAGTCGAAACAATCGAGCCACAGGAAATCTGTTTTTTAGCTGCTAGCTCGCGCAGCCGCGCCTGATGCCTCTATCGCTGACGCTGCTGGCCCAGACCAGCCCCAACTACAAAGACACTTGTTGCTGCTAACAACTGTTGGCGGGTGGTATATTTTGCAATTTCGTCATTTGCTGTTGCCGTCCTAGCCAGTTTACGATGTTTATTGGCGCACGAAGGCTGCCGTCTCTTCGGTTATTTGCCAGAATAGAAACAAGGTAGCGTGAACGGGTAATTGTGATTTCACTCGTGCTTGGAGCAGACGCAAACACCGGCTACATACAGAGATCCAGGGAGGATACATTCTACATGTGGCGTTGTGTCTATTGATACTATCGACATGGTTATTAGCGATGCTAATAGCAGCAAAAGCACTGGCGCTGACGCGTATGTGCGGTCTACTCTCTGCGGCTGGCGGTTTGCAGCTATCAATGCGATATAAGCAAGGTCTTTTCTTGCTTGCTTGCCATTGACAGGCCTTGCCGGCCGGAACCGTCAGAACGACGACGACAACCAAAATAACTAATATATCTTATGTGTGTCTGTGTATACGCGACAGTCGATCCTTGTTGTTGTCTTCGCCGATAACGCTAGCGAAGCTCGAGGCTGTTGCGTACCACTACCACACAAAACGACAATAGCGCCGATTTGCTACTGCTACGGCGAAGACGATATTTTCATGGATTTAAGATTCCGTTGTTTGTTCACGAGTTCTCAGCAACAGAAGCAGCAGCAGCAGCAAAAGGTATAACGAAAATGGCGTCGACATCGGCAGAAAAAAAAAGTTAGATTTTAAACCAGACTTATCGCGCAGAGATTTTATAATAGACTCATTCGCTTGAAGGTAATGGCCCCGCCATTCAGTTCAGCTGATTTGGCAGATCTGCCTGATTTAACAGTAGATCGCTAACTTGACGCCATGTACAATTCACTCAGCGTACGGTTTATCAATGCTGGTTGGGTTGGCAACACGGATCTTGCTTCAGGATCCGTTCCGCTGCTGCTGTTGCTGTTGTTGTTTTTGTTGTTGGTAAGGTTAATGTCTGAAGTCATTTGTATTCTGGTTCTGTCCATGCGTTGTTGTTGTCATCGATGGCACAGGCTGTCGCAGTATTATGGTGTTCTGGGCAGCTAAAATGGTTGACTGCTTTGCTGGCATCTGTGCTACTCTTCGTTTTGCCTTTTTTGAGAGGAAGACGAAGCCAAAGAGAGCCGCAAGGAGTAAAGGCTGAAGCGAGCCCGCAGAGGAGTCGGTAATCGGAAGAGGAGAACAAGCCACTGCCAAAGGTGCTCGGAAGTGGAAATGCAAAAGTCGTCATAGTGATAACAACGTTGGCCGCACAACTGTTCTTGCTGTAGATTCAGCTTCCACTGACGCTGATCCTGCTATTGATGGTTACACGACCAACGAAGTTTCGTTATACATCGTTTCGTTGCTCAAGCCGAGTTGCCGAGTCTTCCCCTGTCATCCCTTCCTATCCACCTTTAATCGTTCACCACCTTTCAATAAAACACAGTTTCAATTCCATCGTATGAAATTAAAAAAAATCACTATTATTGCAATCCTGCTGTTAGCTTTCACATAGGTGGCGGATGCGCGATCGCTTCGATGACGCCGGAAAACCATCACTGATGATAAAACGTTCATTATCGTTGTTATCTTCGATAGACGCTTGTGGACGCAGAGGTTTTAGAGAGGACGCCTTGGCCCCTTTGTACCTGTTGGACGATCTGACGTCGCGAGGTGTGTCCCAGTGTTCCATGCATTGGGATTGCATGCTTACTTGTCCTGAGGAGGTGAATGTGTGTCTATGTGGAAGCAAGTTAAGTCCAAGTAGAGATCTTTGCGTGATTGTAGCTGCAGGAGCAGCCGGCGTTGAAGTCGAAGTCGATACCGTAGTCACAGCGATCGTGTTTAAACGAGTATTTTTTCTATTTCTTGTTCTGTGCTAGTGAAAAAATATTTCGATACGTTGAATAATATCGACGATAGTTCGTTGGTAGGGTTTGCTTCGAGTAGTTGATAGGTTGTGAGAAAGATCAAAAGCGAAGAATATAATTGTCAGTATGATCGAGACGCTTTATTCTATTTGACAGTGAATGCTACAGAATTAAATTAAGCGCGTTACTTGTCTGAATCACTTAGAAGATGACAACGAAAGTGACAATTTGACGGAGCATTTGATGGCTCGGGGCAAAAGTTTGCTTGCAACCTTAACTTGTTTGACAATTAATTTCATGACCGCTATTACGTCTATTGCTAAAGCCACTGTTCGATCCGAGACACCGAGGCAATCTCAGCGACCTGCTCGGTGGTCAGTTGGAGGCGAGACACGGTCGTGACGAACTCGTGGCAATAATATAACGCTTCTTAGATCCACGTTTGCATGTTCTTCACGGTGGACATGTATACGGAAGTGAAGATCATTAGCACGTTCTTTACACCGATGCCCCCGACGGTTCTTCAACGATATGCGGTCACGTGGCATGTTTTTGTGTCAATGACGGGCGATTTAAGTGACAGCAGGGCATTTCAACCAACCCTGTTTGTTATATACAAAGTCGGTTTTATTATGTACATCTTCACAGCCGTGTAACACTTCCTCTTTTGCTGTTGGATTATAAACACAGCTTCGTTGCAGCTAACGCCGCCGTCATGCTCCACGAATCTGAACCATTTAATCAAAAAAGTTACTTCGGTACTTCTTCACCGTCGAGGGGTCTTCTCTCCTTTCGAGGCAGACGATACGATTCGCAGTTGCCGTCGGTCGACTGACCAGTTTGTCAGACGACAAATCTGACCGCTAAAAGATGATCATCCGATAGATCATCTTTTGCGCCAGTTCGCACTCGTGGCGGGAGATCCCAGTGGAGTTATGGCACCGCTGCGAGTAATGCTGGCCAGTGAAGCATACGCACCTCAATTTCATGCTGGACCATAAGCCGTGTAATGCCTCAGTGTTCACTCTCGTTTTGTTGTTGATGACCATCTTTTTACCTTACTTCATCTTCCTGAGCTTCTGTGGAATTACTTAGGACAAAGCAAACATTTTAAATCTTATAGAAAATATTCCATGTGTCAGCTTTTAAATTAGAATGGATTTTTTTTTAAATGCCACTCTTTCTGACTTCGTTTGTGAACTTGTTATTGAAGAAGATCGAGTCAAGTGTTGAAAGGCGTTTGGCCCGAACGGCACAGCCGGATCGTCGATCCTCTTCCCCCTCTGGGTCGAGGGCGTTCACGGTCGAAGTATTCGATTCAAATCGTGTCTTTTTTTTTGGGTGATAACTAAAAACAAACCCTGTAAAACTGTTCCATTTATTGTCTTTTTGACAGCAGAACTTCAATGGATTACTGCCGCTACTTTTCAATTGGTGATGTTTTATTCGCTCGTTGATTTCATCAATTTCTATGCCGTGGCAAAACTATTACCAGGTGCCATAATACTGGGCTTCTTCACGGAAAACACTACAACCGATATCGATGCAATAAAAAGTTTTCTATTTCAGTTCGGCTAACCGTCCCGGTTCATCCTGATTCTGATCTTCCCGCCCTTCGCTTTCTGTCAGGCCTCTTGTCGTAGTCGACCTGTCTTCGTAAACTCTTTTGCAATTGACCGCGATCTAATCTTGAAGTGGAGTGGCTGTCGTCATTCCTACCTCCCTCATCCTGCCTTTGCTTTTCTTTTCCTATCACCTCGTCTTTTGTTTTAGTTAACCTTACTTGCCTTTTTTCATGGCAGTGCGTGACGAGGCTTGTCGGCATAAGCGGCCATGTCGCAGGAACCTTGTTGACAACGTCAGTGTCACGGTAGCAGCAACAATGAGCAACAACGAAAACAGCCGATCGAGACAGTGCTTGATACTACTCCTCGGCTGCTTTTACTGGATAGGAGTTTTACTTTATCCGATTAACAGTGGTCAGTCAGGTATGGTAAACTAATAGACTAGTAGGAAGCGCCTCTATCAACAACGTCTCCGTTAGACTAACTTTGCTGTGACAAAAAAAGATTGCGGCTGCAAATACTCAGTTCAATGTACCACACATAGTAATTGGTATCTTATTCCTTAACTTGTCAAGTCTTCGGCCAGTTACCTTCCATCGGCCTGCCCACCGACGCGGGATATGTTGTGGAGTTAACTTTTGTTTCTTTTGATCTTTCAACTATTTCAGGCTTTTCCTTCCTCCCTTTTCTGTCCATTTACCTATACCTTTCCGTTACTATTATTTCATGTGCTTCTCGATACGGTTCGTATCGTGCAGAGTTACATGGTCCCGGTAAGCTTGGGGGTCCGCGTCACCGAATCAGCGATCCACGTCTTCGACACGACCGTTTCGTCAAAACAAGCTAACACCGCTATTGGAGGTTGGTCATCGATTGTTCGTTCAATCAAGCAGCAATGGCTCATTGTCTCTAAAAAGGCTTACCGAACCGTTGGCGATTTCAGTCTTGTCGTCGCATTCGGATCGCTGGCTTCGGAAGGCGTCAGCTTAGGGATGCAGCTTCGAGAAATTGTCTTTTTCCTTCTTTCCTTCTTTGTCACACAGCACAAAGTAAAGCGTCGGCCACGTCTTTCTACTGCTTCTATAAGACAAAACCACGTCGCTGGCTATGCATGGCGATGCTGCCAACGGCAAGCACAACATTTAGTATACGCGCCTGTCTTCGATCAGAGCATTTGCCGATAAACCAGGCCCAAGCCTCAAACGAATGGAAGCCAGGATCCCTAACAAAATCCAACCGAGGATTTTGTTGAGGATTCTGGCTTCCATTCTTCCCTTTACATGATATTCAAAGAAATAGCCTTACTTTCGTGATATTACAGTAGATAACGTGTTTGTTTATTCAACGTAGATCCAGGTGGTGTTCGAATTCGGGCATACATACACTTCGTTTCACGCTGGAAGTCAGCTTTCTGAAGTAATTCCTTATGGTCTAGAAACGTTGCTACTCGTTGCCTTGGTCGCTAACACACTCTCACGTTGACATAAGGCCGCTTAGCTGGTGAAAGGCCTCAACAAATGAATATAAAGAAATACTCCTTTGGCTGTCTGTGCAGTTAGAGAAGCCTATGGCCACGTTAGGACGGACAGTGTTAGAAAAAAGGCATGGAGTCCGTGGTGTCTTTCTAAGCGTGTGGGTCGATTTGTTGTACCGACTATTAGCTGAAACTGTAGGCCGCGAGTCTCGAGGTGTGGTATTTGCCGGGACCACAAAACCGCTGAACCCCGGGATGCCAACTGCCTTCCCGACAACGATTTGGGGTTGATTATTTTGCTTGCCTGTTTGTCGGCTCGGGCATCTCGTTTCGCTTTAGGCTTCCCCACAGGCCTTAGTAATGACAGCGATACTTTTCGAGGGAGATTTCTCCTCGGCAGTAGCAATGTTCCCGGCAATGTTTCAACAAAGACCATCTATCTGATTTCAGTGATATGCATTTGTATACAGGTGCCGAGTGTTCACCTACATAACGGTTTATTTACTTAATTTGCTGTTTATGCTCGCCATCGTACGGTTTTTGCTATTCGAACCGCCGAACGGACGGCAATAAAAATATTGCACTTTTTTGTTTGTGAAACAGAACCTATACTGGTAATCCATTGGTTCATTGCTGAGTGTGAAGAGCTATGCGGAGCGGTAACGACCTGTTCGACGTATCGTTTGAAAAGGGTCGAAATGGAGTATATTTCTTAAATGGTCAGAATCTTAACGTCTACAAAGAGCTCAGCTTGTGGTACGCACATCAAATACTAGCCAATATTTTACATAGAAATTACCTATGCTGTTTAGTTAGTGGTTTATCTAAAATTTCATCGAAATCACAGCAAAGACTTTATAGAAATCAGCAATATAGAAGAAGAAAAAATAGCGGGTTATTCTCGCTCGACGAATACTTTGAAGGAGCCGTAATATCATTTTAGATATGTCTTGCCAGACAACCTTCGTGTGCATTTTTCGTGTGCATATGTACGGCCATTTTCGAAAAAAGTCACGAATAATTCAGTGAATAATAAGCAGCAAAAGACATGAGCGACTGCTGTTCTTGGTGACTCTGACTCCTCTAGCTCATCCCGTTGATTCCCATCAGATGCTTGACGCCTGTCAAAAGATGGAGAAGATTGAATGTAGCCGTGTTTCTGGCTTTTCTATACAGGACGCTGGTTGGTCATAGCATCTGATGCACACAGATGCAAGACATCAGCATGTGGAAATGGATACAAAACTCGTTGGATGGCCACGTCTGTCAGGTGACACTAATTTACACGTAAGCCTATCGCATATCTAGACTGTTGTCGTATCGTAGGCCTTTTGGAAGGGCACGAGTGAATAAATGTGGCTTGAGACCAGGCGAGGTTTAATTGACGATGAACTGTTATAGAAGATAATTTTTGGGTGAGCAACGAGGTTAATGAAAAAGCGCGGTTTGGCCAGTTTTCTGTCCCCTCACTATGCCGAAACTCGCTATGCCGCTATTTTGTACGCGAATTAAGTAGATACAAACGTTCTGCTAACCAGTAATTCACGCAAGTGGTCATGACCTAGTGTCGCTGTTCGTTAGTCTGACGATCGGAAAAATTAGCGAGCCAATTTTCTAATCGCTGTCTTTTCTCTGACACAACAAAAAATCCCCCGGGAGCCTTTGTCTAAACGGAAAAGGCAGGAAAGACAATACCTGCTAAGATGCCGACCGAAGGAAGTAACTATAAAGCATCAAGTTGTCATCGAAGCGGCGCTGGGGGTCTGATTGACGTTGTTGGATGCTGGGTGTCACTGCCAGAGTTATGGCGAAAAATAAGAAAAAAAAGCAGTAATAGACTTTTCTAACACGCAGTTCGCGAACTGGGACCGTTTTAGTTATTTTGTCGTTTAGGTGTAGAGCTGTTTAATGGTGCTAGTGACTGGCTGTCCGCCCCATGGTTATGCCGAATGTATGATTTTTCGGAAGCTTATTTTCTAAACCGATCGTTGCGCCTATTCATGCTGTGCGCTCCTCGCTTGAATCCAGTCTGCAGTCGTAGCTTTCAGACTTGGAAGTCCTGACCACCGTTACACGAAAATCTTGGGTATCCCTTCCAGGCGACAAACCATTTGTAGGATCGCAAGAAGCAGAGATCGCAGTGAGAGTAACCGCTCCTTTTTTGGTTATGGGGAACGTTTAAAATCAGCGTTAAAATGAAAGCGGGATATAAAAAGTAGCCGAGCAACCGAAAACTATCACGAACGCCACGGACGACCCGAGGTAGCGACGTTAATTTCTTATACACACAGACACATATATATATATATATAAGCTCGAACTTCGCCGACGCTTCGTGAAGTAGTGTCAGTCCGGCTTGCTCTTGCCGCTGGCTTGTAATTTCGACAGTTGCCACTCATGACTTCATCACGACTCGACGATGAACGAATCACAACAAAACAATGAGCTCCAGTGATGACGTGAGGGTCGAGTGAAGTTGACCGACTATGGCACGATGTCATCTGCTTTTTTTTCCGAGAAGAATAACAGCCCCGTCAGCTGCAGCTATAGCGACATCTGCTGGTGACGTCGACGACAGTGGTTCAGCCAAGTCGTCCAGAGTAACCGGTGCGGTCCCCGCTGAGATTTCTAACCATTGGCGAGCTGACATTAGAAGCCTTACGTCTTCGGATTTACCGTTCTAGTTAGAGTAAGTGGGCCCACGACGCTGGGACAAGCGTATTACGGACAGACGCCGGACGGCGAGCTGGCTCAAATACAGAAGTAATACAAGCGCAGTAGCAATAGCTAGAACGGAAACAATAGCATATGGGAAGAAATGCCGTGATATATCATGATGTTATTCAGCCAGCGATGATCATGATATGATTGTTCGTCTTGCTAGTGACGGAAAATTTTAATCTCAATATACAGTAGTAGATTCTCTGCCGGCCAGAACATTGGTACCTGCTGTTATTCTTCGAACGAAGCCAGGCAGACGAGGAAACGAGAAGTAAAAAAAAAAACAAGGAAAAGCTGGTAGGGCAGGTGCGTCAATGGAATATTCGTATTTGTGTTACTTTTGTTAGCCGACGGCTTCCTACGACTCGTCTGTATTGCCTAGTCGGTCGTTCAGGTGCTTGCTGCATAAGCTCAATATTAACGTCCTTTTTTTGGACTTTGCCACTAGAAAAACCCGATGACCAACCCCCCCCCCCCCCGTGTCTTGGTGACCTGCTCAGTAATGACATGGCAGACAGACTACCCTTGTCCTAGTGCCTACTCTGCTAGCTGGTTACTCGGGCATTAGCTGGCTGCGCCTGCCTAAAGAACAGCTCCAGCCATCCACCCCCGACCCATCGGCCCACCGGCCTTTCAGGTACACACTAGAACAGCAGTGAAAAGACCGAGTGTGTGAACCCCTCGGATACCGTATGTTTTCTGGTCGCTCCTCGGTCTGTTATGTGCTTTCGATCGTTTCTTCCTCATTCTTCGTCTTATAGCGAAGAGCTCCGATTTTCCCCCGCCCTTCTTCGTACCGTCATTCCATAGCCCAAAGAACCTAAACAAGAGAAGCTGCCCCGTCGAGGCGCTGCTTCTGAAACTGCCCGTTTCGTTCATTTCCCCAGGCAAGTTTCTAGTTTTTCGCCTTCGTGTGCTTTCTGTTTTGCTACCTCCTTCCTATCTTTTCTGTACCCATGGCCCCCGTCTCTTTGGCACTAGTCAGCCGTCCTCCAAAGCGGATGGCGCCTCAGCAACTTACTGAACTCTCTTCTTCACCGTGAAGAGCTCAGGCTATTTTTGCGATGGCTCATTGGCCAGGAAAAAGTCGAAGAAAGAAGCGATAACAGATTGTACGCGCCCAAAATCACGGGCTAGTCCCATCGAATTGAATAGGTATAGAAAGGTCAGCTGCTGTTGGTGTTTCTGCTTCGAATTTTTCGCAGGACTTCCCTAAGGTAGAAAGAAGATTCGCCAGAGATAGACGCGATAGAATCTGGGGAAAGAGTCTAAGAGCGCGGTTGTTAGCTCGTGTAATCTTGGTTCTTCCTTGAACACCTGCCACTTACTTTTTCTTGGTCTCACAGCGGTGTCCCTTCTTTTCTCAACGCATGAGCAGGTACGGCTGCTAGACGAGGAACAAGGTTACTGTCTCTGTATATTGACGCTTCTAAACAGCCTGAGTTAACCGCGATCTGTTAGACGAGCTACGGGTTAGGCGTCGACCCCGTTGAATATTTTTCTCTGGTAGCGGGCCCTCATTACTATGTAATTAGACAGCGGTCTTTCTGCAAATAGCAGGAAGGCTAGGGTACATTTTGTGCGTATATCGGACGAAAAATGTCTACATTAAACACTTCGGTTAGCTGTGCGTTAACGTGCAGTGCAGTTCTAAAAAAGAAGATAAAAAAATACAGAATAGGTGTCATGCCCCCGATTAAGTCTTATTTGCAGACCGCACGGTTACTGTTCTTCTCTAATAATATTTAGTTTGAGCTGATTGCGAGAACGGCCTTAGTCCCGCGCATGGCTAAAGCCTGCCCCGTGATCCCTTAGAAGTCCTAAACATGTTGCTGATGCGAAAGTAGGAGAAGGGCGTTTGAAAAAATACATTTTCCGAAGCACCGACATTCTATAAATCCCCCGATATTCCCTTCATAAGAGCGTTTCATGTGCAATCATGTGGGACGTAAGCGAGGCAATCACGGGTTCCAGCATCTTGGTCCCAGAACAGGCATGCGGAAAGCCCTTGAGGTTCGTTTTACGTTTCAAACTGGCTCAGCTCTAACTAAGTGCTGGCAAAAGCGTCAAAGTGGCTTGAACGTGAAACATACGATGTACTCAAGGACATCTCAGGGTAACAACACAGCATCTAAATTTAAAGGCGGAACTTCTATCGTGCTCATTACGTTGACGTCAAAATGCTATTGGGAACACACACGTATGTATACCGTAATTAAATAGATTTTGCGGACGCAATAAGTGCCAGAACGTATTCTGCTTCTTTCCGTTACTGGTGGTGGTTACTCTCCACACATATGCTGGTGTTCGAGGTATATATACATATTACAATAATCATGCTATCAAAGTGAGCTGGAGCTTCTTATGTCCAGCGTCTCTAGACTCTGCTTCGAGACTTGAGTGACGACTTGGTTCATTGTAAACGCGACCCGAAGGTCTCGCTCACCCGGAAGTAGCCACCTCATTAGTGGGCCACAGCTGATAATTCTTCCGAAATTCTTTGTGTTTCGACCAATGGCAGACCAAATAGTTTCGTCGTTCCAGCGGTCGCTTGATTGTTCCCCATTCCGTTTGGACCCGCATGAACGTGAAATGCCGACAAATGCTATAGTGACGGCTGTAATAGTAATCTTCACAAGCCGATAGAATGCCGACAAGAACTGTTCTATGTGGACATTTCATTCTTTCTCATGCCTTTTCTATGCTCACCATCACCGCCATCATCAGGCATGAAAAACCCGCAAATATGGGCATGCTACCTAACCTGCCGTCTGCTACGAAAAACCACAGCGTACGCATAAGGATAGTGTCAGCACTACCTGCCGAACCGTTACCACCGGCCAACTTCTCCAGCTAAATGATCGGTAACGTAAGGCACGTTCGTGTCAAAAAGTGTTGAGGGGCAATAGAACAGCAATGAGGATTCGGATTACAAACTGCTTCAGCCACGGCAAAAAACGAAGAGTGGTTAGAAAGGCTATGTCTGCCTAGCGCTGGCTTCACCCGGGGAGACTCGGTTGTCGCATATAATAGGTCGATTCACTACATTGATTGTTGCAGTGTTTCAATCATGGCTGGCGGAGTCGACGCCAAAAACAACTACCGGTCCTATTCAGCTATAATAATTGTAGTGTTGCAATGCGGTAGAATTATGCTAGGTAACTGGCCTCTAGCCCCAATGCTCACTCAACACTCTGCAATTAGAACACGGATCACTAGCTATTAGTCTTGCCGACATGATTAGCAATGCGGCTATGTTCAACAAACGATTGACGCCGCCAGCGGTGGGGTATCCGGGTTGTCGGTGGGGTTTGACGTTTGCCGATGTCTTCAAGTGGCGACCATGATTTTAATATTGTTATTGATGTTAGACGAACGCTTCGTGTATGTCTGGGATATGTCCATTCCCCTGTCGTAGCGTGCGCGGTCAGCGTTGATCTGTTCAGGATCCTAAGGATACAAGGAGCAACTCGATGCGCGCTACACACGTTTTAGCAGTTAGACCAATCTGCGATATCGGTGCTATCGAGCCGTAATTACGTTGGTCACACTGGTGAGTCCCCGTTATTGCTATCACAAGAACAGGCGTTCAAACGACGGACTCAACTGATTCTGTAAGAGTATTCAATTACTATTTTGATTTCGACTAGCTAAAGCTAACTGGCTCAAAACAAACAGAACGATTTTTTACTGATTTCACCGACGGACTGATTTTATCCCTTGACGGTTCCCTGCTTAAGTAATATATTCGGTGCCACGTAGGCTTCTGTCAATTGCATGTATAGTGTGTGATTCTTTGCTTGTGTTATTTTAGATTATTAGATTTTCTATTTTAAGTGTCAGAAAATCGTTGTCGTTCAGTAGCGATGTAATGTAGACGATGCACTTTTTGTATTCGTTCAGTCATACACTTTTTAGTGCTGTTGCTCTTCTAACGATGATGGCGCTCGCGGCAAAGCTTTGTGGGGCAATAGCCTTTTGGCTGCCATGCACTGCTTTACGTTCCGTGATCCATGCGGTACATCTTTGCTTAGGACAAACGAGCATGGCGACGACTATATTACATGTAAGGAATTTAAACATAGAAAAACTAACTAATAATGCGCAGAACGCGAACAGACGACTGGGCTTATATCTAATCCATGCGGCGGCCGCTATTTCGATTATCGGTAGACACTGACAAAAGTACCAGGATGATAACACACTTATCAGGCAAAATTTTTCGACGGAATGTTTATCAACCTACGTATGTATATCGTCTGCGATATAACAGCTATTGTTGTTGACCACGATGAAGACAAAGTTCATTTGCACGAGTCGCCGTTTGTTCGCCCATCCAAATGTGCAATATTTTGTGCATTTCTCAGGCTGCGTATGTAGACAACCGTTGTTCCACCTGCTGTCTGTGACCGTCCGTCTATGGTGATTAAATCAACGGCTTTCTACGTAATGTAAGATCTACTTCTGACATATACCTAATTTACTTCTTGCCGTAGTTAAGAAGTAGGCTACGTGCTGGCCTGCAGTCGCTACCGACCGCTGTCAAGCGTTAAAGACCGGTGTGGGTCGAAGCAATGCTCAACAATGTGTTGTGCTAATGGTATCAGTCGCTTGGAGTACGAGCACTCTACGTGCTAGTATCGTTCAAATGGATCCGACCCGTACGCGCAGCTCGTTACCATTTTGGCATTCAATACGCATACATTTGGGGGTTAGTATTGTCTACTTAAGAAAATAAAAAAAAAGAAAGCTCCCGCCGTTCTGCCTGTAAGAAGGCAGTTGGCCAATGTCCATTCACTATGCGCGGTTCGGATTCAGTTGTTTCAGTCTAGGGTGATGCTGCTGATGGTGTCGTTGACAGACGCCTGCGAACGCCAGCATCATCACCTATTACCTTATCAAGTCTTTCTTCTGCAAAAAGAGCAACTTCAGTCGACGGGCGCGGCGTTTCCTTCCCACCACTACTAGACCTTATTGCCATTCTTGTGGCCGTCGATGGCTTTGTCGTTTTCCTTTAATTTGCTCTTCGTTAGAGTTTTCATCTTCTAACATGTGCAGCCCATGACTCGCTACTGCTATAACTGTAGTAACATCGTTATTACTTTTCTGCCATAATGTTCCGTTTCCATTACACATTGTATCATATACGCGCCAGTAAATCGACTTGGTCATGGCTGACGGACCTCCACACATCCATACTATACCACCATTAAAAAAACCACAGCTAGTGAACCTCCGGGAGCTAGGCAGCCCCAACCGCATGCAGATACCCACAGTTCCAAACCCCGCCGTTGTAGTTATCTCTTGAGTAGAAATAGCCACCTCCTTAGTGCTAGCGGTTCAGGGCAAGTCTGGGACACAGTTATGGGAGCTTCACAAAGGCACTGGCGAGAGTTGTGCCTTGAACGTTACTAGCACCTCTGACTTTGTTACACTATTAGGCTTGTTTAGCAAATCTATGTTTTGCTATGCAGAGGTAGCCGTTTGTCAATGGTTGGAATTACGGAAGGATAGCCGACGAAGGGAGTCGCCGTAAACGACTCCACTATTGAAAGTTTTGGATTGTTCCTGCTTTGCGTCAGCAGCTTGGAAGCTCCACTCTGTTGAGTCAGCTGGTTCGATGGGCTTAGACCCATCGTCACTGCTGAAGTCAGCACGGGTCATTAAAAATATAGGACACAGTGCGGGCATAGACAAAACTGCGTAATGTGTATAAACGTCTGGGAATAGGTTTGCCGCAGCGTCTCTACAACAAACCACATGGGCAGAAAGCAGGTAGAGAAGTGAGCGAATTATGATGGGTTTGCGACACAGTTGCTACCTGTATTGATCGGCTGTGCTCGCCCGCCGTTATTGCTTTCATTGAAGCCCATTTTTTTATATATATATGTATATACAGACCACTAACCACAGGCTGATCGGCGCATATCGTAGCGTTCATATACAGAAAGGGCATCGGATACCTGGTACTTTCATGAACACATGCTGTTCTGTTAGCAGTATATACATATGTATTTATGCCACACAATAGAATATACATGAAGCTAACTTACGCACAGGAAAGGGTGAGTTCGAATGTACGTTTTAGTGGATTGTTTGGACAACCTGACGCGACCATTTATAGTGGTAGCTGTGATTCAATAGCATTAGAATAGCGTCATCTCGGTAATTTTTCTCTAGTTCCTTCTTGAAGTCCAGAAGTGTTTAACTTGTCAATTCGCTTTTCCCCAAGCTAACGGCTTATAACCGCGATGAACAGTGGCGGTAAGAAAATATGAGGTTGCGCAAAGCTGGCTGTATAGCAAGCATAAACGTCGACTGTATGTATGTAAAGTTCGTTAATTATACACGGCTAAGAAGGACAGAATGCCAGGCATCACTGTGCCGTTATCAGCAACAACAACGAAAAGGCGCCGACGGAAAGGGCCCCATAAGCTGTTTGGTGCTTGCTGACGGTAGAGTCGGTGTTTTTGCCTGCCTATATTATATTGATCATAGTTTTGGCAACAGCATCGACAACACCTTTTGCAGGCTTCAACCACGGGCGAATAGTTTCGAACGGGGCTAGCGCGCAGGACAATCATGTGTTAATGCATACGCATACATGCAGACGTGTGTCCAGCTGATGCGCATTTGGGCATGTCACGTTCAAAGTGCCGATAACAATGGACAGAAACAAAATGAAGATTTACGTAAATATCGTGAGGCTACTATAAAGTTAACATGCTAACCAGATTACCATGTTTCTACTTTTCAATTCAGGATTATCTGGGCCTCTTTAGTGGCATTAAGAGGAATTAGGTGGATTTTTAGTTGGTGCAAATCGGACGCGGAAAACCCGCACTCAATGCAGTGATCTGAGGGGTATGAGGCGGTTGAACTTTCAAGGCTTGGACTTAAGAGCAATCATCCGAGGCCCAACTGAGCTTGTCGAAGCTTTTGTCGTACCGTCTTGCTACCGTCTGGTTAAGACGTAAATGAAAATAGCCATTTCAGCCTCAGATAATGTATTGTAAGAGGCTACGATGCGTGTGGCTGATTATGCTCTGCGCGGAGTTTACGCGCCAAGCTTTCCCGCGCCGGCTTCGTCTTGTTGCTTTCTCGCACAGCTCACAACAAAAACGAGTCGCTAGTCGTAGGTAACATCTCGGACACGTGTCCAACTTAGAGATAGGGGTTTCTTTCTTGGTTCGTTATTTCCGCCCGGGCAGACTATGGGGTTCTAGTATCCTTCTTGTCTGATAAGATTCGGTTGCGCCCAGGGGTGATTTCGAATGGTGACGCCTGTTTCGATAGACATCCTTTACGAGCAGTAATAGCCTGGTATGGGATAAATATTCGTCGTCAGGACGTTGTATACTGCTATATGGAGATGATTTTGGCGCGAAAAAAACGTAAATACGACGATGACAACAACAAGACCTAGTTAACTCAGCCGACTAGTTCTCTAGGCTTTTTTTAAATCGACTTTTCCAGCGAAGCAATTTACGAGAAAGACTATACCTAAAGACTATAAGGTTATGATCTTGAGAATATTTATGATTCGGTGTACTCGACCTCGATTCGAAGATAACTGAGCGCTGCATTTAAAATATGAAGGCTGTAACAACTGGGTTATCTCGCATCTTGCACGTTTGCTTCTGGCTTGTGCTTTCGTCATCACGGAGAGATGCTATTGTGGGCATTTTCATCCACACCGATGCCACGCTGAATGACCTCTGGACTTGACGGCTGAAGCGTATTAGCTTAGTTGGTTTAGTTTAATCTACAGCAAATTGAGCCATATGTAGTAGACTACGGTATCTTTTGATGAACCCGGATAAGAGTGAGCGCGGAGATTGTTTTCGTAGCGTTATGCTGTCAGGATTGCGTGGATACGTGGTGTATAGTTGGCGTTTAATGTTTACGAGCTTGAAGGGTAACGTAAATTAGCGGAAACAACCAGGCGATCAATCCAAAGGTCAACGTAGACAAGCGCAGGTTTATTTGGATCTCGGGGTCACATAAAAACACATAGCAATTATATCCCAACGTATTTCTGCTACCTACAGAACGGTGAAAAATACGTAGGTACACGATTCTGCGTCAGCACAAATGTCGCCAATAGAGATGCGAATTTGAGAAGCAGTCGCCTGGTAGCTGCGTTCGTTCCGGCCTTGCAGAAGGACAATAAACTGAGATACATACGACACATATTCAACAATATATAATAGATTGGCATCGTCGATGATATGTCTGGCCAATCAACAAGCTTCAATATATGAATCAGATTAATTTTTAGCGCCGACAAGTTTAGTTAGTAGCTACTTCCACCTGGCTTTGTTGCATCGTAGCGCCTGATCGAGTTCTGCAGACACGATCCAGTCCTGTCTGGAGCAGGTGATTTCAAAATACCCCTGGACCTGCATGGACCCAGACACACGGATATATAGAGCACATATGAAATCTCTATAGTGAGAGCACGATACTCTGGAGTTTCAATGCAGACATGTGATCTGCCGAACGGCTTGAGGGTCTAGGCATATTCGGGGTGGAGCAAGCAGGCGGAATCCTCTTTGGGACACTACCTGACTACCATTTCTGGCACAGTAACAGAAGGCCAGGAACTCGTCTATTACTCTGAAGCAACCATGGAGTGCAGAGGCGCGTATTTTGTAATACACAAGAATGAAGCTTGGAGAATTCTGCTCCGGACCCATAGTGTCAACCTAAATCTTATCTGTCTCTTTCTTTTGGGTTGTGACACTCTTATGTGCGCGGACCTCCAATGACGAATGGATACGACGATCTTTTGGGGCCCTCAGGGCAAGAATGCGGAGAATGGAGTGTGCGTTCTTGGAGTGGGTGTCGACTGCATGATATCGCCTGGGAAGCGGAATCTTCTACCTTCTGCAACCTTCCTTTGATTAACGGAGGTTAGAAGCAGGCGCGAACTGTTCGAGTTGCTCATCTGAACCAAATTTCGTGGAAACAGATCAAGCGCCTGTTGAATCTAGAGTGCTATATATCCAAGTCAATATTGGATTGAACAACCTGCTACCGCCATAAACTGGCTGGGGTCATTATTCCAGCAGTCTACCTTGAGAATAATGTATTATACAGGCTGGCCTTCGCAGACAGAGCGGAATGCATTGACCGCTCAGGATCTGTGCCCCGCGTACCCGAATCTCCTTTATAGCCACCAGCAGCTAGACAACAGCTTGCATAAATATAGCCAGATTATACATGGATCGCATCAAGCTGGACTATTCCCCGCTAAATAGCCATTGTCTACCGATCCAAAGCGAAAATTCCGACACTGCTGATCTTCCATGACGGCCACAAATAAATGACGGCAGCAACAAAATGACGATGATCCAACGATGTTATCAAACGCAACAATTGATTTTTAACCATTACAATTCAACGGATAATCAATCAATATTAGCGAGGCACCGGTAACATGCAATGTCAACCATTAACTGAGCTGCCGGCTTGGGTTTTTTTTCACAACGGCCTTATCAATCGCTGTTGATATTCGACTATTTACATCAGGAGATTAACGATATCTGCTGTGTATGCATAAATGATAGATAAGATTGTCTGGTCTGGCAGGATGGCAATAGAATGGCAGGCGAAAGGGACTGTTTAGTAAGAGCCAGAGCGGACCTAGTAGGAGGAAAGCTGCGGAGGTAGAACTAGGTTCATGATGCCCTTGTGTGGATGTGAAAATGATGAGAGTGGAGCGTTTCGTTCTATACCATTCCGTGTTAATACAACCGAATTATTATAGTGTCAAACGCATGTGTGTGTAAAAGCCTAGTACGTTAGGCGGTTAACACGTCTTTAGACATTTGTTACTAGCGTTGATTCACCGAATTCCCCTAATACTACTGTTGATATGTATATCGGCGATCGGTAATGAAATTATGTAGGCCCACCTACAACCCTTTGTGTATTCCAACATGAATACAATATACTGATGGCTGTGACTATGGCATCGTAGTGGATAGCAGATTGGTCAAAAAAGTCAGGACCTACTTGGCGAATTGGCCAAGGTTTGTAGAGAGAAGAGCTTCTGTCGTCGGAGATTTCCGTAAGATCTACTTGCAAAAAAAAAACTCGGAAGACGAGGAAATGAGATATAATCGATCCACGCTAGATGAGTACGAGATTCTTGGACGGAAGGGAGGTCGTTTCTCATAGCACCTTTGGCCGCCATTGCAGGCATAGTGGCTTCGTGCAAATAATAAGCAATTTTCTCGCGTGCTCTCCCCTATTTCATAAGCAGGTTTGATTATTGTTGACTTCATCTCTTCGTCTGCTCTGATTTTCATGATCATACTTTATGCTGTCGTTGGAACGGCTGTTCTTGTTACAGACGTTTTTCTGCTCTTCCTACTATAGCTCCGGCGATGCTAACGGCGATGACGAACTGTCGACTTCTTCTGACGTCATCGAACCCCAATGAACGTGCTTATTTGCGTCGACACGAGTTGATCGCCATCCGCATGCAGTTTTGATGACTAGCAACATGTTCTTTGCCCATTGCCGTCAAAGGGAGCTCATCGTTTTTGCCATAAGCCCTTCGTTTGTCACCATCAATCTGACGAGCAGATCCACTAGCGAATAACATTGATCGTAACACGATGTAGACCACATTAATGTCCTATACCTTTCTAGTGCCTACGGTAATCCTGGTACTGTTTGTGTCACGTTTACTACTATTACGGGTATTGGACACGGGCACAGCATCATTTCTCGATACTTTGGGTACGACGTCCTCTGTAATTATTTGTATCTCTTCTATATGTGTATATATTGCGGATGCTACCCTATTGAGAAGATTGCGATCTTGAGCCAAGATTCCTTCGGCCACTTGGCATTCGAGGAAAGGCACTTCGGCCCTCCATTCTATCCGCAGAAGGTTGATGGATGTCAGACGAACGAAACGCAAAAATGACGACTTGACCATTTGCTTGTGGCAGCATTCGGGCGCCGCCATCCCAGCCCAACGCTCGATTGATGGCACGAACTGAGTGAGCTTCTGCCCTTTTAGCTCTGCTATCGATAAAGTAGCCTTTATTTGAACGCTGTACATGTCGAATAGGGGTAACAGCTAATTCGACTGTAGTGATGACAACGTCAATAGACTGTTTCGTGTGAGGATGCGATCGCTGGCCGCCAGATTGACTCAACCACGGATCTGCTGATCTTGAGCGGGCTGAATGAAAAGATCAATTGTCGGAGGACAGATGATTGCAAGATGAACTCGCTAACTAACTATGGCCATGTCAAACGCCGTCAAGCAATGTTTGTTAGATAAGCGGAAGGAAAGGGAGGGGGGAGGGTAAACTATTGAACGGGTAGACCGTTGCTTTTTATTGTTTGACTCCTGCAGAAGTTCGAGGGTACCCGATGAGCCACCTCCTCGAGGCCCTTTAATCTGAATTCGTGCCCCTTGCCTACGTATGTTGCTACCGCCCTTTGAAATTACTGTGTAAGGCAAAATCGTCGTAATGACCACTAGGGCATCAGCAACAGCAGTCATTGAGATAAACGCCAAGAACCCCCTCATCTGCTGATGCTAGATGACCATCTGAAATGGCCAAGTAGTTATTTTTTCGTTCTTTGTTCGCTCGATGCCTTTATCCTTACGGTCCAGTTCTTTATCTCCCTCTGTCTGTCTCTTGCTTGACGTGTCGCCCCCTTTTCTAGCTACATCATTTCACTCTCCCGGTATCGACAGGACCCCTTCGTGAGAAGGACTCAAACAGACGAGAATTGATGACTTGATTTGACCTTTTCGTTGGCCTTCAGTGATGCCTTTTCGTTGTCTTCGTGCTCTTTTTTGTCTCTCTCTTTTTTCGTCGCTGTCGTATGCTCGTTCCTCCATATTATCATTGTTATTATTTGTACGGCGTGGCTACACGTTGACGTTTAATAACGAAAATGCACGTTTTGTTTCGCACGCCACTGGCGAACAGCAGATAGATGCTAACGCCGTGGAGAGATGAACGCCTCCGTGGCGAATATAATAGAAGAGGCCAGGACAACTGACGGTGTTGGGGCTACCCAGGGAAACTAGTTGGTTCGATCGCTGACGAGTCAATTCGCGACGACTCGCGATTTTTTCGGGCTAGTTAAGGTGTAGCATTAGACGACGAACGCGCCTTCTTGGTCGGCGTCGATTGGCGTCTTCGCCCCGTTCGTTTCATTTTCTTGATGCTCCGACTGCTGCTGGTGTCGCTGCCGATGCAGATACTGCTCTTCGAACTTGTGGGTTAGCTCATGGCCTCTCTTTGTTTCTTTCCATTTATCTTTACTCTTCTCGCGGCCCCCTGAGGCGCCTCGCACACCTGAGTCGCGCTCCGACCCGCGCACTCTCACCGGGATCGCCCGAGGTACACGAGCACTAGTACCACATCATGCACCTGGCAGGCAGCAAAAACGAACTGTCTACCCCATTCTGGCTCGGTACAGCTTTTTTCGTCCTTGTTAGCTAGGTCCCATTTCTACGATTATTGTATTATGCCTAATTTAAGCCTAAGACGCTTAGGTAGCTAAGTCTCTCGACGGTCGCCTAACCTATTATATTGGATGACGTCAAAATTGCTGATCGTTCTTCGGGAGGGCTACGATCCATAGATAGAAGAAATTCTGAACACATACAGGGTGTCTCAAAAAATGCGTACGCCGTTAATTTAATGTATAGGTCTTGTATATACATCAATATACACTACTAGCCATACTTTAATAGTCTCATGTCAATCATCCAGTCAGCCCGGCGATCTATCTCTACAACCTCGTCGTGCACTTCCTTTTGACAGAGATACGCGCTTGCGCCGGCACATACACAAAATATCGCAGCTGCCCAGTAAACAGACGAAGTGAAGGAGCGAACGTTGTTAACACGAGGGATCGAAGAGCTGGCTAGCTAACTAATTACCTAGTTAGTTGGTAAATTGGATAGCAAGCGACATAATTATACCTGCGACAGTATCGTTAGTTTTTCGCCTTTGACGAACGCTTTAGGCCGCGAAGCGTCACCCACTGGACGTCTGGTAAACCCTCACTTACGGTCAGATTCACCCAACAGGAGCGATAAATAGCTACCACAGTTGTGCATTAAACTAGTGGAATTGTGACGCTCACGTTTTGTGTACGTCCGTAGCTTTATGTAATAACGTTACAACAGCAAGGACTCGAAAAGAGCTGTAGAAGCAGAAAATGTACGACATATCAAAGCAGCATGCCCGATATCTCAGCCAATGGCGAAGGACAAAATGTCCTAAGTCCGAAATGCATGTCCCTCTCCATCGGTCCGGTGTAACCGAGAGAGACGTATTGGCATAGGCGCAGCTTTATTATTATAGGATTAACTTTGATCGTTAGTACAATTGAGCGATCAACGCAACTGGAGCTGAAGTTCACTGACACGGTGATTTCAGTCTTTATCTGCGCTGCACGGTAACCCAATGTGATTATGACTGTGACGGCTTTAAGACACTTTTTAATGTTTTTCTTTGCCAGTGCATTACTGGATCAGGCGGTCAAACCTAACGCCAGTTAACAAGGTTGACGCTTCGTCTCGAAACGAAAGAAGGAAGATCATTGCCTCGTGTTCATTCCGCTTTTCGACGAGCGTCCAACAGTGGTGGTGGTACGGTAACGGCAATTTGGACGTGCCAGACAGCGGCAACAATAAAACTTGTTTATTGGTGTCCTTTATTCTGCTTATAGACGATCGAGAGAACGAAAGATGGCGATAGCGATAAAGAACTAAAGTACAGCAGACAGGGAGAGCCCTATCAAGAAATACAGTTGAACTAGATCTGACGTGCTGGTCCTAACTGGCGCGGAAAAACGTGCTCAGCGAATGGTCGTTCAATAGGCTTTAACATCAACAACAATAAGAAGTCAGAGAAGCTCTCGAGTCGAATCAGCGTTGAATCTGATCGAAATCTATATGGATAGTAAGATACAGACAGCTTTACCGAGGTCTATCAGGGGATAGCTATTTGCTATTCATACAGCAGCCAGTTGTAGATGCGTTGGGTTGCCATGGTCTATCTAGTAGATACGATGATGTACTTCTACGGCCATTTAGAGGGATGGGCTCAATCAAGTGACGCCTTTTTCTGTCTAATAATCTCTGTCTATTCGATGGATAACGACTTTCTGGCATCACAGATCATTGAGTCGCGAACGATAACCGTGCGAGACTATTTCATGCAATCGGTGCCCATTTAAATGAGAAACACTTAGAATCAATAAATCCTGTTTTGCTTAAATGCTTGCGTTATTGTTTGTACTTATGTCTCGGTCCTATTTTTGTTGTTCAAACTAGTTTCATTGTCTCTAGAGCTTATTGACCCGTAATATGTGTAGTGAGATAGGAGCTGGTCAGCGCGTAACGTAGACGTATATATATGCGTAGCGTATGTCCTATGGCTTACAGCCCACTTTCGAGTCCCGACGAATGAACCAGAGCGGTTATAAGCTTGGATTACACATGAAGCTGAAACAAGTTGATGTTTCTGTTATGGTAATTTTCGTTTGCCTCTCGTGCTGCTGTTTTTTGTGGTAATCTTTAGTTCGTAAGCAATATCGTCAGCTCAATGTTGGCGGCGTCCCACGCCTTCGAATCAACTTTTGTAGAAACGCGACTACATAGAGTTGTTACAGCAAACGGTCGTGTTGCCGGTTGTCTTTGTTACGTTGAGCTACTTGTCTAGTTATACATTACGTTAGTCAAAGGACATACATTTGCTGATCCCTCGGTTGCTCTTTTCTTCGGCCAATCCACTTAGTGGATCAATTTTGTTGCTTGAGTTTAGTGCCGTTCCGTTGATTTCTGTTACAATATAGTGTACCGAGCGCGGTCTCAAAAATCCCGTAATACAAATGGTAGCAAGACATGATGATGGCGCGGGTCAGCATTCAAAGAACTCGTCCTTCCTTCGCCTCTACGGCGTCGCTGCATCCCCCCCCCCCCCACTCTCTCGATCACAATCCGGCCGGCGCAAATGCAGCGGATACGGCGAAGATAATCGCTACCAACAGCCGTCGACTGGGCCGTTCTGGGTCCTATCGGCGAAATTTCTACGCTTCGTATCGTGTCACGTGGAAATGAAATGAGCAGATCTGGAGATGGGTAACAGCGACAACGTCTACGTCGTCGTCGTACACGAACCAGAATCGAATTGTGCAGTGCTGCTCTTACTGCGGCAGCCAGAATTATTAGTAGTTAGAGAACAGCAGAGGATGCCAACAAGATGAGATGCGCAACAAAGCTAAACCTACGCTCCGCCTACCGATACATCGTCGTTTATCAATGGCAAACTGTAGTCGGGCTCTTAAATTTAGCTGAACTAAAATATGATTACGAATGGCCCGTAAGCCAAACCCATCGCTCGGAGTGGGCTCTTTCGAACGTTTCGTTTTACATGACCCGCATATCTGTGTACAGTTTTAAAAAACCCTGCCATTTTTCCATTCTCCGTTTATCATATTGGCTACGCATCATTATCGCATTGGCAGACCCAAGCAGGTTGGTAAGTTTTTGCTAAAAATAAATAGTAAAATTAGAGTGACACTTCTCATTTTGAATGAATAGGTGGTTTTGTCATTGTTTGTCACCAATTATTGTCAGGTTGCTTGTCGAGCGTCGACATGCTGCAAAAAGCTTTAATATATATATAATAGGTAAATAGCCCCTGTCGGGGTTCATTGTGTGTCGCTTTGAATTGGGGTGCTCACTAGTTCGTTCGCTAATTATACGACATCGGCAGTCAGTCTACAATGTACTAGTCCTGCTGCTGCGCCCGTGTCAGTTTTCTCTGCTGTTCTACTCGTTGTTCGTATTATTATTTGGACGTTCTCTGTACATCTACCTAACTTCAGCTGCAGTTGCTGCTCGATCAATAAAGTCGTCTTCTAAAATACGGTCGCTATACGTCGACAACGGTGCTGACGCCGATGGCATGCGATCACGTGGACGTCCGTGTGAAATGTTCGCTTCAATCCACCAGTAGAACGAAGAAACAGAGGGCCTACGTGGCAATTTATCGACAGCCTGCCGGTGAACTCCCTGAAGACGAAGTGGCCAAAACTACTGGCCCTGTTGTAATAATAACGACGCTATCGTCGTAGTGGTGATGGTAACAGCAATCGCCCGGTTCACGGATCGCTATTCGGCTTTCGGCATTCGACGCACGATGCTTTTTATCGCCGTTGGTCGCCATCGTCCATCGGTTCGTCGTAGAAAAATGGAAAGAGGGGAAAAATACGTCCCAAACGTATTCGTCGGAGCCGCGGTACATTCTTCACAGACGCTGCATCTTTGGAAACAGTGACAGCATGCGTGTTGTTCCTTCTTCTGCTTCTCCGAAACTGGATTTGCGTCTGGGGTTCACTTTTTCATGACTCTTAAGTTCGTCGCCATGGCAACGGCGCTAATGCTGCTGACAAGCGGTTCCAATAGGTCGTGCCCGTATCTTGCGCATGTGAGTTGTCCTGCCTCCTTTTTTCAAAGCAGTTAGCGGCGAGTTGCTGCTGTCGCGGCTGCTGCCGCCAGGAAGAAGGGAGAGAAAAAGCGCTCGTCCATACGTGTGGCCATACAACCAGATCTGAAGTTCGCACATCGCCAGCCCGTTGGCAACTGATGTTGGCGTCGACGCGAGCTTACTGATGTCGTTACCAAATCCGATATCAACAATTCTGGTGGTGGTAGCAGCAAACGTGTTAGCACACCGAAAATTATGTTGGTAAGATTCGCTGTGGTCGTTCCGTGTTAGCGTCGAGCGCCTTCTACTAAAGATCGCTGACGCAGTTAGAACTTGTGTTCGGTACGGGCCAGTATCCGAAAAAATAAAGAACGGCAAACCAACAAACGACCCGGGGCTCAAAGCCCAAAATCATTGTCGTCGACGACCACGACGAAGACGAAATGTGAACGTAGCAAAGTCGAAATCGCTCTTCAGTCGATTGCAGTACACATACCGGATGTATAGTATAGACAGACACAGCTGAAGGTCTGAACCACCTGCCTTAGGGGTAGTACGTTTTGCACTGCAAACGAGGAAACGTATCAGATAGAGAAAGATAAAAGACTCGTATCAGTGTTTCTTGGCTGACTTGAGTAAACTGAGCGTTGTTTTCGTAACACCGCATATACCCATGTTCCGTGTTTTTTTTCAAATGCCATTTCGGGTGAGACTTCCATTGTACAGCGCCCTGCTGTAGTCTTGAGCTTAATTTTCACAAAGTGTTAATTATCTTACGGAAGTGGCCCATTTATATGAATTGGTCAAAAGGCATAGGCTTTTGGCAGTAGGGCCAATTATTCTTTCACAGGAAAATGCCAGGACACGCTTTGGTACTCATTGGTCAGAAGGACTGTGTTGGCAGAACAGTTTTTCTTATCCATCCTTTATTGCAGACATATAAATAGCATTACATTTTAAGGATGACTGCTAAATTATATTGGAATGTTGTTTTTTTAGTTTGTCAAACGTAACCAATCAACAAACATAGTATTGTTCTAATTTTCGGACCTGATGCCGACCTATGTCAATCGGTATGACTAGGAGCAGCTATACGCTTCCGTGAATAAACTTGCACCCCCTTTTGATTGAATACAACGACGACTCAGACGAGCCCTAAAGCTTGACATGTATGAACTGAGTCATTTTTCAAAAAAAGCGCGCTATTATTTTCGTATACCCGTTTGTACAAATGACACAAGTAGCCTAATAACATCCACAGTAACAATTACTCTGGCCACACGCAACACCGGCTGGATATATAGTACATGCGTTCTGGCCGGGTCAATAAAATCGCTTCCTTGTACCTCTATTATATGGCTGTATTGAAACCCCATCACTAACCCACCGGTAACCACAGCAACACAACAGCACCAGCCAGAATGGCCGTTTCAGAGAAGTTACGAGTGGCACATACTATTAAAAGCATCAGAAACAATCAGGGAATCAACTATACTGCGATAGCCGGCAGACGGCTGAGTTCTTCCTCAAGAGCTTCTTCCTATTGTAGCTGGACTACTTTATTTCCCAATCTGTTTATTTCTACCTTTGCATTTCTATGACACATGGGAGTCCAATCACAGCGCATGATCTTGTTGCTTACGACGACATCAGCAGCGGCGCTACCATGCCGTAGCAGACCCCACAGTCGGGTGATCGGACACCACCTGTCGCGACCTGATCTGAGGACCGTGGACGCTACTACTGTGAACTGTTATTAGACTTATGTCAGTATAGGCTGCGAGTTACAAGCTATCCCACAAAGAGTCAACTAACGAAGGGCTATTACTTGTCGACAATATGCTGCACCGTTTAGTTCCACACTGTCCTGTCATCTGGTTGATACAAAAGTAAGCGAAAACGGCAAAACACGAAGCTCGTTAGTGTTCGTGTCGGTATATGGCGCGCCCGCAATGACCGCAAGCGGCACGTGATCCTAAACCTCTTGCAAGTATCAAGAATCCTCTGTTTTGAGCTTCGGCTTCAGTGCCACTTTTCCGCTAAAGCACGGGCATCGACTCTTTATGCGGCGACATCGTCCGCAGTCGCAATCGACTTTAGCGATTGTTTGATTTTTTTGTTTGTACATCGAGCCGACGAGATCATATCTCATGCCAGTTCCCACTGTATTACACTGTTGCGTGGCGTTCACTGCAGACTTCGGACTTTGTTTAGGTTCAGCCGGATAAGCCCAGGATCGCCGTCCATATGAATTGTTAGAAACGCCATTGACGTTGTCGTCATCGTTTTCAATTATACATCGTCTATGGTTATCATGCACGTAGCAACGCTGCATCTTTCGTTGGTACGGCTGCCGTTGACGGCCAACGAAAAACATAAGACGTTCGGTTATTTAATTCTCTTTCGCTGCTGTTTATACCGACGCCAACGGCAGCACGAACACACGAATCGATCGAAATATTACAGCAGTAAGTGCGGCAATGCGTCGTTCCGCGAAAAACATACGCTCTGCCGCTTCGGCGCTCACAAAATTCTCGATGATTTCGTGATTTCATTCGCTCCTTTTGCTTACGTTGTTGATCTTGCCACTCGCTGCCAGTGATTTGGTTGCTCTGATGGCCCAAACCAGGCCAAACCATATAAACTTCGCTATTCAGGAATGGTAGCTTGCGTGGCCGTCGCAGCCAATGGGCTTCACTTTAGTCCTGATTTTGAACTGGCGCAAAGTAGCTATATCTTTCAGCGTATTTTGGCGCCGCAATACGATTCACTCAAAATCAGTGAGAGAGCGTAAGGGCCCATAGAAATTTGGCCTAAAAACCCCCTGTCTGTTTGCCCCATTGGTAGTGGTATGAGTGACATCAACGGCCAACGGCAATGAAAGCAGCGGTTTTTGGTGCAGTTGAAATTCAATTATTGTCGCAATTACCATTCCAATCACTACGTTGAGGGGGTTGCAGTGATTATAAGCACACGTACGATATAAGCAGCAATTATCTTTAGCACTAAATGTCCTGTTTTTTCGAGTAGTAAGAGTAGCGTTTTTGTGCATTCGTCTGGATAGCAAGAAAAGTTATCGAAAAAGATAATATTAAGTTTTTTTTTTTGCTGGGGCCCGGACTAGGTGCACAGGCAAATTAATTAGGGTACATAATTATTAGGTGCATAGGCAAAATACGAAGACTCTACTAAGTATGCTCGATTTGAACAATAATTGTTAAACTAGGATGTACGGCTCCCTGCACGGCTTTTAGCGTAAAAGGAATCTTTTAACTACGACAGGGTTCGCAACTAAGATTTCCATAAGGGCAGACGATATTCCGACTTTCTGATTGTTTTGAGGTTCAACTGCTTTCGGTACCTGTTTAAATGAAACTTTCGGTTACATTATGGCCATAAAAGGACCACTAATTTGTGGTATTTCTGCAGCGACCCTCCCTTCTGCGCCCCAAAGTGCACGTACAGTCGAAACTCCCGATTTAAATAGTGCCAAAATATGCTGGATCTACACAAGATTATAATATAATACGTACGGTCAGGCTTGCATAAGCCCGTTGTAGCATTTGTTCGTGTACAACAGAAGGTAAATGGTCAGCTCTAGAAGGTGGATGAGCGACGATATCTATCGATGAGCGGCAGCGAAAAAGAAACGAAGCTCCAAATGAGGGAAGAGATGACGTTCAAAAGTGGCGCCAGATCACGGCATATCAGAGGAAAGGATAATATGATAAAAACAGGGATGATTTTTATTATGGCATGATGATGATAACGTCGATTAGCAGTATGCCTATTTCAGGCCGTTGCTGGTTCAAGTTCACGCCAGACCCTATTTCTGGATGGCGGTACCATTGATCCTGCTTCTGCAGCTGCCATCGCTGTGATCGACGTCTTGAACGAGGGCCACGAGGGGCCTACAGGATAATGGTGACCATTATTAGACGTAATTACAACTGCATTTGACAAAATCTCCAAAGACTGCTATCGCTAAAGCCGAAATCGATGAAGCTAATTAGCAAGGCTAAAGCCAAGCTCTACTTTCGACCGATCGGACGCTGTCGGTCGGCAACGAGATGATGCCGTAATCACTCGCCCTGCGGCGGCGAAGCAGCATCTGTTCTTGACGTTTTGCTCGTCATAAGCTAGCGGAGCCGCGATGAAGACGCAGCAGCAGCAACGAAAACACGATGTACATTGCGCTTAATCTGCGACGAATCATGTGGCAGTGGCAGTGGCAACGATCATGCCGAACCAACCGTTCGCTGCCGGTCAGTTTCGTCTACACGAGACTGGGTTTCGTTCCGTCTGGCCTGATTTGGTTCACTCACTCTGTCCCCTGGCGTCCGCTGCTTTCGACCGGTCACTTTAAAATGGTCAGCTATCATCTGCGAGCAGCTAACTGCCCTTCACTTGAACACAACAGTGCGTATGGCGCTGCAGCACATAATGACGATGGCAGCGCCGTAGACGACAAAAATTGGAATAACGATGGAGACGAGAAGATGCGGAGCCGTTGCCGTCTCTGCTGCATCTGTCGTCTACACCGCCGCGGCCGAAAGTATTGTCTTTATGGTCGTAGAATGTTTTTAGTCTAAACATGAGTAGAGGTAGCAGTGTAATCTAACCTAGGTATAGCGAAGACAGATCTTGTAGCTGTTTGATCAGAGACTGAAGTACGGTCCATGCAGAGAGTCAAGACCCCGTCGACTCCGCTCGCTTTGAGAGCGATAGGTGATTTGGAATAACCGAGTTGGAGAACGGTTGACTTTTCGTTGGGTAGTGCTTCATTAGCTGCTATAATGCTCTTAATATTCACCATTGAAGCTCGTACCAATTCCGCTGTTCAACCGTAACGCAAAAATATTGTCCGTGGTATTCTTTATTAAAGCAAAACTTCTGTGACTGATTCCGCCAGACCAAGTTACTCCAGTAGCATTCGATTCGTTAATAACGTCAAGCAACTTTGTGGAAAGAAATCATAAGAATATATAACTGGCGTACGGTTGTCACCACTATCGGTTCCTTAAAATTAAAGTTGTGGCACGATTTACAAGACGATGGTACTCCGAAACTATAGGGCCATCGAGGCGATTCAGCAATCAAATAGACTTAAATTTTAAGCATTATCTGGATATTGGTCTGCTCTGCATAATGATCAGCATATACTATCCAACATCATTCGATATGGTGCCACGTCCCGATTTTGGCCAGGAGTCGAATACAGGAGATTCGGTGCGGTACTAAATAGCTAAAGTGGCCAACGCTCGCTAGCGGGCATGAAACCTCGCTTCTTCTGCGGATAGAATTCCATCAAGTTAAGCCAAAGGAGGAGTTCTAGCAGGCGGACGGAAAAATGGCGGAAGACGTAAAACAAGCTGAAACAGAAGAAGATGAAGTTCCTATTCGGATTATGAGCTCGCACTGCTGGCGACGATGTGGGTTGGTCGTTGTCGAAATTACTGTCGCTGTTGGATTGGCATCGCCTTGCATTATCTTCCATGGGGACGCTATTACGCTAACGAAACGGGCTTGGAGCGAAGTCGCTGAAAAAAGCAAAGCTGAAATCGCCAAACAACGCTCCTTCCCCACGAAGTGCCAAACATCGAAGCATTCGAACGACCAGCGGCCACAGCGAAGAACGAACGACGGCCAATCGACCAACCGATGCTGAAATCGAAGCTGAAGTTGATGATGACGCTGAAGCCTGGAGAAGGGGCGGCCGAAAGCCAAACCGCGAACGGCAACGAAGTCGCGCAGTCCAGGTGATGCCGTTCAAAGTCTCAGCTGGCGCGGCAGTTTGGAGTCACCGCCGTCACTTGTACTACAGTCGATGTCGCTGTTTTTCGTAGAACTGAAGGATAGAAAAATATAAGGGGCAATAATAAAGGGAGTGCGAAAAGGGGTGGGAGTCAATGAAAATGGCAAAGCGCGATTGTCGACAAACACGGACAACTGAGCGAAAAAGCCGAACCCTAAGCTCCAAATACGACCAGCCCAGAGTTGACGTCACCGTAGCTGTCGACGATTATGCTGCTGCTGTTATTGCCGCTCCAGACGACCGAAGACAACCAAAGCAGACGGAAGATAGAAGCTGTAACATGAACGCAGCAGAAACGAAAATGAAGAAGAGCTATAACCGAAGTACAGGAGAAGACGAACCCGGCAGAGGAGCCATCGCCCTGCTGAAAAGTCGATAGTTCGCAACCATAGCAATAGGTACATATAGGTAGGTATAGCAATAGGTAGTAATAGCAGCAGCAGAAATATAGCAAAGGTTTCTTCCGCGGCTAGAATACATAATACGGAGCTGAAGCTTGGCGAGCTTGCCACTCATTGGAGTCGAAGAAAATGTTGCAAACATTGTTGAAGCGAAGAGCCACGAGAAGTCTGCTGCGGTGGATCGACGTCGTTTGCTGAAGCAACATGGATATCAGTGTTCTAGATGTTGTGGTAATAGGTAAATGTAAAATCCGAGCAATACTGGCAAAAAGGCTGTGCTGCCTTAGCCGACAGATCAGCAAGCGGCTTCTTCGAATGCTATTGCCAGTGGGGGTGAAACAGAACGGAGGATGCTGATGCCATCGTTCTTTTTGGCATACGTCTACAATGTCGATCCAACAGCTGAAGGAAATGCGACGAAGGGGCGTCGTACAACAAAAATAACAGCAGAGGCAGAAAAAATAGAAAAGCGGCTCTGATGACGGCAATAGGAGCGAAAATCGTATGGCGTTTCACCGTTTTCATCGTCGACGGGACGCGCCGTGCCCATAATAAGCGGCAATATGTGCATCAACAATAGCGATGTTCGCACATTAACTACGGGCGACAGTTTCGACGCTATTGATAGACAGTATGCTTTACCCTTTGTCTGCGCCGTACCCTACTTGCTACTAAGCTTGGTTTATATTCCTATGCGTGAGCGCAGGTTCTTGATGAAACGCCGAAACCTAAAGTAAATACATAATGACCATAATCTTAGTAATAACAATTACTGTTAATGTTGTTATTCCTTTAAATAGAGCAGTAAAGGTATCAATAGAAAAAAAACTCAATAGGAGAGGGTCAGCATATCCTGATGACAGCTTTGCAAGATAAAAGCAAAAAATGTTGCTGAAAAACATGGCGTCAGCACTAGCAATATATATATATATATATATATATATATATATATATATATGGCAAGAGAGCGTAAAAAGTCAGATTGACTCCGGCGCTTATGGCCGCTTGGTGGGTGGTAGCCAACAAGTGACCAGCTCCGATAGGATTATGCTGTCCCCCATGAACCTGACCGAGTGGTGCGGATAGTTTTAGAAGCGTCGAACGATACCCACCGAAGAGATGTCTGCATCGCACCGAAGTTAAACCGAGTAGCTGAGGGCGTGATGGACTAAGGTACCATTGTGACAATGGTGATGTTGCCGTGTTTCTAATGCGATCTGTCACAAGTTCTTCGACTTCTCGCGCGAGCTGCGTCACTAAATCGAGCTACCTGAACAACACCCGATATGATAGTAGTTGTCGTTATTGTTCGAGACGACAGGAAAGCAGCGGCGATGACGATGCCTCAAAAAGCATATCTGCGGTAAAAGCAAACCAATGAAATGCAGACCGGAGGAAGAGTGACAGGCGATGAAGCAAGGTAAAAATATGACCATGGCAAATCAGCTGCTGCTGTTTTACGGGTAGTAACACAGTAAAACGGTAGCGAAAAATGCTCCATAACTGACGGTTAACAGTCGACGAATGCTGCTATTGCTGCTGCTGGAGGAAACGCGCCGTCCAACAGGTTGAAAGGAACATCGAACAGTTGGGGGTACGGAAAAAACAAAACTAACTGAGCACGCTACGTCGCGCAAATACAATGAATTCGCGATTTTGCCGGTGATATTGATTTTTGCTGCTGCTGTTAGCGGCGCTGATGATGATGGCGGCGGCGCTGACAGCGCCAATGGCGGCAACTTGTGTCCGAAGCGGTTGCCACTGGAATTGCAATAACTGTGGCACGTTTTATGTTCTCTTGACCATCCGCGTTTGTTGTTGGCTGTGGTTCATTTTCTGTGTGTGAGTGGGTGTCTACATTCAGAATAGACGCGGGCGTAAAACGTCTTTTGTTAAGTGTCGTCGTCGTCGTTTTTGAAAGGCCCAAGCAAATTTTGATTTTACGCGCAGGAAGACGTTAATATTTCAGTATTATTACGGGTTATGTTATGGGTTACGCTCATTTGCCGATGGTTACGTTGGTTGCGGTAGAATCTAACTTCAAGAAATAGCTGTGACTAACTGTTATGTGGCTAACTTGTTCTACTAAAGTGGACATTGAATTGTTATTGAAAAGGACTTTCGTAGACAGCGTAGATTCTATACCAGAGAAAGCGATGCCTCGCGAAAATCGAGAATAAATAATGAACACAACGAAAGCTGGCCTGTCGAAACAAAGCAGCTTGCCGCTTTTGGTCAATTACGCTTTGGCAAGTCACACTAAGTCTTATCAAGAGGCTAACGAAAAAACTAGAATCAGCAATCGAAATGTCGGTGGAAGATTAATAAATATGGCTATTTGCCTGAGGTTTGTAACCATAGCTTGGAAACTAATAAGGACCATCCCTTGTTTGTCTTCCGTCAAATATTACTCAGCTTTTCAATAGCAGACTATAACTATAAATAAGTACAAGTTGTCGAAGTCTGCATGAACTCCTAACGCAGTGACAAATTGGTGCCTATTGAGCGGTTGCCAGTCGCTAATGATTTGGTCCATTCCTGTTGAGGCACGGGAATCCCTAGCGTGTTAGCTACCTTAGATAAAGTAACAGTTTTTGCTTCTTTACCCTCGCCTGTCTCCAACTGAAGGTGACGTGGAGACAAAAAAAACAAGTCATAAGAATACAAACATGCGACGTTAATTAACCCGTGCGAACGCGTTGGCAGCTAATTAAACTTCTATAACAATGACATTATTTCAGTTCATATCTGGCTTACTTTTTCTCTACATAGACGTCACGACGTCGAAGCGAGTTAGGACCTCACTTTGCCTACGCCTCAGTTGAACACAGCGGCGACAGCAGCAGTAGAAATAACAGCTTAAAAAGTACAAGGAGTTGCACCTTTTTTGACAGTCTGGCAGAATTGTCCAACGGCCGCTCATATCCCTCCCTGGTCACTTATCGACGCCTGCGTGTGTTAATAGGGCTATCATCAATCCATCCGCTGGCTGGTGAGTAGTCAGTCGACGTTCACGCCGTAGCCGCTGTTGCTGAAAGAGACGTGATTGCGATGAAAATAGTGGCAAACAGAAACAGAGACAAGTGCCAAAGGGAACCGAAATGGAAGCCGTAAACAATACAAGGCTTGCAGATGAACGACCAGCATGGATTGGCTTGACACAAAAAGCCGGGCAGCACAAAATTTTATTGTTGGCGTGTGAAGCGATGTAACAGAGAACAAAAAAAAATGTAGAAAGGTAGCAAATATCGGATACAGCCGCTGAAAGCGAGCCTCTGAGTTTAAAAAAAAAAACTACCATTCTTTCTGTGATAAGTTTCTGGCGTTATTGAGTGGTTAGAGAAACGTTCGCCCTCGGTCTGTTGTAGGCAGTCCGGGGCAAAGGCGAGCTGCCGTAGAAGATTACGTCGAAGTTGAGGACCTAACCAATGCGGGGTCAGGTAAGTTCTCCCCGTTGCGAAGGCGGCCAGGTGACAGTCAGTAAGCAAAGCTATTTTAATTCAATCGAGTTACTCGCATCGGTTCATTAAAACAAAAATAGAATAGTCCATAGTGTATGACTAGTATTGTCTTCGACACAGAGAGGTAATAATTTAATAGAAAAACAAAAAAGGAAAAGGTCTTAAAGAGTAGATTGAGGGATGACGAGGTAAGAGTTGGCATAGGCGACAAGTCGATCGTCTGAATGTGACTATAATTACGCTTAAACCGGATCAGTTGACGTCGATATACACGGAGATGTTGTATGCTCTTACGTTTACTAAATCGGCTAATGGTAATAAACGATTATTGTATTATCAGTACGACTTACGAGTGTTGACATTTACGCATAGTTATGGAATAAATTTGAAGACGAAACTATTAAGTGTTACAATTGCAGTCCGAAAAACAGCAAAACTCAAACATAATCAACACGCACAATGGGACTCAGTCAATCAATGGGTGGACTTAAGTCAGTGTTATTACACGAACACATGAAAATGAAGTTCCGAAGATAGAAGAGGCGAATTTTTCCCTCGACTTGCTATAATCGCGTCCCGTCCCGTCTTATGCTATGCGACGAACAATCTGGCTATGCTAACAATCTAGTCTAGTTACCATCGATAGTTGATAGCGGCCATGGCGACACCTCTGTTAGCGAAACATACCGTAAACACGAACGCGCATAGTCGAGCAAAGAGCCGCACGACGCCGGCATCAGGGACGCTTTGAAAACCTAAGCCCGGACAAAAGCAAATCAGTTGGCGCACAACACGTCGCCGATTGCAGTAATAACAGAAGACGCAGTCGCCAATGAAGTTCATGGCGACTTGTCGAGAACTGTCCTCGGGTAGTTCGTGCGTTTGGTTTGTGACAAAACGAAAAACACTTTTTATCGTCTTCGCAGGATTTGCCCCCTGGCGACGTGCATCCGCTAAGTATAGACGACGCTGGAGACTCTGTCTTGACTGGTTGACCGAGCATTAAATAGGAAAACTTGTTAGGCTGTTTCTATAACGTCCTGCTCTGAAAAGGCGGCTCCTTCGGAACAGGCCCGCATCTACAGCACGTCCTCGTGATGGCGTAGTAAATAATTTGTTCGTCTGCTACATCTAAGGGTGTACGTGGTAGTCTGGGTTCGAATCCGAGCGTGGACGACACGCTTGCTTTTCGTGCTTGAAGTGAGTCGTGGAATGGAAGGTCTAACAGCGACACCGGACATCAAACTAGACAAAATTTCTGTTTTGCTCCCCATAGTATATGTGGATACAGGACAGCAATCCTGGTCAGGAAATCGGAATAGAACGAGTACTGGTTTCGCTGATATTTACATGTACTACAATAGCTATTGGTTGTTAATTTATCGTTCACGATGGTTTCGTTCGGGATTAAACAGTAGTTGGCGCTGCGGTTCATTATACATATTTTTTTTTCCTTATGAATTACAAAAGTGGCAGTGGTCAGTGATTCAAAAGACAGTTAAGTGACAGATAGGATTACAGACGCTGTCATGTTCTGGCTGAATCTATATATCAGGTGCCTTGCTAAGATCGACAGCGAGGTATAACCTATTTCAGGGCTGCCCTTGAATTCGCGTCTAGCTTATTTTTCGATGTCTTGTAAGAGATCTGTTCTGGCTTCTCGTTGTGGTTGGATCCTACCACCCGAAATCTTTACGATATTCAACTCTACCCGTAATCAACGGACTGCCCCTAATTATTAACTTCTGTCTACTAGCAGAATGCATATTATCAGATTATCCGGTCTCCAAAATTGTTCTCTGCAGTCAGCGATCCTTCAAACAACAGACGAAGCCTTCTAAAGTGGGCCAAATCCCTGCACCAAAAACCAGACGAAGCATGTCAGGTAGCAGCAGCAGACGCGCATCTACCAAATACCCACTTATCCAAAACGAACTGACAGTTCTAATCATTCACATTGTCCCTACGGTCCATGATGTTGCCTTCTTCCTGTTCAGTTCTACTACAGTGACTATTCAAATAGGCTATAACATGGCAATAATGATAACAACGACGACGACGGTAAAGGATGAATGGCGGAAGAACGAGTTGGTCTGCGCCAAATTCCACAGTCTCATATGTGATAGAAACTGAAGAATCGAATCACTCGCGTCGATGTTATAGCGGCGTAATGCTACTTATGCTGTCGTAGTAGATGTGCCCATGTTCTACGGTGTTTTCTTTAGCGTTTGTATCATTTTTCGCAATAGTCGCCATCCGTCCGAGTGGAGTCGTTAGAAGGCTCGGTCTCGGTCTTTTCGCCCGGTTTGCACTGACGGCCATTTGTCCAGCCTTCTCCCTGATAGTCAACGACATCATTTCATGCTATTTTATGCTAGCAACATTGCCAATACTATTTCAGGCTCCTTCAAAGGGCTGGGACTGTGCATAGTACCTGTTTGTCTGCTTCACTCTGAAATCATCCTGATGGGACAAGGATGAAATGGAAGTGGACTCGGGGATAAAATAACCTCTTTGATGGCCGTACAGCCGACAACGGGCGATAGCGCTGTCTTAGTATGTTAACCGCACCCAGGGCTCCACCCTGGGACCTGCTCGCTGCACGCTCGGTCGCTGGTCGGTTATTACTTTTGCTCAATTGGCGGGTGCAGCTCGACCCGACGCTTAGACGATCAAGTTGGCTGTTACGTTTGACGCCACATTCACCGTTTACTCCTGTCTTCAAGTGGTGATACGAACGATGGGTCGTTGCCGTAAGGGCTGCTGGATGTTGATCGTAGATGTTCCTGCTGCTGATGCTGATGCCAGCGGAACGAGTTTCCAGGCCACACAGATATGCACTGAGCTGGGCGTTCAAGGAATGGCACGATATAGGGCTGTTGACCATCGATTGCCTTGTGTGTATACAGGTTTATACATGCTTATTATTATTATCATCGTTATTGTACTCTTTGTACGTGCAGTATAGATATAACAACGGTTGCGCTTTTTACTCCTGCTATTGGACTTGGACAGCGTGTTTACTTGTTTTTTTTTTTTGCATACTACGCCACTAGCTACACAAGCGGTGTCAGCGAGGGGTGTCCTATGCTGGTAATTTATGCATATCCTTCAAATACATGCCAATTACCAGGACGTTGTGATTGGAGGACCTGTGTATGTTATGCTAGTTTTTTTGTACCACTATCACTATCTACAGATGGTCACTAAAACAGATAGAACATTGGTCGCGGACGTGCACCCTTGGTGGGCTGGCTATTAACAAATAAAGAAGGCGCAGGCTTCGGTGTAGGCAAGCCACCGCATAATCTACAGCGTCGGCTGTATACAGTCTGCTTTCAGCAATGAAAAGAATTAAAATCCATTGAACCAAATATGCTCAGAATAACTGTCTTATATATGCGCCGTGTATCTGCGCATCGTTTGTCATCAATTTGGGACCAGAAATTAGCATGGCCGTGCGAATATGCACCCAGACACCCACACAAACATTATAGCCATAGAATCGTCTCGGTGTCCATATTGTACAATCGTACATCTTCTGCTCTTCAAAATCGTGCACTGCTGGTTTAATGGGCTACTACGTCGATGACGCCCGTAACGAGCGTGCACATTAGTCGACTGGTCAACCTGGACCGACTCGCAAACCCTATCTCTACCACATTACTGTGGTAAGATTCGTTTACAGCTTCATTTCTTCACGTCTCTATGTACTTGTTCATGCTCAATAGAAATATCTACTACGATAAAACAACTTACAACTTAACAACTATCGACTGCCCATGTGTGACAAGTTATGTCTCAAAATTGGCCATACGTTTTACATATGTAATGCTTAGCCCGTATTAGCATTCTGCGATGAAGCCGAAGGCAAACAAAACAGCATGACACAGACCACTTATTCGTAAATCTTCACCGCTAATGTCGTTGTTATTGTTATTATAACTGCGTTAGAGCCGGAAGCTTGGTTACCTTAAACTGGCTAAGTTCTGAGCGGATTTACGTCTTCTGCTAACGTGTTTTTAGTTCAATTCAGGTAACTTTAGTTGATTCCGTTTTGTTTGTCGGAGATCGGCCGTTGAGAATACGCTGATTTCGATTCATATGTGCTCCGACAGGCTCTAATACTTATGCCCTTACAATGGTTTTCTGCAAGTTTCAAGCAAGTTGTCATGTTGAACTGTTTTTTCATCCCTTTGTCTCCCACGCCAAGCGTCTGTCCACCTATCTTTCTGGTATGGCGTGTCTGCGATTGCGACCATATCTGCTCGCCGAAACGCGAAGGCGTCGACAATGGCGATCTTGTCGTGTCTGTACTGCTCGTATCCATATAGCACGCACGCTACATACATGGAGGGATTTCCTCTACTTTTCGTGATGACCTGATTAGAACGTTAGATTGTCGCGAGCCTGTTAAAGGACAAACGAATTAGCAAAAAACGCCGATTACGACAACGATCATGTTTTGCAAGACGAAGATGGTGTGGACGCGCGGCGTAGGGGACGATGCCCTACAACTGCTGAAACAAATGCTGAAATAATCGTCGGGACTCGCCACAATAGACGAATACACGCCAATAATGTCAAGATCTGCTCATGATGTGGATCATGCTAATGATGATTAGAACAAACCTGATAGGTGCATCGTTCTTTTGTTTCAAGTTGAGTTTACGGGTCACTTGTCTTGCCCCGCCTGTCCATTTGTTGTGAGTGTATACTGCGTAAAGTTACGCAGAGGTTCGTGCTACTATTCCTTAGCCTTTCGAACTTTACCCGCGGCTAACAACCACGGCCGATTGGTCTAACAAGCCCAACCACTAATATGGTCTACAAACTTGGTTGTGAAAAAAATGTATCTATCATACTTAATGTAACATACGTATTGTTATTCTGTGCACTTAGCGGAGAGTCTCCGTGCGCTATAATATCAGTTCATTGAATCGTCGATATGCTCAGCTATTGTTGTTATCGGTGCGGTTGATAAGCCGACAACTGTTTTTAAGCGGCCACTTTCTACTGCCGCATGACAAAGTATCATCGAGCGCAAAGTTGTGAAGTTTAGCCGTTGACCGAGCGAAACACCGCAGGGAACGCGCTCGGACGAATGTAAACCGTGCGCTATGAGAGACATAGCCGTCATTCGATCGAGCAGCTTTGCCGCTAATGTTGTTGTTCTTAATGTCCCTTTACGCGGGCAAATTCTGCTAGAAGTATACAGATGTCGAGTTTCATTGTTGTCATCATTATTATTATGTGATGCACTAATGGCGCGTGCTGGAATCACCGCTGCACTGTGCTGCCCCGCCCTTCGGTTACATGAAGCTGAAACGCTGACGACAGTCACCACAATAACATTAATAATAGCAACAAGAACCGAGTTCGAAGACGCATCGACTCGGCTTGTTTTCGTTGCAAACGAACTATAGCGCCACAATGATGGTGATGATCCATAATGATGATAATAATGATCAGACACGAAGTGTTTAGTTCAGCAGTTATTGTTTAGCGATGACAGCAGTTGTGGTGATAGAGGTATACGCGTTTGTGTCGTAGATGCAGGCGAGATGCGGCTATTTGTCAACCAACGGAGAATGGACGGTAGATGTTCCGCACCGTTCAGATGAAAAATGCTACCGATCTTTCCAACGGCTGCAATTTTCCAAAGCTGAGATCCAGACACACGTCTCGTACCTATTTCAGTTATTGCGGATCAATTGCCTCTTGGTTTTGTAGTAGTTGTCGCTCACACTCGATGTGGCCAACATCAACTGAAGAGCGGAACGCACGATCTAACGAGACGTCAGAAGTTTGCACAAACTACTAGCAAATTACACGAAAATACTTAAGAAGTATGTTTCACTTCTTGTAGTAGGTGACGCTATGCATTTCGCTTCGACACAACGCGCACACATGACCCAAACACGCGATATATATAGCACGTGTTGACATCTTCACCAGCTACGTTCTCTGTCGTCCCTCCGTGCTCGCTTCCGTCAGACGCAGAAACCCTTTTAGTTTATCGACGGCGCATCCCGATCTCTACTAGATCCATTAACGATAGAAGTTGCCATGTCATATCGGTCGTTGCGGTGGTTGGAAGAACGCCGACTCGTTAGGCAGTCCGCAGATCTGCCGCGCCTGACTTTTTGACTGTTTATGTGTTGGCTGTCGAACGTTACTATTCATATTACGTCGCAGAATTAGCAGGGAGTCGAAAAAGGGTGAATTACTTCGTATCCCGGCAACAGCAATCATAGCAAACGTAGTACGATCAAGTGCATTCGAGTAGCGCGTTCTCTTCGATGCTAGATGTGCTTTTCGATTGATCACGGCTGTGAACGTTAAGGAAACTGGTCGATTGCACTCGCATGATCCTTCTTTTCCAGTAAATGCCCTTGTAGTGAACATTCCGTCTGTCTGTTTCTTCGAACACCTCCACAAACAGCTTTCCGTCTTCAACGAGGGGCCGACCGGCGGTAGCAGCGGCATCTAATTGTTATAATCGATGGTGAATTTCCGCAAATTTACTATTCGCGACAGTAAGATGACGGTGCCCACGGGTGGCCAACCTGCGCTCGCTTTTCGACTCTGATTCGAAGTGTGTGGGGCCCTTAAGTTGCTTGAACAAGGGTGGAAATCGGGCGAGGATCACTACGGCTGCGTCGTGTTAGCTATTCATTTCGTAGAAAAGAGCTTCGTCTGACCGTTGGCTCGCCATAGGTTTTTGGGTTTAGATTAGTTTACGCGATAAAAGATAAAACGAAAGTTGGGCAGTATTTAGCCAGAGCGGAGTTTACCCTTTATCGAGCGAAAGCAGTATGCGGAATATGACATAGGCATAGTTCTAAGCTAGTAAGCGTCATTGATTTACTCTGCGTCGACGATAAAGTGGGTTCGGTGGGAATCTGAATGATGGTACTGCTGAGTGTGAGGTAGCTTGGCGAGGTGGTCGACTGACTATGTGGGTCGTGAAATCGACAAGCAGCCATACAATAATACCGTTATTATCATGACAAACAACCGTAGCCAATATTGGTATGTTGAACTATGAATATCGAAAGACAAACATTCACTATTTCTCAAATGGATTCATGTGTGCACACACAGATAATCATTGATCATAGAGGCCTGTCAGATGCGCAGTAGACACTGCCCACTTTCGGTTTCGTTTCGTCTAAAAAAGTACTGCCAGATAAGCTATCTGCTTGGTGGAGGCGTGCGAGACATGGATATAACCCGATTCAATATTCATCATTATTTCCGCTTCTACATTGGCGACAACGGAATCAACTGCATCAGGTGCTATTACCGCTTCGGCTGCTGGAACCGACCTCAGATGTCATTAACGCCTGAAGATTGCTTCTACAACGACGATCCCTAATCGCTGCCGATCCCAACCGCGCGCCGGGGATTGTGCGCAGAAAAAAGACGTAGAGATGGAAATGACGAAGTAAAAAACGGAGACCTATAGAGTGGTCCATAGACTAGAAAATGAATAGCGACTTCGTCTTACACTCTTCGGCCTTTCGCTTTCTGCCGAAGAAGGCTACAGTTGGAAAAGATCGCAATGCTGCCCCGGCAGGCTAACGTTACGGAGAAGTAAGAAATTGAACTCAGACAGCAGCTTTAAGGGCCGCCCCTGCCGTCGTCGCTGCAAACGTAACTGGTACTTGTTGCCGGCCTCTGCCGGTTTTCATCGCTGCCACGCGTCATCCCAAGCGACAGCAGCCATGATTGTAAAGGTATTATCATTATTACATTATACTTGTCTCTGTATAGCCGCTATGGTGTATCCTGTCTTCGTTGTATCGCTGGGATATCGGGCGAGCCCGGCGACTAGACGAGGAACAGTCGCTCTTCGACATAAATGGACACTGCCGCAGGGAAGGAATCAGACTAAGTGAGAAACTTGTGTCGTCCGAAGCCATGCAAGCGGCTGAAGGGCCCCGATGACGAAACGCACGCATTGAGAGACAAACGGACTTCGACCCCGCAATATTATACTATGATTATATACTGTGGTAGTACTATCAGTGCTGCTGCTGCTGGTAGCACTAGCATTACTGCGTTATAATATTATAGTTGACTGAAATAGGATGAAATCGCGACTAGCCGGTGACTCATTCCAGCAAAAGTCCAGAACATGCGTAGCTGGCCAAAAGTCAACCGACAGCAACAATGATAACACCAGTAGACATTGACACAGCAGACAACATAAGAACGATGCAGGAGCAGCTGGTGGCCCCGGCTCAAGAAGGCCTTTAGTGAGTCTTCCCCGCGAGCTGTTTGAAGGAATTTGCCTGACAAGCGGCCAATATAATTTGAAAGAGTGGCCGCAGCGCCGGCAAAACAAGACATACACAAAGATCAAAATGGCTGACGAAGCAGATATAAGCGAAGAGCTGTATGGCTACATGGAAACTAGCAATAGCATCAGGCCGTGTCATACTTTCAGGCAATACGCTAGAATCATCGATGCCAATTTCTCTTCCATGGAGTCTGCGAACGCGATAACGGAGTTGGATGAAATGAACGTTTAGCTGATACGGCTTAGTCCACTGCAATAGCATAAACATCAGAGACAGAATCAATAGTGACATTATAGTTTCATTGTTTCAATGCGGCTCTACTTAACGTTTCTGTTCTGCTTCCAGAAACGCAAGCCAGAAGAGGGCAGCAGTCATCCACTACTTTTTCATAGGATGGCTCATGTTTGTGGTGCTAACAGCAGCGCACCACCGATGGCGCTTATCTGATGATGATAATGATGCTAATTTTTGCCAGTCTCGCCATCTTTGTCGTCTATTTAGTCCCTGTCATTTACTTACCGTCGTGGGGTCTGTGATAATGCTGTTTTTGTCTACGATATAGCTTCCTTGTACGGACGGAACAGAAACTAAGACACATGCTTAGTGCTGTTGCTAAAGACATGAAGATGATTCAATGGCTAAGTAGCCGTTTATTAGTATATTTGTCTCCCTGAGATTCGAAGTAGATTTGGGAGTTCTGTCGTGACACCATATATATCTATCTATATATATATATATATAGGATAGGGCCTGTCGGCAGGATAAATCGGCTCAATAATTTCGACAGCTCAGTCGGAATCCGCCAGAGGACCGCCGTGTCGCTGACCCGGCAATGACAGCGATCTTCATCCTTTCGGCAGTCATTCTTCGCTGGATCTGCTTGCAGAACTCGATTCCACAAAATGTCAAGTAAGCAAAGTGTCGCTTTGTAGTCTGTCCATTTGTCCACAAAGAAAAGCATCTAGAAATGTGGAAGTGTGGTTGACTTGGCAGCACGAGCTTGATGGCGGGGTATCCAAGTCCCACTATTATGGCCTAAGCTCATTCCACAGGCCATAATCGTGGGAACCTTCTCTGCAGCTTAGTCTGCTTTATATCTCTGTGGGTTTACTATGAGTCTGAGATCATGTCAAAACAACACACTGCAGTAATTCTAACACCCCGATCACCCGGCGGAGTGCATCTATTTACTGGATGCCGAGCAGGAACAAGGATCCACAGTTCATTTCGAGAAAATGCTAGTTGTGGTAGGAAAGTGATCACAGATGTTTAACTTCTGTTTGTTTGCGATAGATTCTAAACAATCACCCGTTCTCAATTCCGTTCCTGCAGTAGTTTTTGTACGAGTATTCGTGTACGATGGATGCTGGAAGTCCAAACTAATTATAGGTATGCAAAACGATCTCGCTTACGTCTTCCAGTAAGCAGTACGTTTCCATTCACGCCATCCGTTTTGCCTATTTCTTTTTTACCTTTTCTATTGTTTGCGACCCTTTAGTCAACCTCAAAAAGAGTTTTCTGTTTAGGGTAACGTTTGTCGCCTAAGAGGCGTCCCTTATACACAGTGTATTACAAGTGTTTACTGCAGGATATTCGCGATCTTTTGTTGGGGTCTCTATTGCTTAAATGAAACATCTTAGACGATAGTCTATGTAGATATGTACCCGCCTATAGATTCGTTTGTGTCAAGATTTGTCTATGTAGGGAACACATCTGGAAATCTCTTCCGCATGAAGGTGATCGCACAAGTAGGAACACATATATTCAATCGTCAATTGTTTGTTTTTCCGACTTTGTAGGTTTCCGCTAGACTTTTCAAAAGTTTTGCGAAAGTTTTCAGCAGATCAACTACATTTGTCATACGTTCTTCTTTTTTCAGAAATCATGTCTACAACCGAAATAATCACCGTATGCCATAACTAACGGTATCACGCGTAACAACAGTTCCCATTAGGCTTATAAAATACTGATATTGATGAATATGGACGACTTCGGGCCTATTATTATATTTAGTATTTTATTACGTGATTTCATTGAGCCTGCATGTGTCCATGGTTACAACTATCGAATGCAGGCTAATGAGAATCCTAGTTTGGGCTGCTTATTAAGATCGGCATCTATGGGCTTCTGTTCAGTCTGCTCACAGCTCGGTGTATATTATTTGAATTGTTTCCCATCATCGTCGACTTTCATTACTTTTTTAAATCCCAGCAATGGGCAATTCTGTACGTGTCACCGCTGATGTTAACGGTCGCAGTCTCTCCACGTTGTGCTAATGGCATCGAAAGCAGTTCCAGGCTGGCAGCTGCGGCTTCTGGCCTATGAAGCGGCTCTTGATAATACCGTACAGAGCTAATTAATGTCAATGTGTGCTTTTTTTCTTGGCCCGCTGATTGCTGGAATCATTCACTCGAGCTGAGCATCTGGACCATCGTTATATACGTTGCTTGTGACTCTGTACAGTTATCTAGTTGCTGTAATGACGCCAGCCTGAGCCTGAGAAGACGCGGTATCGTCTCGCTGTTCCACTGCAATCTTGTCTGTGCGCAGGAAACTAGTCCAGCCGTCGCGGCTACGGTTGGTCGCTGATTGGCTGCCTCCCGCGGACGGATGCCAGGGTCCAGATCCTGGTGCAGCAGGATAGCGGCAGCGCTGCTGTTGCTGCTTTGGACAATCATCCTTGTCATTGTACTTATCACGTGGTCATGCCTGTTTGTCTACTATAATAAATAAGCCAACTGCTATCGTAGCCACGATCTGCCGGGATAAACGTCCGTCCGAAAAACTTACTATTCGCTCCCTGGAAGTACTGATAGGACGCGCGTACATCGGTTACCCGCAAAGATGACAACGGCACAAGCAGCAGCAACTATAGTAGCGGTAGTAGGCGTCGCCGATGGCGGAACGTCTTCGACACAACTGATCCGCGTTTTTCGGGCTTTCTTTGGTCGATCGCGGATTCTCGCTTAAGGCCAGCAGTCCATCGACTGGCTTCGTCTCCTCGTCGACGTTCGAACTATGCCGCAATAGTAATGTTTACGGCAACTACAACAAAAAAAGGAAATCCGAAGACTTATCGGAAAGCGAGTTTCGTATGGGCTCGACATGGCAGACTGATGCCAGGATACCTGCCTGCAGCGATATATTGTACAGGCACTTGGTCGGCACAATATATCGCTGTGGACAGGTAGACTAATAAGGCAGGGCACTATCAGCGCCGTTGATTCAACATGCTTCAGCACTCTTATCGAACGGACCCAGGACGACGATGACTACGGCGCCGCTGGCGTTATAAGCGTTAGTCGAATCAACAGGTGCCGAAAGCTGATAGTGGAAATTAATGCGGTGAAAATTGAAAACGATTTTACCTTCTACAACGATCGTCGTACATTGTAGTCCATTCTTTGTAGAGTATGCAAGGCTGGTCGCAGTTGGCCCCCCGAAATACTCGGTTTTTATGTTTGTTTCGTCCGCTAAGCTGGTCTCCCACGTTTTTTCTATTTTCATTAGGCTACAGTCTAGCAGCGGTAAACGTATAATAGGTGCAGTGGTTATATTCTGGTCTGAATTATTTATTCCATGCCGCCACACAATACTAGAGCCCCGAACATGGTGTGTGAAGCGTCCGATTCGTGAGCAGTGGCAGAGTCGCAAGCTGTCCACTCTTCGCGTTTGCCGACTGTGAAGGCTGATGACAATCCAGTGCGATATAGACGCACGTAAAGTGACTTCAGCAGCGGCGACCAGCTCTAACATATGGGTTTAAAAGCGGCTTGGCAGTAAAAAGTCTGATAACAACAAGCGCGCATAAATGACAACGCCATGCAATGAAGACCACAAGTAGACAGGTGCTTGTAATCATGCGCACACACACACACACACACGCCCGCTGTTTAACACAGGCATGGTGGAAATCTGTACTTTCTCAAGATGGTGTGGTACTTCTCTCCGGCTGTGTTTATATTGTAGTTCAAGTTCAAGGAGTCAAGCTGGTCAGTCTGCCAATCGTGAATGCACTACGGTGAAAAAGCTCTCGTAAACCATGAACCAACAACCGCGAGACGCGCCAGTGTCGGAGATTATCGCATTGGCATCGAATAGTACCACGCAGACTCAGATTTTCCAAGTACATGCGTAACGAGGTGTGTAGCTTCGCATAGTCTGATATGGTCACATACGTATGAAATTATACAAGACCTCGTGTAATATCGTGGTAACCGTACAGAACTACAGTAGAAGGAAACGAAGGAACAAAGCAGCAGCGAGTAAGTTCGGAAATGCCATAATTAGATACCAGGATGCCAACACAGTTTCCGACGACGTTGGCAGTTGGTAACGGCTTCTTACTTGAGCAGTTGGTTGGCAAACTTCTTTTGGACAGCCTTGTTTTCTTTGCTAAACCAGAGTATCATAGACCACTACGCTCTTACAATAGTGAGCACAGTGTGTACACAGAAGATCCGTATACGGTGGGTGCTTTCCGATGTCGCCAAAGGCTCAGTCAACCTGACGCGTTAATCGTTCCGATGGCCTTCGGCAACGCGAGCGTAACATCGCCTGATCATTGGGCGCAACAATGGTATCGACCACTGCCATATCGCTGCCCTCGCAGGACTCCACTGGCCTGATGACACCAACCCGGGGGCAAACTTGTTTCGTTTTGGTCGCTAAACCGGGAAATTTCGTTGGTGCCCCTCATAGCAAGAAAAGCAGAAACTGATAAGAAAGCCATATTGTGAGAATATATGCATGCAACACACAGGCGTAAATAATAATCAACACCTAGGACATTTAGGGTTCTCAGTGAAAAACATAGTCAAACACAGAAATTGTTATGCGTGTCGAAACATTGCACAAGGGGACTCAATGTTAACGCTGGTTGATTGTAGAGGGACAGATTAACCATAACCACAAACTGTTGTTGGGTTTGTTTGGTTTTGTGTAGTACGGCTTAAACAGCGAATCGGTGGTATGGCTGTTCGATCTCTCCGATAGGCCACAGTATTTTAACGGACGGGTCTGGATAGCTTAAAAATGACATTTAGAATAAGTCGGTGATAAATATTCATCTTTTATGCATGGATTCTAATAGTATAATGAAAAATTAATAACTTCTAAAATACGATAGATTTTTTCGTAATGTTTTCAGTAAATTCATTGGAGGAACATGATCTGCGAGAGGGTGATAATGTCGTTCTCGAATGTCCCCGAATCAACAAATACACACCGGAACGGAATGCGGTTCTATTCTGGACACGAAAACTATCAGGTCAAACTACGAGCAATGCTGCGGTCGGGGACACGTCTCTGGAGACCGGTTACACCGTGACCCTCGAAGAGGATATGTACAAGCTGGAAATTGATGACACACGGTATGAACGCGATGACGGAGTGTTTCGTTGCGAAGCTAGAGAAAAAGGCACAGGGAAAATTATGTACGCAAAGGAGCATCGCGTCACCATACTGATGGCGCCCGGTGAGCCGAAAATTCGTCCATCACCGCTGCTAACCGAAGAGGGAAAGACGTATAATCTGACTTGTTCGTCGGTCGGAGGCAGTCCCGATCCCGATATCATGTGGGTCAAGGACGGTCAGGAGGTTCCGTCTGAACTTAAACAAGGCGGTCAACGCGATAATCCGACAAAAGCTATCCTCACTGTGATACCGACCAAAAATGATGATCGAGCACAATATACTTGCATGGTACGCAGCCGAGCTCTGCCTTCGGGAACGCACCTCGACTCCAAAGTAACCCTCAGGGTGTCGTACGCCCCGAAGGTATCTGTTGGTGAAGAGGTCCTCCGAGTGATGCAAGGAGAGAACGCTGTACTGAACTGCAAGGCTGATGCCAATCCAGAGGTCCGCAACATAAAGTGGTATCGTGGTAAGCAACTGGTAAGCAACAGTGGTTCTCACGTTCTTAAGGCAGTGACCCCGGATGACTCTAATGAGTACACATGCATTGCACAAAACGGTGTCCTGCCCGATGGCCAAGCTACAGTACGTTTGGATGTTCTTTATGGACCCCGAGTGCGAGTTCCATCGGAGCGTGAAGCTAATGAAAACGATCGGGTCATGGTTATCTGCGAAGTCGAATCCAATCCCGAACCGTCGAGAATTTACTGGATACGTGAGGGTGACGACTTCCGTCAAGAAGGGCCAGTTCTGAACATCGAACCCGCGATGCCCAGGGATACCGGCCTTTACTTTTGTGTCGCCGAGGTTGCTATGGTTCCGTCAACTATGAGTCGGCAAAACTTCGAGTCAAAGGTGGTAGGAAACGCAACCCTTCAGCTTAACGTCAAGCGTAAGTGTCATTAATATTGAGAACTGGGATAGGTTCTCTGTTGTGCTTCGGATCGCTAGCATGCAATTTATCCGATAAGCCGCTTTTCTTATCTTGTTGTCGATGTTAGCACTTCTTTCCCATCTCTGAACAGATGTATAGCCTATTTCGGCATTACACATGCTGATCACTCTTTTGACTACCGAGATAACCTCTACACCTTTTTCGTTCTTTCTAGGGTTCTTTTTCTCTGCACCACTAAACCTCATAACATAATCCTCTAATCTCAATCCATCTGTGCCTTTACAGACGCACCTGGAGACACCCGTATTCTGCCCGTCCAACCAATTGCTGTTGTGAACAAAGCATTTACCCTCGAGTGCACTTCGGATCCAAAGGGTTATCCTCAGCCTTCTTATCGCTGGTGGCGTGAGGGTAGCAAACATACCGTTCTGTCAGAGCTACCAAATTATACCATCGTGAACGTACACCAAAGTCATGAAGGCACTTACTATTGTCAACCGTCAAATCGTTTGGGAGAAGGTACCATAGCGAAAATTGACCTGCAGGTAAACGAGGCTGCCACGATCACCAAGCCACTACGATCACAGAATGTTCACAGGACCGGGGATACCACCCAGCAAATGACCTGCCATGCCAAGGGCAAGCCAAAGCCTTATGTTCGTTGGACTCATAACGGACAGAACATTTCGGCCGCCGATCAGCGCTTCAGCGTGGCCACTAACGAGAAGGCCGAAAGCAACAAGGCTGTTACCGTAAGTTCATCCCTAACGTTTGTCGAGCCGTTAACCGCAAACGAGCGTGGCAAATATGCCTGCCATTTCAGCAATGGTTTTGGTGACGAGGCGACATCGGAGATGATTTTGCGGGTCGAACACTCACCTGAGGTTCGCCACACGTACAATCGCGTAGCATTTGATATTGGCGACAATGCTATTCTTGAATGTCGGATGCAGGCCTACCCGGAGCCGACTTTCGAATGGATGTACCGCGGCCGTATTCTCGATTCGTACAAGCAATACTCAACCAATCGGACCGACAATGGTGATGATATATATACTGGCCTACTGAGCATAGCAAAGATCAAAGAAGAAGACTACGGTGATTACACTTGTCGTGCGTACAACCAGGTTGGACAGGACAAGAAAACGATCATTAAGCTCGTGAAGAAAAGCCAACCGGACAGGCCGACCGATGTGACCGCTATGGATATTCAGTCGGACCGTGTAACACTGGTCTGGAAACCAGGATTTAACGGGGGTTACAGAGACACGCAGTTTGTTGTGAACTTCGTCGATGCTAACAACGAGCAAAGGGAAAAGAATGAATCTTGTCATCAATCAAACCCCTGTACCGTCAGTGGCCTTGAGCCGCTCGCCCGATACACGTTCAAGGTGCTGGCATCGAATCCTCGTGGATTCTCGGAATACTCAGAGCCGGCGCACGTCCTGACGAAGTTGGCCCTTAAGGAGATGCCCCGCCCGGTCATGGCACAGTACGATAGCACCAATGGGATGGTATATATTAGCATGAATGATCTGCCGCATCAAGCATCGCTTGAACACTTCGCTATTCGGCTTGAGGCTCGTATTCGGGGAGAAGAGAACTGGCAAATGCTTCGTGAGGGCATACCTGTTGACTCTAGCCAATCACAGGTCGAAGTAGATGCGTCCGCCGATCAGATCGACCCGAATCAGTTGTCCGATGTGAGAGTGATGGTATGTTTGCAGAGCAACCTGACGTGGTGTGGAGACGCGCGTCTTGCTGAACCCTTCAACCATGAAAACTGGATTTCAACACAGGCAGCAAATTCGTCCTTGTCGACAATTTCTATGATTGTGACAATCTGTGTCGGACTCGGCCTGTTCTGTGTTGTCCTTGTGCTTCTGTGCTGCTGCTGGAAGCGACACTCGAGCAGTCAACAAACTGAAAAGAAAGACTACAACGCCCAATTAAACTCTACGATAGCCAGTACCCAACCACCATGTTATTTTGACACAATGACTAAGTCAGGTATCGTCGAAACCGCAATGGACGAACCGGTCAAGAGTAACGGAGCCGTTCCTGGAGCTGAACAGCCAGTCAATGGTGGCTTTGCACATGCTCACCCTCAGTACCTCGACCATGACCCGATGTATGGAACTATGATGAATACAAACGACTACTACATTGGCAAGCAAGACGCTTATTCTCGTATGTATCCTTATCATACACTATTATTTATTGGGTTCATCTATGCGCATAGTAGGAGATTGGTTGCTAGACATCATTAAAAATTACCACGAACATTATTATTAATTAACGTAGTTTACGTAGTTGCCCATTAAACAGATTACCTTATCGATCATTCAAGGCCTTTTATTTAACCACATACGTATTTCCTTTCTTATTGCTGTTTGTTTTCATCTCATCATCCGGTATCGACTTCAGCTTACGACCCGAACCCCGGATACTTCGCCTACCCAGGTGATCACGGATTGGCTGAAAACGGCATGCATTATGATGTATCGGGTCTGCCGAACCCTTACGGAACGACAGATGACCTCGTCCACGGGCACTACTTAGGTCATACACCAAACCCAATGGGTGGACAGCACGCTGACCAGCAGGTTAACTGCAACGAGTCCGTTGATTCAGTACAGACCAATGGTCAGCGGAGGGTGGTTCGAGAAATCATTGTATGAGCAGACGATAGCAAGAAACTGACTGCTTCTCAACACTAAGGCGCACATGCAGGCAAATATGTATTTCATACGGGACAAAACGCGTTAATACCGAAACAAGCGGTAGAAAAACACAGTCTAGCGCATCCGCCAAACTGAAGAATGTTACAATAGTTTCCGGGTGTGCGATTACAAGAAAGATGTTTCAGATCATTTTACTACTATGACTACAACTATTACAACTATAAGAAAAACTTACGCTCACAACATTGCCTGTGCAATGGAACCGAATGGATGGCCGTCCACAGAGCAGGCTCCGGTATATTGAGCCTGATTTAGGGCTGTACATGCAAATATTGAAGAGAAAAGAAAGAGCCCCACATTAAAGCTGAGCCTTAGCTGGTACCTTAGCCCAAGCTCAACAGGCAGATCTGTTTCGGTCCTACTGATGGTTTTGGTGTGGTTGAACTAATGTTTCTAATTTGTACAGGTTGCCTTTGAACGAATGTCGTCCGTTGAAGAATAATAGGGTTATGGCAAATGGGCCAAATTAATTGTTGTTGGATAGGCCCTTGGCCGACTGTATATGCTGTATATAGTACACAAGTTATAACTCATGATTAAACAAATGGGGTTGTTTGTGAGGTTTTTGGCGTAGACGCTAAACGTGAAAGGGGGCCAGGGCAGGGACGGAAGTCGAGCGGCAAATCTAAACGAGTGTAAGGAAACTGCTTGTGTAAAAAGCAAAAAAATAAAAGAATAACCACTGAACGAATATATATATATGTATATATATATGTATATGTATATATATATATATATATATATATGGAAGTGTACTGTAACGTCACCAAGTAACTGGGCGTCGATGGCGATTTTAGTCGAGATAACATTCAGCTGATAGTAGAAGACAAATGATTGTGTCATAGGAACGATAGTCTAGGAGCTGCTTCTGCCACAATGCGAGGAACGCCACAGAAGTGTGCCAAACAGAGCTAGCTCCAGCGAATCGAAGGGATCAGTGAGCCGCTTCAGTCAGTGGCCCTGCCAAAATACAAAAAAATACAGAAAAATACAATATAAATGGCAAAGTTGTAATGGAAAAGGGATCTTGGAATGAATACCGTAGGGATGTGCAGAATCGAAAAACACGGCGATATCGCACTGAACCCGGTGGAAAAAAAACAAGGCAATTTTTTATTTTTTCACAAAACATGGCGATGCATCGCGGCTCTCGTGCGCCGAAAGAACCGCTGCTGAAAGAGACATTTCTATTTATTAGCAGTAGCACGATGTGGATACACTAATGCTTCTTTCAGATCATTAGAAGACGAAGCTTCTCGTACGTTCTACTTAGTGCCTTAGAGTGTAACAGTAAAGAAAAAAAATAAGCTTTTGTTTTTTTTACTTGCATTTCAATTACATCACTAACTTGGCCAATGAAGCAGATGTTGGAAAAGTAAGTTCTGGGGACGTTACAGTTGAGACTTGTAAGAAAGCGGATATCATACGCAAACAATGGTTGAATTTCTGAAAATTTCGGCAAAATGGCAAGACGAACGTTTCAATGTTTAGTCTTTTCTACTGCCAACTAGGTGGGTCAAAATAACTACATACGATAGTTGCTTACGTGGAGTCTCACATATCGAGAAATCAATACTGAGGAACCCGTTAAGCGGGCCAAGAACGAAAAACAGGCTCGAAGGTTGCCAAGTGCATGGAAATTGCCACATCTGTCCAGAGGGCTCAAAAGGTTGGGGGTAGTTACCGAAGGGTGTATTTAAAGCGAGACGTTTCCGCCAGAAAAAAGAACGCAGGGGTGATCTACAGAGGTAGATAAAATATGGATGCAAGATATGAAGTAATGCATGCATAGTTATATCAATATAGTTAAATCGTCTGTTTGTTTCCGCGTGATTGTGAGCGTGAACGGGACGTTCGGATACATTAACGCGAGTAGTGTGAGGGCAAATAAGAGGAGGATAGATGGATTATTTATACCTTTTGATTATTAGGGAGTGCCATAGTAGCCCATACGTTGCCTTGTCGGGGGCTTCGGAGCTCCTTCACAACATTTATTTCATTATTCATACCCTTATACAAAGGCGATATAAGACAACAGCCAACAACTTTAACAACAGCTACACACCCACGCTTCTCACACAGAGAAAGGGATCGTCTGCTGACACAGAAAACTCAACAAATAGCCAATACAACATATACGAAGAGATATATATATATATATATATATATATATATATATATATATATATATATATCGTAATGTAAAGAGTGTAAGGGGCTATCATTTTTGTTGTAAACTCCCGCAACTCAGTGACGTACCGAACACGTCCATCTGCAGGATACACAGAATAATAATAATAATCTGAGACAGATGACACACATTGTACACGCACATAATCCATTGAAAAACCACACTTCTATAACAATACAGTCGCGAAGAAAGACACGAAGAACGATGCCACGGTACGCGGCCGCGATAAGTCTGCAACGCTCATTTGAATAAATTATTGCGAGACGGGAATAGCAATGATTCCATTGGATGTCAATGTAACGTGAATGTATATATAAACATATAGGGCACAACACGCGTCTTTTGGTAGTAGCAGAAATAGAATCAAAGCTTGATAATGGTGATCGGAAGGCAAGGGGAAAAAGATTCGATTCGACAGAGCGATTTAAGTGCAGCCGAAGAAAGGACTATAAACTATACCTTACATACGAGACAATGACGTCTGAAACATGGAGAGCTTGTGAAAGATATTAAGTAAACGAAGCAAGTTGACATAAAGCGTGCGTTCGACGATAGTACGAAAATCGGAATTGGCATGAGAGGAAAAAATCACATTTTTTAAAATAGAAGCCGTGACTTTACCTAGAACAACCAGGCGGTATTTAGGCAAAACTAGAAAGAAAAGTATACCTAGGAAAAAAGTTGTTTGACGGTAACGTCATCGTTTGGGCATATGATAAGTTTTGTTTGGACTTAACGCTATGTATATATATACACATATTATATAACGTTATATATATATATATATAGCATTATTCGAGGAAATTTAATCCAGCCGCCGAGGTTAGTCGGATCAACACACTGTTGTGGCTTGTCATTCCAGTAGTTCGAAAGCGTTGAATGCTACACGGAATAAGATAGAAAAAAAATATTTGCGAACAAAGAAATTCAATTGATAATAGAATGATCGATCAGAATGAAGAGATCCGTCTGGTTGTTGGGTAACTGCTTAGAATACAAATGAATCCTGAAGGATACAAAAGAAAGGGAAGAAGAGGCAAAAGTAAAGACTGATTAGTAATACATAGTTTTGGAGTGAGTGACAGACCATGAGAAACAATATCAAAATGAAAAAGAATCATTGTAAATAAAACATTTATGCCTAAACTTGTAGTCGTGTTTTCTGATAGCTAGAGGCTTACATGCTTTCGATCAGGTCCATGGGTGTTGTTAATAGGTGATCGGATAAGGCTTTGGAAGAAGTTATTTCTAAATTGACCACAGTTAAAGAATAGAAATTAGGAAACAATGGTGTGAATGCAGGTGGCTAGGGTTAACGCTTTGACAAAAGCTTCCTTTTTATTTAGCGATAGGATTGTTCGGTGCATAGTGGTCTATATTTGTTGAAAGATTATTTTTTTTAGAAAATAGTGTTTATTTTTTGAAATAACTTTGCTGTCATATTTTGTGTGATTTTTTGAAGATAACTGAGAAAGAGATGGCTGAGATATAAAAACCTAGACGCGCAGCATTTCGATCATCCAAACGAAACTATATCAATTTAATGAATAACATACAATGTACAATTTCGATCAGTGAGAAAGTCCCACTGTAGTAGCACCCCGATTTTTTCTTTTGAATTTTTATAAAGGCATTAGAAAGATCATAGTATTTGTATGTTTGGCAATCTCTGTACAGCTTTATAGCCACCACTAAATCATTCATATGGGAAGGTAGACACATCAACTATAGCAGTGAACTGCGATGGTCTATTATATGTGTACGATACAAGTATCGTATAGAAGTCGGCTATGCATCGGGCGAGTCATCGTGACCGCGTAGATAATATCATTCAATTGATTTTCATCTTTTCGGCGGGCGAAGTCTGGAAAACTTTTGAAGTCAGTAGAAAAAAGCATTGTGAACTTCGATATAGGCTTACATTTCGGATATGCGATATTTTGTGTGAAAGTTTTCGCAGCTTACCCCCCTCTACGCCATGTAAATAGGTGATATTCATCAAAGCTCGTAAAACATACGTTCACTTTTAAAACTATTAACGCTAACAATTTTTCTCCTAACAATAAACTAAGTCTCTATAGCAAGAGAAACACAACAAAATACTTTTTCTCAACTTTTTTTTTCTTTTTACAAAATCATTATTTACACGCTTGCCCATTACGGCTACATGAGATGCATCCATTGTATATGTTAATAATAATAGCAATAATATTACGTTTTTACGCTAACAAACGGGGCAAAAAGAACGGCAATATTTCTTTGTCGTTTACGACACTAAAAACAGCGGGCGGTTGGACGACATTACGATGGCTGCCATAATTTGGTGGCGGGACTGATCAGCGTACAGTTAGGTATTATTGTCGCAGCAGTCAACATTTGATATAGTCATTTTGCTGATTATCTTACTACTGAAGAAGAGACTATACCGACCAGTGGATACTGCCGATAAGTTACACGAACAGACGAAATCCTGTTTTAGTACATCGAAGTCCACATTGAAGGGGACGACCGAAGCAGCGCGCACTGTCGTAGGAATCGTGTTACCACGCAGTGGCTGTACAAATACAGTTAATTAATTATCCGGATTAGCTAGAGTTGGCTATCCAACGACGACCTTTGTGGTCCCTTAAAGGGCCTTACCTGTAAACGCATGATGCTACTCAGGACTATATACGGAAGCTGTACTGTGTTTCACGGTTAAACTTCACGACATGTAAGTTAACAAACAACAAGACATAGATTCCACTTTATTATCCACCTACTTCGTCTGTTAACCATTGCAATTGGTGTGCCTTCACCTATAATTTAGATCGTCCTGATTTGTAGAATGCTTCTTTTCTTAGGAATGACAGACTGCTTGCTACGCAGTAATTAAGCAACCTTAATGCTTCACCAAATGGATGCTATGTATCACGAGGAAATGGCCTTAGCAGGAAAATATGCGACGGCGGCTAAAAGCATTAGAGAACGAACGTCGAATTGACTAGATCTTGCCATCAGCTATAGAAAAAGGTTCGCTTGCAGTATTTTGTCTGGCAAATTTTCACAGTAACGAACAGATCACGACTGAGAAAATTTGTTTTAATTTAAATATGAATCGAGGTAGGTTCCACTCTCAGTCAGTTCAGCTCGCCTAGGTATCATCACCAACCAACCTACGCGCTCGAAAAGAATCTAACCACGAAACGATATACACGTACTGGGTAGTAATCATGTACTATTATGCTGCCATCGTATGCTTCCATATTTTGGTCCCAGGGCTAGCCCTGAGGACACTTTCAAATAGGCTCTGCCTCCCAAGAACACAGGACGAGCATAGTGAAATGTTCGACAAATGAATATTCTCAAAATACTTGTTAACCTGTGAAAGGCGCCCGAACGCTACAATTGTGGCCTATTGCCCAGACTTGAAGACGCGGCATGAACACCCCTATTACCCAATAGTCTTGCTGATTTCTTGCGCGCTTGAGAGTATCGGAGGTTATCGAATATTTGATAGCTTCTGATAAGAAAGCATCAATGCAAACGCAATTAAACGTCTGTTCCTGGGCAGCGTTCGAGCTTCAGTAACGTCCACCTTTTCTGTCAACATATCGAGTAGCAACAGCTGCTTCGGACGACAAAACCAGACTTGTTGCTATATTAAGCAATACATGATTTTACCTAAGCTGAACGCTGTTTGGTTACAGAGCATATGCGCAGGCGATGACCAATACCGTCTAGTAGTACTCGACTGGGCTATGTAATAATGCAGCTGGTTCCTTTTCGACATTTATTCGCGTTATACAGGCACTCGAAACAGAAAATATCCATGTTCACTATCCCGAAAAAACCGCTGAACGGGTCCAAGCCACGCATAATTTAAAATTGGACAAATTAACAACAACAACAATGTTATTAATTACGCTATGCAATTGTACATAGTGTAGCAAAGGACTATTGTATGGTAGTAATAATAACAAGTTTATCCGACTAAGATTTAATTTCTTTATCTACATTATAATATCGACAGAGGCAGCAGCAGTATTTTTTATTGACGAAGTATCAGTATTTGGATATATAAGCAATATAAGACTCCGGCGACTGGTCGTACTCGGTCACGGTAAAACACAGCATCCGTTGCAGTTCTCTCATAATTATAGATTATGGGTTGTTTACCGTCACGGTTCAAGTGGCCTGATTTCTTCTGTGCTGTTATTTATGCTGTACCTGTATTTATATACTTCTACAAAACAATTAGCTTATTTTCACATAAGATTCGTTATATATTTAGTAGCAATAAAAGAGATGGATATACATTGCACTTCTACTATTTGTTACATTTTCGTTGCGTCGACAATATATATTTATATATAATATGCTTCTGTATCCCCACGCCATGTTTTGAGATTCGTTGACGTCCAATATACCTGCCGCCATTTCAGCAGAAGCGAAAATAGAAACCGTCTCTCGACGTGCGATGAGTCTCGCTTCTTCACGCAAAAGGAAATACCCACATGGAATCATCCTCACCATCATCACCATTAGGATAATCATACCAATATATTAAAATTACTGAAATAAAATAAACACAGCAGTGATTAAATATAACATATTTCCTATAGGAAAGATAAAATGTTCCCGCTTGATACTGAAGTGCCGACTGGCCCTGTTACTATCAAGTAGGAATGCATCAAAGATTCAGTAAGTGGTTAAGCGTCCTCCGTAAACTTAAATTATTGGACGACTTACCGACAACGGTGGGCCCCGACTGACGTCAGGCCATTTTCAAAAGCAAACTTCATATGCAGGCTTCGGTCAGTATTCACTGCAGGTCAGCAGTAAACTACTGTTGGCCAAGAGCATAAAGCTGCCAGCAATGTGGACCAAATAACCTTTTTCTTAACCTGTCTCTCCTAGGTGCATCAACACCCAATCCTATATAACGTTTGATCCCTCAGGTTGCACTGCACATTCGGTCGTATTAGTATTTCGCATCGCGAAAACAACGTCAGAGCTGTAACAGTTGTATTTTGGTTTTGTTTTTCAGTAATTATTTTGGATAGACCTAGTAGTATTCGTCTACAGTCTTACATTTTCATATTTTCGACAAAAACAACTTAGTCGATTTACTATCACCATATAAATGTTTCGCGGACGATTTGTCTCGGCGACACATCCACCGATGAAACAAAGGAAAATCTCTAGTCCTAGAAGGAGACAGTAAAAAAGCCCCTTGGCACCGTATCTCCTAGGCTTTCAGCGTCTGGCAATTCCTTTGGCTCTGGCACGGGGTCTTGTTCGGGTACCTCGGGTGGAATAGGTGGTCCAGGCTCTAAGGCTGAAAGCAGGCTCAGCGACTGCTCGATGTTGCGTAGATTTCTTAAAATTCCTGATAGTTCCTTGGAAATATCACCTGCATTAGCCGTCGACGATGCTGGCGTGGAGGACAACAGCTCCTGAATTGTTAGCAGGGCATCGCTCCCTTCAGGATACCTCCGGCTTTCGCGTTCCACTAGAGCGCGCGCACTAAACCGGAGCTTTCCGGAAAGTTGCGAAATGGCCTGCACGACGAGCGTGTCTAACGCTGATAGACCTGGTTGTTGACGTTCCTTGTCGCCACCACTGTTTAGACTTGCTGTGGATGCTGGGTGTCCAGTAAATCCCGTAGGCGGCTTCTGACGGCAAGGTGACGCCTGCGGAGAGGGGAGTACCTTCCGGGCGATTTGGGGCGATAAAGGTGATCCCAGTGCTCTCCTCTGCAGCTGCGGCGAAAACGCCGTCCGAGATGGACTCGCAGTTCGCCCACCGCGACCGGACCTTGTGGGAGCCGTGCACGTAGCACGATCTTCCTGGAATAAAAACAGGAGAAGAGAAAAAGAAAAAGTTGCTACCAGAGCGAAAATTCCAAACCGGTAATAAATGCCGCAGGTTAAACGTAACTCAACAGTGAACTGAAATTTAGAAATGAAAATATTTTGAAAATAGCCTGAAATGTCAGCTTTAAATCGATAAAGCTGGAAACATTAATTCTGTTCACTCTGTGAGGGGTGTCTTTGTTTTTGAGGCCCCGCTCAAGAATATAAAACTGTGTTAAAAAACCCCACAAACTTCCAACTTTCTGAATCACTAATTTTTACGGCTATTATACGTACATGTGGAGTGACAAATTTGATTTACACTATAATATCACTTAGCACTTAATAGCAGGTGACCTCGCACTAACCAAGGGCTGATGCTGGGGGCTAATATGCTGCTTGAGGAAGGTCTCCTTTCTCCGCAGGAGGAGGCTCCCAGCCCCCGTTCGAATATCTCTGTCTCGTGCGTCAGGATGTGCGTTAAATGATGCACTACGGCACATGTCCGCAATATCACAAGGAGCATCTCGCCCCTGTGTGTTTGGCTCAAGTGTCGACTGGCTAAGAGCATCGGCGTCTTGCGGGAGTCGGTGCTCAGGCCTTATACACATCATAGCCATATCCTGAGACCCATCTGATTCTTGACCTAACAAGTTGATATTGCATGGATCGCTTTCGTTGCGTCTGAAATCATAGGTATTGAGAATTTGGTAATTAACATTAGCTGATGTTTTACAAAAATACTGTTGTAGTTGATATTGTTATGTCTACAGACACTTATTAGTATTAGTGGACGCCAAATAATAAATCAAAACCGGTAATAATAAAAACCTAAAAATGTGCTAACCCGGGTAAAATAAACTTCAACAGAAGCTTGGTCTATGGAAAAGAAATTCCTTAATTTCTTAATTGAGCATACGACTTATTAAATCACATGAATAAATCTTGGAGGCGAACCCTTATGCAAAATGAAATAGAAAAACAATTTACCTGCAGTTTCGAGGGGATGTCCTGCTCGTGTCAAGCAATCCGGCCGCATTTGCATTCGAGACCGATTCCGACATAATCTGATGATTCAGGTCGGCCCCAGGTCGAGTGCGCTGTTTGGCCGAAGGTAACCTCATTGAGAAGCGGCCTCCATCCTGCCTTGAGAAAAGGTTCGGGTTGCTTCCAGTCAGAAGGTGTACCTTCTGGGAGACAACGGGCTCCTGCAGGCCCAACCGGGCTCTCCTCAGGGCAAAGGCTCGATTCATTTTCATGGAGTCCCCGCCGGTTAGGTGAGACCCAGAGGAGTTGGAAGACTCGAGGCTAAAGTCCGACCCGCCGTAAGTGCCTCTTCTTAGTGTCGAAGGACCGCTAGATGTTACGCTTTTTTCCGCGTTAATAACCCGTCCTGTAGCGCCAGCATTAACAGGCTCGCGCTGCGCATAACTAATTGCTGTTGTCGATGCCGTAGATCGCGCACTTGGTGGGCGAGATACGCCCGAACTTGGTCTACGGACCTTAGCTGACCCTGAAGCGTTTGACGAGACTGGGGTTTTAGTGGTGGTGATTTTGGCTCGAACAACGGCTGGTTTTGAGGGCAGACCTCCAGTAGACGACCCCGAACTGATCGTAGAGGACATCATTGAGTCGGTCATTAGATTTGACGGAGTCGGCACCGAAGAGGCGAGGAAAGTCGTTGAAGAGGTGGTCCGGTTCCGCCGGGGCGGTGCGACTACCGGCTGAGTCTGAAGAGTGATAGATGCCGACAAAATATGGCCAAAATAAATTAAGTCAGATAAAAGCTATTTTTGCCTTAGAACGTTAGTCGTTGATACTGCTAGCGTATCATTCTTGGAAGGAATATCAATTGCAAGGTGGTGCAATATGCTGTCAAGTTAGTCGATATATTTGTTTTCTTTTACCTACACCGCGCGGTCACCATAAAATCGATAATATAGCACATATCTTAGCAGAGCAATTAGTAGATAGTCGAACCAAAACATAGTCGCTTTTATACACAGTAAACTTTGTCAACTTACTCTTGTAACTGGAACATTGTGTTTGTTGATTTTACTGAACGTTCTTGTGCGATTTTGATAGTCCTTAAAACTATTGGTCTCGTCGATTTCACCGGGGACTGGCTGCCTATGCACGCCAAATACCTGGTCAATTTTCGTCCTGGCCTCTCGCGCCTGGGGATCATCTACAGTATAAGTACCCGCCTCACTGCGATGATCCCCGTCCTCTTCGCCGGCCTCGTCATCGATTTCTTCATCGTCGCCGCTGTACCGATAAACACATACATATTTACGCATATTAATAGATGGATGGCATAAGTAATAATACAATTTAGCATTGTCTAATGGATTAAACAATTATCATGTTTTAGTTATTTCTATGGAACAGCTAATCGAAGTTTGTCCGCATTAATTGAACTAAAAATAGTTATTTCTTAAATGGCCAGTCTATGAAAAGGGGCAGGTGAATTCGCACAAAGGTTTGAGGCATAAGGACTTTTTGTATTGATTCGATGCAACAGGTTCATCGCGCTCTTGGATTGGCAAATGCGTTAAGATATTAATCCTCTACCAAACAATCATTTTAATGAGACATTGGTCGCTTTGACGGGCAGTATTTTGTACTCACTCGACGTTGGGTCCATCGTTGTTGCTCTGTAGCATCTTTTGTATGAGAAAGTTAGCACTGTCTGAGAGGCTGCCATTGAGTCCGTTCTGAACGGTGCCCCCGGTTCCAGCTGAGTCTCCGCTGAACTCACTTACGCGGCATTCCTCCTCTTTGTTCCGAGCTGCCAGCTCTCGCCGTTGGAGCACGCTCTGTGGTATCGAGGCGCGTCTTCTTGGCTCGTCGAAGTTTATTACAAAAGCTTTGGCTTTGTTTTTTGTCCTCGTCGTGCAATGAATACCGTCGCCGTGGTTTTCCTTTGCAGTTTCCGAGGGTGACTTTTTCCTTAAAGAAGGGGGTGCTAAACTGATGAAAAAACCCATTATCGTTCCGATCACAAATAAAAACAGTTATGTTTTTGCTTCAAATGTGACACAATGTTCGATTCACATGATACTTTAAATGCAGTTTAAGTGTTAGTTGTCATCGACGATAACCTGGCACACGACGCACTTGTCCCAAGTGTAATCCAGAAGAACAACTGGTCGTCAATCGAAAGTAGGGATGTAAATCTCACACAGTAGGACCTCATTGCACGACGAATGCGTGTTAAACACAGCTCCGAACGCGCAAAATTTGAACTTCCTCAAATTAATCTCTAGCTAGTACTCCGGGTTAACGTTTTGCTTTGGCCAGCTTTTAGTCCCAGAAGATTAACTTATCTTCTGTTGTCTTATTGTTTGATTATGTCAAGGGATCACCATGCCGTCCAATCAAGCATCTATTGGACCATCGAACCAGCCAACAATGCACACAGCGAGTACACATCTGGTGATCATCGCCGCGAAATAGCAGTTCATCATCAGTTAAAAGGCCTTTCGTCTTGTAATTTGTCTGTTCATCAAGTACTGATGGCGCCTAATACGAATCGGCGACGACAGCGTCGTCTATTCGTTTCTCGCTGTTTCCAATTTGACATGTCTTTCATCTCAGCACGACGTAAACAGCGACTCTACATTCGTAATAGTAAAGACATTCGTTCTAGAAGCCGTAATTCAAACGGCAATTGTCGCCATAGTAACACCATACGAGACTTGCTGGTTGACTGATACAAGGGCCGCTGGCTGCATCGCGACATTCCGTCGCTAGAAAAACATAAGCTATATCCAGCAAGTTTAACGATGACTCACAACACTTCAATGCCTCTCTTGTCTGCCTGCCCACTTTTCGTACCAGTGCATTGGCAGAAAGGGTCTGTTGGCTTGAAATGAAGCTGTATAAAGACTGAGTAGCGGCAACCCCAATGGACGCACCGCTGAGAGAGGGCCCAGAACAAGACCTATTTCATGAATAGCCGACATATACCGACGCGTAGACACATACAAACTCATACGCAAACAGTTACGTATCTCATAAGACACACGTCTTTTTTTTTCTTCTTTGGTTGCTGTTACTGTCTCTGCGGAGACTTGCGGGTCAAACAGAATCAAACCCAAGCTGCTAATATATCATACCAGAGCCGCTTTGTTACCATAGTGGTAAATTCTGTTTGGTAGAACTCATACATACAGACACAATATACGTGTGTGTCGTACGCAACGCATAGCAAAATCGTCATGGAAATAGCTAGGAAATGCCGCCCGAACTCTGGACGCAAAGAAAAACGGTCTTTGCCGTAGAGGCTCACTGGTTACAGTAACTAATGCGGTATATGACGGTGCAAGAGTAATTGGGATAGGACCCACTAATGTAGCTGATTCTCTCAACATTGGTGAAAGCCCACCATCGCATTGCTCTTAACAGATTCGGTTAGACAACGCTGGCACCAACGCTTGCCCCTTTGCTCAAATGGCCACCAGACAGAACAATGAAATGTGCCATATGTATATTTGAATGCCCTGAAGTATTCCGAGCCTCAAGAATTCCACGAGTCGCTTTCTGTGGGGCAGTGCATGTACCGCCATCTTTTTACCGTCAACCCACGCCTTCCTCGAACATACGCGCTCGTTCAGCAAACCGAACGCGGCAGCTTCGGCTGTACACGGAAAAGTGGTTGGAGAATTCGGACGGAATTCGGTTTTCGGACGAGATCTAAGCGTTAACTGGGTGAAAGGAGATCAAATGAAAAGTAAGAGACCCCGAATAAATAAAGACCAGCACACAGTCTTATAATTAGTGTGAAATTAGAAACAACAGGAGTGTGAACTATTACCGAAGTTGCAGATTTGCCTTGTAATTATCATGTGCAAGGGGAACTATAAATGTGCATGACGGTTATTTGAGGAATTGCCAATTCTCCCGCTTACTTGGCAAACGGTTATGGCAACAGTTAAATCTATCACGCGACATTCCCTGCCAATTGGCCTCAAGGACGCTTGTTCGGAGTTCGCTAACAGGAAGGAAGCGTTGAGGGCAGTCCTTGCATTCGTTAACAACATTTATATGTTGTACGTATAATTCCGTGATGTAAATTTTTCCCTTCACGTGAACGTATAGCGTGCAGAAGTGCGTTACCTTGGCTAGTTAAAAAGTGATCCGATAATTTCCTTTTCATTTTGTCCATTACATCCCTATCCATTACAGTCATTAAGTAATCGTTTGCTCCAATAGTAAATGCCTTAAACACTATATGCGATCCGTGAAACAATGAGGGCAAGTACTTCGTCGTTCATATTCTGCCAGTTCGTCCCCTTCTTCGAATACAGTCAGTGTAAATGCTGGTTCATGATAGTGCTTGGGTTTAAGTCGATCCTTACCCAAATTAAAAAGTGAGAGAATCAGGTGCGCAGCATTCACGCATGCGTTCCTGGTCTTCTTAGCCACCTGCCCTGAAGCACAACTTGTTCCATCGTCGGCCGTTTTTATGAACTCCATTGACGTGTCCTACGCCGTGTTTCAGCTCATATAATGAGTCATATAACGAGTTCTAATACTAATAGCCCAGTGGCTGGTTTGTTCTGAGTTGCAATGTATTGCTTTTTTCATTTGGTAAGACAAACGAGAATCAACAGGTGCAGGCTTTATCTGACTCCGACATTTGATTCTGACATATAAAATTATTTCAGAATGGTGGACCGCACGACGAAGTAGCGTAAGTACACATCCGCTACCGCACGAAGCGAACAGGCATACGTGCAAATGGCCGCAGACAGCATAAAATTAAGTCCTTCGATCCACTACATAATGTCTTTTTTACGTGTGTTTGCACGCACACGGTTCAATCTACAGCTGAAAAAGACTGCTGACGATAGGGCTTAAACATTGTTAGGCCTCGTTGTCCACTTGGCAGCGCTTAGTCAGTCCTTTCGCGGTTGACGTCGCTGTTGTTGCGTTGTAAAAAAAGCAAATCGACGCCACCCTTAGACCATAATCGCAATTGGCGCTACCGCTCTGCTTATATGGCGCACAACACGAAGTACTGATATGGACTCCGACTGTTCGATGCCTGCCACGGCCACGAAAGGACCAGAAGGACGCCTATGATTTCCGTAATGCTGATGGTAGCGGTGGCGGTAATACCAAATAAAATGACTACTTCGATGGTTTTGTAAACTTCATGAGCAACCGGGATATAAAGAATATATATGTTGGCTTGCCGAGAAAATCAAACGAGGATTACCAATTTCAAAATTGTTAGACTAAATATGAGCCATTTTGATTTACTGCGTTCTGTTATTCCTGATAACATTATAATTCTATCACTGTAGAACTTCTGTGACTTCGGAGCGAAAGATTGTCAGAACTAGTTCATTCCATTGAAGCTACATTAACACCATTTTCTGTAGAAACCAAAGCAGATGATAGCCTGACGGTGGAACATCCGCACTATAAAATGGGATACATTAAAAGTTCCCCCAAGTATTATCGGACAGCCAAACACGTATGTGGCCTGGCATTGTGATAGAGGAAGACGAGCCCCTTCTCTGCTCACTAGCTCCGGTCGATTTCTCAGTAGCTTATGATCCTTTTGCTTGCCGTCGATAGTGAAGATTCGAATCAGTCTTCCCTCCAGCCGGCAGGTAAAAATTGTGAAATCAAGTGAATCTTGGCAGAAGTTTCACTATCTTCAAGGCTCTTCATCTTATTTAGGTCTCAATAAAATCAATGATATTTTTGATTAGGCAGAAATTTCGTTTTGCTTTCAATTATTGTTTTATTTGTTCAACTCTGCTTGTTGTCGCCGTATGTTTCCTATTTAGGTGTAAAGGTAAACTCAGCTTAGAAAGATATCAGGGTAATCATTGAGATACAATTCAAAGAGTACGATAGACTCCATTTATAACGTATGAAAAAACACGGGAGAGAGAAGAGCCTGCAATCTTTTAACGTTCTAGAGAAAATGGCGGCCGTTCGTGTAACGGCGAGTAAGAACGGTTATCTTTGAACAATGCCCTTTGTACGTGCATTGAGATGCGCAGATAGTTTCTGAGGCAGAACGCAGTATTGTTCGAACCATCACACCGCGCAATTATTATCGCCAGTTTTGTTGATACCGACGACACACGCACTGCTATCGTACCGTAATATTTAGGTCCGCTATAAAATCTGAGGTGGTACTTCGCCATACATGCTAAATCTTACACACTCAGGGATCAATGCAGGTGGCAGATTATCCGGGAAGACAGAAACGTGACGGGCAAACCCGGCACTACGTCCCACCTAAAAGTGGGCCGACAGAACGGATGCAGTCAGTCGCTGCCTTAGGCTCCCCGGACACCTACGAACGTTCCAAAAGTTCACTTAAATCACCGATATCAGTAACGAGAAGCGTAACATTTCGATGTGTAAATACATTGTGCCACTTCGGCCGGCGTCAAAATTCCGGTCGATAGAGGCACGGCGAGAGAAACGAAAAGACTAAGCTTGAACTTTAGAGACCTCCTACCGAAATTGGCTGTACAAAATTAAGGCAATTGACAACAACATAGTCGATCTACAGGTATGCACGAGGTGATATGCTGTACAGCGCAAGTACTCAATCAATAGCGCCGTGTTGAAGCGACATACGTGGTGTCGCTGCGAATGTATCCTCTATTTTGTCGTCATTTGTCTAGTATGGTTGTTTTAATATATAAAAGTATTATAAATAAGAAAAAATATCGTTATAGATTGCTCATTTTACCTAGCAAAACTTCACTGACGTTTCTTCGTCTGTCCACCCAATGGCAGTCTAGCATGTATTATATGTGCTTACGCACATATATCATCTGCGAGTATTTATATTTATCGGTCTTTTACTTGATTGTGTAATTGCATATGTCGGGGTAACTACTCAACAAGGCCTACACTATTGTTGATATTATCCAACAAGTCCTTTCTACTTACGGACTAGTAACCGCTCCATTGTTGACACCGGTGGCAGCTCCGCCTGCTCCTCCACCAGAGGTATTTTCAACATGTAGCGTCCCGTTACTTTGTAACATAACCGCACTTCCGTCATTATTGTTGTTGCTCGTATGATTATTAAGCCCCCCTCGGCCAACCGGATAGGTAACGAAAGGTTCTCGACCATCTGCCGGAATTGTCATGGCTACAGGCCTACGAGTCCCAACTACGCCGCTGTTCACACCCCCGACACCGATTTGACGTTCACGGTCGCCACCAGCCGTGGCTTGCTGGGGGCTTCGCTTTACCTCCTGGTCCCAGAGCGACGACGCGACCATACGGTTGTCGATTTGAGGTTCGCTGGGTGAACGCACTGGGGCCGCGTGATACGATGCCACCATTCCGACAAGTGACAGATCTCTCGGAACATGGGCTCCACGCTTTAGTAAGCCTCCTGACACATTTTCCGAAAGGGGGGACGCGGGTGATTCCAGAGTGGGTACTGAATGATTTTTGTGCAGTTCACCCCGCTGAGTAGGTGGCCGAGGAGCTATGCTTCCCATTGAGACGTCTTCCAGCGAGTCGCATCCTTTCATTGGGCTCGTCTGTTAAAATGAAGCGGAAATTATGATCATTTTCGTTAGCAGATTAGCGTAAACACAACGATTAGAAACATGTGGTGGCGAGATGTTACATAGAAAGACATTACTTCCAATGGGGTATTTTAGCTAAACAATTTCACTAAGCAGAGTGAGCAATTTTGTTAAGGTTCTTGTGCATACCTGTATTCATACTATTACCACCATAAATCATCATGGTCATCGCCATATACATTACGATAGGTATTTAGTCAATTTTCAATGTCATACAAACACAGAACAGCTGTGTTTGTTGTATGCTTTGTCCAACTCCAGTTTAAAACGAACCTTGAAAACCGAGAAAGCAAACCCCAATCATGACTGTGTAATAATTGATATTTTTTATATACTTTTATAGGAATTATAATACAAACATTGAAAGTAGCCAGGGGTCGCTGTTACCTGCCGCTGTTGTTGCAATAGCGTGTTCTGATTTTGTTGCTGTGCTATCGGATGTCCGCGAATTGCGCTGTTGTTTGAAATGACGAGCGTGTCCGACTCATTGAGTGAGTCGTCGTCCTCGAGAGGAGTTGCAGCCATACCTGCTTCAGGGGCCGCAGCAGTCGAAGACCTGGTCGTATCAACCTCATCGTTACCTCTGGATAGTTGCATTTCGAACGCCTGCTTATGGTAACCAAACCGGATTTGGTCTCCGTGCTCCAGTTTCACGTATGACTGTTCCGGTATTCGAATGCCATTCACGTAGGTACCTGCGAAGATAAAATCAAAAGATAAATCATAAAAGAGCAACACGATTAAAAACACGTTCGATTAATCACGCTACATTTTTGAGTATTCTCTACTACTACTACTACTACTACTACTACTACAGGGAGACAGCTCGAGGTGCATATAGATGACACCTGAATCTACTACTACTACTACTACTACAGGGAGACAGCTCGAGGTGCATATAGATGACACCTGAATCTACTACTACTACTACTACTACAGGGAGACAGCTCGAGGTGCATATAGATGACACCTGAATCTGCATATGTTGTAGGCCGACTTTTTTCCTAATTAGATAGATCGAGGTTTTGTACAAAACCAATATATCCATTAGGAGATCTACGCTCAACTGTCAGGGAAAGCGCTACTTCAGCAGCTTTTTCCAACTGTGAACCCTACTTTTCGTTAACTCTAGAATAATCCGTTACCATATTTAAAGCTGATTCCTGCTGTTTCATATTTATCGGAAGTGCTGTTGGAATATAATTGAGCCGAGATTCGATCAATGACGACTAAATAGGTCCACCTAAATAAAGGACAGTTCTGTTCGTGACCACACAACGCGGTCTGTAAAATAAAAAAAAAAATAAAAAAAAAATGATTGCCAATTTTCTGCCGAAACATTCCGGTAACGGTGTTTACTATGCAGCACTTTCGAGCGAGCCGAGCGCCACGAAATTAAGGTTTAGGAACGTGAAACTCGCACTTCGAGCTTTGAAAAGATCACGGATTCATTGTCGAAGTGGTCAAAGTCCGATTGGCTTGTTAGACCAAATAATTCTAGTAACAAGCAATGGTCATAAAGCATTTGAAGTTTCGTAACTAATCGACTAAGTTTAACCCCCGACTTTTTAGTAAAATTTGCCTAATTTCGATAATTTTTAGTTGTGTCAAGGTTCTACCTAGTTGTATCGATGGCCAGTGAAGTTAAGAGTGCCAAGGTTTGGAGCGCCAGCAGGAGGTCATCGGCTCAAAGACAAATAGAGCCATGTATCTCGCCCTTTTGAAGTGTCGTGGTCGTTCGATGATTCAACTTTGGCCAGAATACATTACCAAATGGCCTATATACATAGAAGGCATAGGCAAGTGCACTACTAAATGTGTGCGTATACATAAAACGAACATTAACGCGGAATACGATAAGGCCACCGACGATAAGGACGAAAGATACTAATAGTTTTTCTGAGATTTCTAAACCTTCCATAAGGTGCATATTGGTGATTTTAACACACAAAAATTGGTAACACAGTTTGTTGTGTATTGCAACAAAGTGGAACTACTGAGAAATGCGTTTACGGAGATTTGCCTTGGTTGAAGTTGATTGGAAATAGATTTACGATATTTAAGATAATAGTTTTTAGCAGCATAATTTTTAACGCCAGTGAATAAAACTGTTTTTCCCCCATAGTGCACGTTCAGGTCGAAAAAGCCTTCATATAGATAACACAGTTAAGCAGGTTATATCAGAAGATAAATATTTCGACAAAATTTATATTGACGCAAACGATACAAATCGGCTATCCGCTTCGTTACGTAATGGTGTTAACAATCAATATTGCGCACGATCTCTACATGAGCGAGGCGAACGGCGTTTGTAACCGTTGAGCACTATCTGTAACACAGACCAGCCACAAGAATTGCCATCTGCCCCGATCGGCGATAAACGTGAGGACAATTTTTACAATCGTGCTATGGCAGTGGCTATCGAATCGATGTGCGAAAGCCAGCCTGTTATCTGTTACCTTATCTGTTATAGCCGCCATGACCGATAGACGGGAACACAGCCTTTATCCAGCACAAACATTTGCCACAGAATTTTAGCTAAATGCGTAGCGCATAAAGTACAGCGGGCTTCGACAAAGAGCCAAATGCCCCTTGGCTAGACCAGAGTTGATGGGCTGTTTTTACTCACCTGATATCACCTCTCGACACTAGATAAAATGCACTAAGTGACAAGCACACCAGTTTCCTTTGGCCGTGAAAGCTACGCGGTCATCATATCTGATTTCCAGCCATCTTATGAACATGTATCGTTCAGTGTGCATGAATTAAGCCAACAAATCAGCGGTCTCCAGAATGCCTATACAAGCAAATTCTTTCAACAACACTGTTACAGATGTGTGCATACAAAATGACTAGAATCTCATTACTCATAGCATTTTGCACACAAATACTGTTCGTTTAAGAGCCTCGCTTCGATCATTATCTGCATTTAATCGAAGTCTTTAGTCCTATAGACTAACAGCAATGTAGTATCGATATTTGCTCGTCGCTAAGGAAGAAATACAGGTTCGATAGGGCAACGATTCTCGAGGGTGATCCTGTACATTAGCACACCGTGCACCGTGTACCGAAACCGCAAATCATTCTCCATTGATAGCAACTGTCGACAAAGCAATAGCACCAATAGCAGCTCACAGAAAAACCAGTCAGTCACCATATCCGTATCATAAGGGCTGAAACTGCTCGCGGTATCACTTCGATATCAACGGCTGGTTTTGCTGAAGACTATGAGAACGGCGAAGAAAATAGTAAATGGACCCTAATGGCTTGTTTCTCCACACCCACACACTCGTCGTAGCAGTGTGTCGACCCAGGGTTTAACGTGAGCATCGATCGCGAGCAGCAGGATTACGTACTAGACGGACGCAGACACGGACCGTTAATACAGCCAGAGAAGGCAATAACAGAGTCGCATATTGGCATAGGCATGTAGAAGCCAACCCATCATCCGTGGCTGACTCGAATGACTCATAGCACTGGGACCACAATGAACCAGCGCGAGAGAACTAAGATAAAAAGCAAAAAGGACACCCTTTAGCACTAGACTTGCGTAGAACTGGTATGGCGATGCCGTGGGGAAAAGTATGTAATCTCAAAGCTTCGAATTCTATATGATAACGCTAAAGGCTAGTAGTATTTAGATAAGCGAGCATATATAAAAATTAATCCGTTGAGTCAAGAATTTTAACTCAAGGGGCAAATAGTATTTGAGCTTACTAAATTACATTGTCCTGTTTGAGGTTTTAAGATGCTAATTAAAATTCGTTATCTTCAGCACTTGGTAAATTATCTTACATAAAGATTGGTCGAATAAAAATTTACAATCACTCTCACTACTTACAGTATATAAAAAAAAACTACACAGGTATTATTCACAGTACATAATGGCTACATAGGCTATATCCTCTTCATTCAAAGTCAGGCTTTTATAGACATTTGTAGGCCCGTTTTGCTTTGTGTCTACAATGCAATGACTACAACAGTATCATTATTTTACGGATTCCCTGAAATGGAATTTTCTTGCGAGCTTTGCGCGCGTGCATTTAAATCCTACCGCATTAATAGGGGCTGACTAAGTCAACTTCAAAACCATTATGACACGACAATCATAGTTAAGCACAATGCAAAAGAAAACTAAATAGAATCTAAATAAGATCTGAAATTACGTTAAGGCCATGCAGGTACTACACGCCACTTGAGAAAAAATAGGAAGACGCACGTGGGGCACGTGAAGTTCCATCAATGGATACATTTCGCGAGACCTCGTGAGTTTTCTGTGCAGCGGCAGAGACGCCATAGTTCTAGTTTCTGTGTAGAGCCTGATCCATGCCCGTATGCGTGCCGGTACGTTTAGATATACAATTTTCATCCAAACGCTTTCAGGGAGAGTTTCAGTAAAAGTGGTAGTAAAAATGGTTTCGAGGCTCAAACACACATATCTCTCCCTCGTGGACGAAACTGCACGAAACACCTAAAAGGAAAACTTTTTTTAATTTTTTAAAAATATTTAATTTTTAATTTAATTTTTAGCTACACGAATAATGACAACAAGCAGTTGCTATTGGACGAAATCGCACGAAACACCTCCTAAAAGGAAAACCTTTTTAAATTTTCTAAGAAAAATTAATTTTTCAACTTAATTTTTAGCTACACGAATAATGATAACAAGCAGTTGCTGTTCTCAGAAAAAGAAAATTTAACGATTCTCGTTACCATCATAAGGTGCCGTCTTGGTGGTGGTAGTCTGAAGGCCAATGCAGTAAAAAAATCGGCACCCTCCCGCCCCTAGAATCACGTAATGAGTTGCTCAATCAACCTTTTCAGAGAAAACCTTTATAGTTTTGATGGATAGCCTGAAAAAGCAGGTAATCAACTCAACACGTTGAGTGATACTAAATTGGCACAGTTCAGTAATCCCAGGGAACCCTTCTTCGAAATTTCGCCATTCTGTAATATTCTAATACAAGAACTTTCTGTATGAGTGTATATTCTTTCAAGAACGCCTGAGCTTCTGCTCATTTCACACTGACTGCACGATCTGAACCGCATGCAGTGCCTGCATGCAGTGTAGTCGAAATCGGCTATTCAATTTTCCTGACTTTTGGCGCGTTTTTTCGAATGTTATATCGGTCGGCTTTGGACATTGTATTCAACACAGTTTCTATACGGGACTTCCCTATGTTGGTTTTAGGCTAACTGGATTTACCTTGAAGAATAATACCAGTAGAAAAGTTTTGGACCTAGTTTGTCTACCATGTTCTTCCGATTTGGCTGCTGTTTTATACGTTGTAGGCTATATAGAGGCTAATGTTTCTTAGCTCTCGAAGCTGTACACTTAGACGGAACGCCGTGCTTGTACCGGTATGCCTTGTCTGGCCCATGCAGTCTATGTCTCTCTCACTTTGTACTATGCCCCACGAAAACGATCCCTTTCGATTATCGGCATCAATATATTATGTACATATCATAAGAACACTGACACTGTCTTCTGTAAGCGCGTTACTCAACCATATACGAGCTTGAGTTAGCTAGCGGCGTCCCGAACGAACCATTGGCTCTTGACGTAATAGTGTACCTCCACCACGCTGAAGGACCATTCGGGAGTAGTAAGTGGTGGACGAGAATAAACGCACTGCTGTATTCTGTATCGACAGAAAATCTTGAAGGAGTGAAAGAGGCGGAAGTGGCTCCATTAGAAGTTGTTTCAGAATCACGAGCAACACGGCCAATAACGTGCATAGTACATTTCTGTACGTGTGTGACTACGCTATGCCTTACTGGACAGCACAAGTTGCTTTAGACGTGTCGCAGAAACGTCGTTTTTTCGGCGATATTAGTTCTAATGCTTTGACAGACGCTTGATAACGGGAAGCCTCCGAGAACTTAACATGGTGCCGTATTTGCTAAACGTTAGTTAATCAGTTCAATGGTTATGATAATTTGGTCATATCTATTGTTTGGCCGGTCAATTAATATTATAGATTTGAAAGAATATTACAATTTCCAAAAAAATCCGAAATCATATTGAGCTGAAGTTGCGAGACTATGTTTATAAAGTATAGCATCACTCGCATAATTTTACAGAATCTAGACGTCGCAACTAGATTGATTTCTCTGATCAGAATCTCGGTCGTTACTTCAGCAAGGATCAAGCCTGCCAGCCAGCTAGCCAATTCGATAGATGAAAATTTTAAACTGACAGGCATTTTGGATTTATTAACTATCGTGCCAGAGGGATGTCGAAGGTGCAGCTAGTAATTCACGGGTTAGGTAAATATATGCGCATCACTATTATGCTGGCTCGTTCGTGGTCAGTTACAAATGCTATATAAAAGCATGCTATATATTCGTGTAGCTTTTCGTCACGTTTTTCGGATAATTCACGTTTGTGTGTAAACCTGGCTCGTCATGGCCGCTTCTACTGCAGGAGAAAATAGTCTACGAGTAGAAAAATACATGGAAAAAGTCAAGTGGACGATTCACAGCGACGGATTCTCTCGCGGACAGGCAACTTTACCCATTTAGCTAGAACGAGGCAAAAGGTGTCTTTTTAACTATGGTCGGTTAGGTCTGCCAGTGCTCGAAGAGGTTCTCTCTTAACCGCTTAGCTTGTAAAGCGGTTATTGACAGACGTGTAAGTCTATACGGAGGCCCTGTTAAGCTTCAAAGGCATCAAAAACGAACTTGATGCTTCATGTTCCTTTATAATACAGCTTTCATGCTGTTCTCGTTTGGCTCTCTGTGAAGGGAAATAATTTATATTGGAGTTATACGGATTTCTCACAGATTTCCGTAAAGAGTTAACAACGTCTGTTATAATATACTAGCAAACTGCCTAGTGTTCTCGCATTATGATCTGGCTCAAGCTATCGTTTTTCAAGTTGTGCTCGTACAGACAGTTAACCTACATAGATGCACGTCATAAATTACACACACACACACATTTGTGAGAGTTTGAACAAGACCCAACCCACAAGTGTACTTGGGCTGTTGAACAGACGCTGTCCGTTTTGACTTTTGATTGCGGCAACATAGTTCTCTCCATTTGTTTATATTGGACCATAAAGCCAACCACTTGAGTTCAACCTGTCGGTCTCTAGCCAATGGAAATTTTAAGTTGTTCATCGGTACGTAGCTGTGTATACATACATTAGAAGGTAAAAATCATTAACATCGTTTTTTACTTGAGATGCACGACACTAAGTACTTGTGAAAGTTCATGTTTGTTTGTTCAATCGCGCAGATTGCCCGCTGTTGCAGGAGCAGTTAATATTAATTTTTCCATTGAAGCTCATAATATAAGCCTCTGAAGAATATCTATTGCGTTTAACCTAGAGATAAAAATGTGCTTACTATATCTCAGTGGCAAATTAGTGCCAGATTTCTGCCTAAAAGTAACCTCGTATCAGGTGCACAATTTCCATAGTATCCGCGGTACGCGGATAGTCTCAACGTGCAGGGAACTTACGTAGAGGAAAGGGCACAAGAACTAGACATGACTAAGCGTAAAAATTTCGAGGGTGGAGTAAAGTTTGGCTCGTCACACGCCTATCGATGACCGAGCGAGGCTGGTTTTGGTGCCGGCGTGGAAAATAGTGACGAATTATTGCATATACTGACAACTGAATAGAGATGCGTCGAGCGCAGTATTGCTACAAATTCTTGAGTGGAACATAAACGCTAGCTTAAAAACAACAGGAATCAATGGGCGCACATTTAGATGCTACATATACCTGTCAAGCGAAATCTTGCCAAGGAAATAACCTAAACCGTTTTCAAAAATGCAGTCTTAAAAATATGTCTATTTGTTTGCGAGCGTTACAGTTCATTACCAATCAATCAATGATATTTCCTTACGCCGTTTTTCATTATTCTCGGTGTCGGTTTCATTAGTCTCGGTCGGAGTAGTGCTTAAAGATTTACTCTAAGTAATTCACTCGGGATGATTGCTATCTATATTTTTTTTAATTCAGATTTACTTTATGTTCCTTAGCATAAGGCAGGCGGGCGGTGAGTTTCCGATCCACTTACTCGATAATTGCGTCCTATTGACTTCTGCATAGCAGTCGGAAAACTCCCAAAGATGCTTGTACCCATCCATGTCCACTGCTTTAATTTTATTAACTTAAAGCTAACTACGTAAGGGCTTTTCCTTATCATAATAAGCTATTTACGAAAAACATTTCTATTAATTGCCGAGGGAAGTTTTTCATCTTTTATTAAGGCTATTTTCGTCTCTATAAGCTGTCCACGTCCTTCTTTGGACAACTAGACATCGTGCATTGAACATTGGTAAAGTCAAGGCCATTTTATTAGCAGTTCTTTAGGTCGTAAAGTATTGTCTAGTCAAGCAGAAATACAGTGTTCATTGCTGCAAACCCTGCGTTGTACCAGTAAACAACTCTCATTCACTTACCAAAAAATTAGAAAATATAGATATATTTTTTAAAATATATATTTTAAATAAAATTGCTTCCTTTATTGCTGAGCTATACTAAAAAAAAAAAGCTCCGATTTCGTCCACTACTGAAAATGCCGGGAAATCGCCATTTTTCTATCATTGTCATCGTTGCCAACACTTTGCAAAGATACATATTCTTCGTTTAACGTATTCCAAATTCCATTCCATCCCTCTCAAGGATTACTAGAAAGATGGTAGGGTGACAGATCTCAATATCGAAGACCTCTAGGTTGGCTCAAGGCAGAATGGGTGGAAAGCGCAAAAGAGTGATGACTTCAACAATACGTATTCCGAATTTCTCTCACCGTGTTACTATGGCTATGAGTTTACATTGCACATACTTGTGACTGGCGACACAGAAAACTGCTAGAAACTGTCAGAAAACTAGAAAAACAGTTACATATGATAATTACAAACTGTGTGCATTCATTATGATTTTCGACGTAAACATTCTCTAACACAGATCAAGGGTCGCTCTTGCAGAGAGACCTTCTCCCATAGCACGGCTTTGACAAACTTTCGATACAGACGTGTAGCTCACGTTCAATGAGAGAGACGTACTTTCTGTAATATACTAATAATAGTATATACATGCAAGGAAATTGCACAAGGAATTTTGTTTTTACAGTAATCCTTGTAGAATTTCTAATAGTGCGTTTCATTTCGTCACAAGAGTGGACATTATGGGGTGATCTATTTTTGTCGGTGCTTATTGATACATCAACTACGCATACCATGAACTTCATTTCATTTCGATGGCAAGCTTTTGACACAATCTTACAGTTGGTCTATTGTTTTGTTAAGCTTCGTGCAGTTTCGAAAGCTTTACTGATTTGTTCACATATATCAATTTGAATTATATCAAATCGTTCATTTTTTCTGTAGATCTCCTAGGGCGGCTTTCGCTTAAAGGGACGTCCTAGAAAATCTAGGTGCGATGGGTTATTTAACGAGTTGAAAAGGTATCGTCTTATCCACCATATTATTTATACCCTTGTCACGTAAATGGGGTTTTTCGTATGCGATAATAACAATTGAGTAGTAACTGCGAAGCTCTCCCAAACCCTACTGGGTTGAGCCAATTTCAGCTTGTTACGACTTTTGGATCACCGCAGCAGATTTTTGGCAGGATAATCCCCCATATCTCCACAAAGTAAAACTGATTTCTATTTATGGCAAAGAACAGACAGAAGTTATCTACTGAAAAAGCAACGATATTTCGAACGCGAAAATCTCTGTAAACTTGTTTTAAAACCAGTATGAAATCGGACCTATGTTTCGTATCTCAGTCCATAATCATTTCTCCATGACTTTATTGCACTCATAGCTCAAACAGTGCTGATTAATGCTCCAGTCCCTATCAGCAAGTAAGATAAGTATGAACAATCAACATCAATCGTCTCTAATGACGGAACATATCGTTTAAAATCTTCAACAATCCTTTATGTCCATTATATGCTGGGCATTTTTAGATCGTATGCTTGCCTATAACCCTTGTATCGCTTCTAGCGTTATAGCGGTCTATGCGACGAAGAAAGCAGCTCCTTCGTCCATGTGAGATACGCTGCCTTCATTACCTTAATAAACATTCGATCGCTTGCTCTTCTTAGAGAAGCTATAATGACGCTGTTAACGCTTCGAGGAATTACTAAGCACAGAACATAACTTAGATGGCCATCAACTACAACGCGTGATATAACTCCGAGCATTTATATATACGCACTGTGAACAGAGATTATGCCGAATAGATATAACTATCAACACTGATATGTTAGCTGATGCGAACAACTTCATTGAAATGTCTGTTTGACACAACATAAGGGAGAATAATTTTTTTACTGGAAAACTTAGAATTGGGGCCGTTCACTTTGTGCACATACGCGTAGATGATCAACTAGCGGCACTTGCTCGTCGAAGTACGCAAGCTATCATAACATAGCAACTATTAGCGAATATTAGCTAATGAATGAACTTACCCTTCGCTGGGCATCCGCTAATTTTCAACTGTTTTGCTTTAGGAGTTTGCCAAAAACTATTCACGTTAGACCATCCTCTGCAAAGCCGACATAACCAAAACCATACGTCTGAATAAACTTGAAGGTTCACTCGAAGGCAACAAAGGTAAAATTATAGCTTGCACATTCTGTCCAAATCGATCTCTGTGAAAAGTCGCATTGTTCTTTTCATACGGCTCTTACGAACACAAACGTGGGTTTCTTCCATGATGCAATCGTTAGGCAAGAAAAACTATATTAAAAAGGATCCGTCGATCCCGAATCGATTCATAAAATTCTTATACAGCGCGAAACATTGGCTCAAAACGTCGGCTCTCAATGATAAAACGGCGTTCGTCTACTCGCTTCTAATGTAGCATTCTTACTACATTAACAGCTAGCAAAGTTTCGCACTTGATTCTGCCGCCGAGGAAAAAGGGGTTTGGTGGTGTCCCGCACCATCCTTGTATCGACCACACCTCAAAGATCTAAGCCTCAGTGCCTCAGTTGTCTTGCGGCTCCCTCGGCTCGTTCGGACAGATGATGGGACACATTGTGAAACATTCCGACAAACCGCCGCCGGTTCCAATCTTTCGCTTCAAAGTTACGCTTGCGTTTGGGAAAGGATGGCGACTGCTGTAGACAGGGACGCATACGTTCGAAAAAAAAAAAAAACTAATAAGAGAAATTTGCTGACACTAAACGTTATGTCTTGGATGGAAAGAAGAAGCCCAGTTTTTTTTTTATTGCATTGGGTAGCCTTGTGAAAAATAGCTATTTGGGCGTAAATAACATATCTGAAATATGTCTCAAATGCTTAATAACAGTGTGTTATCTGACTGGTGTAGTTTACACTTTTTATACGCCCGCCACTTTTAGACATAATGATTCACACTGTATTGGATATTTCGCAAGATTATCACGAGAATTCGTTAACGGTTGTTCACTATGCTAATCATTCTTGAAGTGTTGAGTTCCGACTGAGTAGCTAAGTGGAAATCGACATTTCAGTAGCTTTTTCCTACCAATCTAAAATTGCAATACTCAAAATCGTGAGAACGACCACGGCTGATAAGGATGGGCGGTGTGATTTCGCCTAACTTTGCAATGAACGGGTAAGGCGTTGAATGACAGGATCGGTAGACACATTTCACTATTTGGTGTTGCCACGTTACAAAGCCCCACCGTCCCTTCTTGTTACAACCGCTCAAATTTTCGATATCGTATTGGCAGTCCTTCATCTATCTGTATGTGAAAATCACCCGTAACATTTCGTCATTCAAATGTTCTCGAACGGGTAACAATATATTAAGTAGACTCTGTCCGGCATAAATACTGACTTCCACAAAATCAAATATCTCTTTCAATACAGATGTTCCTTTTACCATGCTCGGACATAACACGCCAAATTGTTTTATATGTATGTTATATAGGCAGCAACAAAACTAGGTTTGAACTATTCCACCTCCACCATGGATCGGCCCCTGAACAAGAGCTCGTAAATCTCTTGAAGTAACGACTCATCACATACATATCGTTGAAAAAAACACGCAATCGATACTTAGAACTTTACCACTGTTCGTTTACTGGTTTTCTGGATACCTGCTGGTTTATAGATGTCTTAGTTTATATCGCCAGAAGTCATCGTCGCATCCTTACCGCTAAGCCAACGCTCCCAGCAGCTACAGAACAAGTCTACAATGAATAAAAGCTTTTCGAGACGGTTATGCTATAGAATAGATAGCAGTAGAGTAAAACGAACGTCGGCTTGATAAACAACAAACATGTAGTTGCCTCGAAAGACACCTGCATATTGCATGCGTTGGCTTTTCTTTTAAACGCATCAATTTTTTTCGGTTATTAACATCAGCCGCATCGGAAACTCCCTGTCACCGATAAATTGACTGTCGTAAACGGATCTGCCAATGAAATTTGGGCCCTTCAGTTTGCCGGTAATGGCCTTTTCAGTCCCCAATATCCTGTCATCGCTCATTTGTCTGTACCCCGTCATCCGCTTTGCAATCAGTCCGAGTTCTTACTAGTCCAAATAATCAAAAACTCCCACTATTTGTTACCACCGCGTCATCTCTAAGCAGAGAACTATTCTGTGCTGATCCTCTTACCAGGCCCGCGAACGGAATAAACGCCGCCTAATAACATTTACTTTCTGTAACGTCTTCTTCGAGGCCCGTAAACTGACCCAAACGGAGTGGATGCTACTGACAACTTGTACCCAACATCTTTTTTCGTGCCGTTCATTCGTCACCCACTCGTGTCAACAAAAAGTAGGTGACCACAAATGTTATTCTTGTAGTTACCTATCGACGTGGCCAGGAAGCCTCTGACAGCCGACAAAAGGCGCCGAAATTATTCGTAATGTTCTATGGTGATAACTGTATGACTGTGGCGCGTCAATACTGATATTGGAGGTAACGCTTCAGGAGCCGTTTCTGGGCGGTCCATTTGGTGACTTGGGGCGCTCATTTGCTTATTTGACCGATTGGATAGCATCTTATATATCTGAGGATCATTTTGAGTACAAATGCAAGAGGCACGCGAGCAGACGAACACGCCTATCCCACAGCGACCCGCAGCGACATCGAGCCAGTTACCGCAATTCGACGATACACATACACGTAATTGCTATAGTCAATAACAAAATAAATCTAAGGATCACCAGATGTGTAACACGCACAAATTAGATGTGCCAAAGCTGATGCGCTTGCTACTAATACCAGTGTGGCAATCGTAGAATTCAATATCACACGATAATCAGGTGTTACCTTTTTACGCCTGAAAAACTGGACGCACAATTCAATATGGGCAGCTCCAGGAACCTCATTAATGAAGTCATGCTGTTGTATCAGTTCGCTCTGATCGCTTCGCAGTTGCACTCTATCTGTTATTCTATTGTCGCTTGCAGTTTGACAAAGTTAACTTTTATTAACGAATTTAAAAGCTGGCAAACAGATCTGAAATAATGATTATAAATGCAAACAGCTAGACAGCTGCGTTTACCTGGCCCTAACGTAAGTCGTAACCGAACGGTCACATCAAGAACAGGTATCTATCTACATATATATCCCATTTGCTCCTTGTGTATCGGATCTACCGAATCAACAATGTGTAGCACGACTGTTAGTGTGTGTCTGACAATAGAATTCATATCTGATTTTGATCTACTTGCTCACCGCTGGGCGAACGCCGACTTGATTTATATACGTCCGTCGATCGCAGGCCGGCTCGAACTGTCTGCGCTTTGCGACGCGATCAACAGGAATCCCATCGGATTATTGCGTCGGATCATAGAACCTCCCAATGAGCTGCCTGTGCAAAATGCAAGAGGCAAGCAAACGAAACGTGTTTAAGTGCACTCATCAACAGAACACATACGGCCAGATGATACGCGCAGAAAGCCAAGGCACAAACAATCCTTCGACTCCAGCTGGGAGTTCAAGTCACATCATGCAAGCTTTCTAGAACACTAGCCCCGTTTCTGACCACAGTCCATCTGCGCGATTCCCCCCGCACCCCTCTGACCTAATAGAATATAACGATTAAAAATACTGTGGTCGACTGCGATCGTTTCTCAATAAGCATACCACAAGAATGGCTCAGTCATAAATGGTAAGTTGTGTACGTCTATTCCAGCCACGGTCATCCGCACAAAGTAAATACAATACTACAACACATACAAACAGCGGACAATAAAAGCAGATCTTCAAAGAACAGAATGGGCCACGCCAAAGAGAAACGGATTAGCGCTATATTGCGATGATCGTTGTTAATTACTAACTATTAGTTGCCGGTTATATAGTCATTTTGTATTTGTCCGTGTCGGACAACAGCGATGACCAAATATATATATATATATATATATATATATATATATATGTATATATATAGAGCCTTAGTAGTTAATAGCTACGTAACTTTTCTTAGTAAACATTTCGTAATTATTAACTATAAGGCTCATATATATATATCAATTTTTCCTATACAATAAGAATGAACGTCTCACCTTATCATTATTTGATCTTTATTTAGTTCTACAATTTATGTTCATACATGTTTTATCAAGAACTAATGCTTTTTAGGAAAACTTAGCAGTACCGCATCTTCGTATAAAATAACAATGGCGAACGGACGATTTTTTTAACTATTGTGTGTGCTATTTCTTCACCGCGATTTCCGGAAGGCGTCTATCAAATCTGGGCTTCTCCCAAGCACTTTTGTCGTATATTTAGTACAACGAGCGATATTAACGAGTTGTACAGCGCAAGCAAGGACGCAACCAGGGCCGATGTTCAGCTGCGACCCTGTCCGACGTGCCTATATGTACGCACCTTTTTCAATCTGAGAAAAGTCGACGTTAAGATACTGACTGAAAAAAAGGCCATCCGTTCTTCTCGTTTTGCTGCGTGTCAAATCGCGATTTTTCATGCTTATCTCGCATTGCTGCTGTTGCTGATACGGCTGCTATCGTTGAGAATAATATGAACTAGCTAGGAATCTCGCTGCAGAGCGGCCATGCACGTATTCATCCCGCGTGCGCAAATGCCGATGTTGTATCGGCTATAGTAAAAACGCTTCTTGCTACTGCTAACTTTGACCGGCTTATTATGCTATGCAGATGGAAAGTAAGTGGCTCGGAATTTTTTTCAAAAACAACGCGCAAAACGTACAAGAAAAAATCAAGCAACAAATGACTGCTACGGACAAATGTGTACCTAACAGGTCGCTTGTTAACCAGGTCTATCGGACAATTTGGATCTTACTGATTCAGACCTTCAACCCTTAATGCGACCTCTCAAAGCGACAACTAACGACGCCTCCTTTCCCGACAATGAACCGCACGATCTCATCGGCCACTGTAACGTATTTGAAGTCAACGAAAGACACACATTTCAAATGGATTTTTGCGATATTATTTTGCTCATGGTCTTCAAGACGTTTCTGAGGATCGCACACATAACAGATACACCTCGGAAATCAAGAAAGATATTATGCTTCATTTTGCATGATTACTAGGCATGATTTTATATTATGAAGTCATGCATGAGTAGATCTGTTCCTGAGTAGTCTTTATTTTTACTAGATTTTCTAAATTAAGAAAAATTTCTAAAATAAAGAAGCGCGCCAAATTTGAACTATACCAGGTTGTTACCTGATATATTCCGTTAATAATGTCCAATATTCTCGAATAGCATTTGAATGGAACGGGTCCGTTTTTCGAATTTGACGATTCATGCGAATTCCATATTCTGCATACTGTGAACGAACCAGTAGTGCTACAAGATAGCTGAATAATTTTCACACCTCGCCGCAATATGTAGTAAAAAGCGTCGAGCAAGAAAAACGTATTTCTGCCCTACGTGATGTTAGTTCTGTGGCGTGTGATAAGAGAGTGTCTCATTGATTCCGCGATACGATTTTCGATCAAGACAACCATAATAGATTTATGGGTACGCCTAATACGGTCGCGTATCATACCAGTGGCCAAGCTACGTGACCTTGCCTATACGAATTTTCTTAAAATTCTACGAAAATAAAATGATGCTTTATGATATTCACCGGAAGCAAGAATCGTGCATATATTCCATATAGGTATTAGGCATGATTGATAACCGCAGCCTTACAACCGTATTTCGTAGAAAGCCTACGCGATCGACCTCAGAAACCAAAGCCATAACGCTGTTAAAAAAAACTTGGTCAGTATGAATGCTTTTCATTTGGTGAGTGTAAATTGCCTATACAATGTAGCTTGTAAATAGTATAGACTAAAGATAATAACATCAGTATTTTCATAGGCGATTTGCTTTCTTATAATAGTTCTATGATCGTCTATCATAACGATCAGTTTTTGCTATCTGATTGTACTGAAAAATGCTCTTTTGGTAATTCTAGACACTGAGAGAAAGATAGAGGTAGACATAATTTTAACTGCCCACTTTAATTTTGAATCAGGGCCCGCTTTCCGGCTCCAGCTTGCTGAACGTAACCTTAATAAGTAATGCGGAGTGCAGAGTTGTCAACTGCTTACACGAAGCGCCATTTCTTATTTTAGTATTTTATATTTTATAAATATTTTAGTAAACAAGGCAAAACGGGCAACGCAGAACCGATGTGTCTGCCTTATCGAATCCTTAATTAACCGTTTATTTCGCTCATATAATAAATATGCATCTGTTCAGCAGATTAATTGACCAAAAAAGGCATTTAATGCCTGCCCCTTCAGCTTTATTTCCGTTCGAATCTTCTCAATTAACGTATGAAAAATCAATACTGTTTCAGGAGATGTCAGTATTTGAGAAAATTAATAGCTTACCAGCCAGTCAGTAGGAGAAGGCCGTTGTCGTACGATGGGTTTAATATGTTACGACAGCAGTTTTCATACAAAGGGAGAGAACCTGCTAAAACCGTTCTAACGGCAAACTAGAACCGGCAGAACAGAACGTTTCAAACTATATTAGTTATATTTAATAAAACAAAATAACATGAAAGTATCCAAATCAGTACCATTCGTTCTTTTTGAAACGTTAACAAATTGAGGGGGGTAAGGGTCTATCGTTTAGCTATTTGGACGGAATCGGCGAAATCTACAAGTTTTTTAGAAGCGTACCGGATTCCAAGCTGAATTTAGTACGCTCGTTTGCAGTACTATCTACGATAACCTAAAAAGGCCTGCCAAATTCAACTCTCATAACAGAGGTAAACAGAAACTTGGCCCAAGCAGAAATTATTACATATGTACTTCAGTTTCTGATTTCCCCAAGGTATGTCAAAGTTGCTACTTAGAAGTTCAGACCACTAGATTTCAGAAGCACCTTGAAAAAACCACTTCCAAAATTTTAATACATACTGAATACCAGTCAATACAAGGTAGCTAAAATTTATATCCAGGTTACTGTTTTAATGGTCCTTGCTTCTCGTTGGCCTATTTGACTTCACAAACTAATAACAAACTGGCATTAAAACGTTGCTATCAACACCGTTTGTCTGGCCAAATGCACGTGATCGACGCCAAATTTTGAGTATCTGTAAATTCGTATAAGATCTTTCGAAGTGTAAATTTTAGTAAGCAGTTAAACATTCTAGGATAATAAGTTATTTTTATAATGAACGAATCTATAAACGATTAAAAGAATCTTTGATACTGGATTTTTTTTCAATATTAAAAAATATGCCAAGCAACGTAAACAATGTGGATCCTTTACATCACAAGCTCTGTTCACGGCGGCGATTTAGCATCGCCTGATATCAGATTCACGACATTTTAGCCCTATCTTTCGGCACAGCAGAGGTGAACCGCATCTAGTGCGATATGCTGTGTTTGAAAATGCCAGTTTTTAACACCTAAATGCTACAACATATCGTCTACGCTCGCAATCGTGCTTCTGACATTTTGCGTGGCCGCAACAGTTAATACTCATGGTCACCCTGTGCAGACTTATACGAAACACCCTAGATTAAGCAACAGTCAACCAAGATAGAATCAATAAAGCCGATTAGATGTACACAGCGAACGTGCCAATAGATGACACGTAACAACGACGGCAAATATACCGTGGTCAGTTTTTACGTCGAGGACCCACACTGTATGAACTATGTCGTCTCGAGGAGCTTTGCACGGCTTCCAGTGGTACACATCTGACATGGTGCTCGTAATGCATAGCTTAAAAATATCGTCCAGTTAAATCCTACGTCCTACGTATAGTCGCCTCAACGGGCTGACAAAGGTTCGCTACCAGATTGAAAGCGTTTTGGAACATGTAACTTTTAGTTTTGCCTGTCTGTCTATCCGTTTATATTATATTGCGCTATTCTCTGACTTTAGTAGTTACACAGCAGCAACTCGTGACTTCTAAATGTTCGCCGAAATTCTGCTTAAATATAAACAGAGCCCTTATTGCTTAATCCAAAAAGACAAATCGCGCACCATTGTTTATATGACCATTTGAATGGATTGTTTACCTTGATTCGTTTGTGAAAAACGTTGCTTCCATCGAACTATGCAGTTAATAAAAAATCGTTTAACTGACAGCGTCGCTGAAACTCAAGATGTTAATCATCGAAAGCATGAAGGAAACTAGTCCATGGTTTAGGTAACATTTAAAAGTTGCATTTTAGAGAACGTACAAAGAATCGTTCACCCATTAATTAACGGCATAAATATAAACAAACAGCCATGCTGCCTAATGCCCCGCTAATCAGTTAACTGCAGGTCTTTCAACAACTCTCTTTTCTTATAAGAATAATATATGTTTATCCTTACAAGAATCGTTATATATATACAGAATATCGTTACGTACTCGTACTTTAATAAAAACGTTTATAAATGTCAACCACAGTCAGCCCCGCATGAAGATCGATCTAGCAAAAAATTATAGGCTTGCCTATTCAAATCGTTGACGACGGAGTCTACAACTATTTACCATTCAGTTATAAGCTTGACTGATTAATTTCTTTGTCGTCTTCTGTTTTTTTATAGAGAAATGTCGTCAACTATTCCTAATATTTGATGCTATAACGAGCCGAAATGAGCATATACCTGCCTTGAACTGGATTCGTCGTAACAACGAATTTTTAACCGCGACAGCAATAAGTCTGCAGCGCACTTGCCACTAAAAACGACATACCCAGGGAAATGTTGATACAGTCAGATGGCGCTACACCTCAATTCACCATAACGTTTTCGAAATCAATAATTGGCTAACGCGAACCATCACTTCATCCGCCTTTAATAACGAACGATTTAAACTGTTACATTGAGTAGATGTGCAGCGTCGGGTAAATGGTAAAGCCTTTGGTGCCTCAGCTCGTTTCGAAGGTTGTGTTTCCTATTTGTGCAAAAAATAGCACGAAGGTAAATTGGCCAGACAGCATCGGTCGGCCCTCACCGTAAATTTCTACATAGAAGAACATTTCTCCCCAGCTCGTCCGTTCGCCCGTCCATCTTAAACCATGCTATATTTCCCTGTAGGTTCGTCTATGCTCCGGGGATCCGTCCAAATGCTCATTCGTCAGAACGCGCAGTGACCGTGCGTCCATCTCGCTGTTGCTGCCTTCGACGGTGTTTATTGGTTACTCGCGGCTAATGGCAGGGCCTCGCGTTGTTACGATTCCCGCTGCTGAACTTTAGATTTTCACAGGCTGAGGCAGGCGCTCTTCTCCTGCTGGAACCGCCCGGTCGCTACCGTTCACTGAGCGGCAACAATCACTGCATTCGACAACTGGCGCGTAACTGCAACGCTAATATGCAAGAGCGCACCGGCAAAGCACATTTCGACGTGGCTATAACGAGGCAAAATGCAGAGACAGACGACAACGCTTGCTTATCACCATGTCTTGCATGTTTTGCTGTACACTAAGTGTGGAGCACGGTTTATGGCCTGCCCGGCTTCGGCTAGAGCTACGACAAGTCAATATGTACCTCAACTCAGCAAACAATTACAACGGTCAGTCAACACCAGGGCGATGCCTAGCGACGGCCAACCAAACGAAAAGCCGCTCTTAGCGTTGCTTAGCAGAATCCCAAATACCGAGCGCCCTGCCAACGAACTGAGGTGGCGGCAACAACAGGAGCTATGGGTAATACTAGATAGCAATGAGTAGCCGTAGCTGTCTTCTGGAATGGTTTGGGAGGGTCACGTGATAATCGGGACGTGACTGTGATGGTTCGTTGATGAAGACCAACTGTAGACAGTTCGTGGACAGCCTCAATGGTGGTGGGAAAAGATTCAAATGCTGGCTGAAACTTTGGTATTGGCAACGGTAGCATTGGTGGCAAATATCAAAATTCTTGGCGACATACACTTCTTTTTTACAATTGCTTATCTCTATCTATGAAGTTCAATGAAGTTTGGCCACGTTGAGAAACGTCATGCGAAATAAGCTTGTCAGCGAGGTTGGTTTACCATTGGCTTTAAATAGGCATTACAACGCGTAATACTGCATTGAGCACTGGCGGATCGACGAGAAAGAATTAACAGAATTTATTTTTGCAGTTCCTGTAACAGAACGAGACGGCGTCAAAACATGATTCGGAAAGAAGTTAAGTCGTAAGCTTGACTAAACTGAGCTCGACGGACAAATGGACGAACGGGAAAACAGCAGTTCGAAAGAGCAGGATGCCTTAACATGATCACTTAACGATTGTTAAACGGTACGAGATGTGTAGCAGGGACGCATTACAAAAGCTCGGTATCGCTTTAAATAAAATAAAAATAAATGATTAATGACGTCCCACTCTTGTCACGGCTGCTGCTTTCAGACGTCACTGCACTAAGTCCCGTGACGATACCAGGAACGTCCAAGTCCGTCTTGACTCCCGTCGACTAGCAAGTGCTGTCTTTCTCAACCCATGTGATTATACAAGTTCTTGCACAGACCGGAGCTGTTCCTGACTGAACAATTTGCCAGCCTGTCAAAAACTGCCATGAGTAACAATTGCTTTGCGCGTAGTGAATGGCTTCCCGTCATTGATGTCCTGGTGACTCATCATTTGTCGGATGATCGCAAAGCGCAGCTTTGTAAATCGATTTTAGGGCACAGACGTGCGTGGTTACCATGCCACAAAATCAACAGCGCAACGATCAATTTTGTATTTGCTGCAGAAATCAGAAACATCTACAATGAGACAACAACAGCAGTGGCAACAACGTAGCTCTGGTTGGGTAACATAGATGTGAAAAGCCATTCAGGTGGCGGCTATATTATCGCCAGTGGCACTATCTCACACATTTCAACCGTAAGAAACAATAGGAGTGCCGTCTGCTAACGGGCTGCTGTGCGCATTGGCTTCACTTCTCGCCACAGCGCGTTGCTGTGCATGAGAAGCCAGCGTCTCTTGAAGTATGTGAAGTTCTCCCAGACCGGGTGGAAAGCCTCAACTGCTCTCTGGTTAAGTTGAGTAAGCGGCTTCAGCAGCAGCAACAGCAACAGCAGTGATACCCCTGACACCAACCACAACAGTGGTATGGCCACCATAAAAAGCATCCAGCCAAAAAGACCCGTGTTAGTTTACTATAGTATCAATACTTTTAATGGCGGCTGACGATGGTGAAGCTTCCATTTCACAGAGCTTTACCATTCGTTCCTCGATACTCACTCGTCAGTGAGTGTCATGGCAGGTCTTCGTTTGACTAGGCTTTATAATTTTTGGCTTTTCACCCCCTGACTTCGTTTGTACTGAAGCAGCCTGCCATAGGTGGGCCAAACAGCTCACTTTAACCGGCGACTAGTCAATAGGCGCGTCAAAGATCGTGTTGCTGGTATTCCAACAGCCAAAGGTGAAGATACCTCGGAAACTGTTACTCCCTTGGCCGACATCGTCAGCATGGTCGTAACGGATCTGGCTTAAACACCGCACAAGCGAACCATATCACTAACCACAAACTTAGCTTCAGCTTAACCTTGTAGCAGTCGGTGGTAGTAGAGCCATCAAGTAAAGTATTACCCCTGGGCGACAGAGTCGGGGGCAGAAAATAAAAGGACTTCAACGGTTTGCGTTAATTTAACACAGAGGCCGTAGAAAAACTAAAATCAGCTGTAGCAAAGTTGATCGCCAGGGAGAAACTGTTTATCCTCTTACCTATATTAAGAGCAATTCATTTTACTGATTGAATTGTTCTTATGTAACTGTCGGCGTTGAACGGAAGATCAGCTCCTACATATATAATAGGTTGTTTTTTCTATCTAGATATCTATCACTGTTATCCTTAAGTTGCTGAAATTCGATTGGATACTAAAATTAGAATGAGCTTGTATATAAAAGCAACGGGATCGGGGCAAAGTAACTCTTTGTATTGGTCACTTACCATGGGCTTAATCTATAGAACACTACTCGACGTTTGACAGTATGAACTGACTTTCTTTTTTCCAATATAATTAACTAAAACTTGTACGCTCATGTTAGTCAAAATGAATATGAACACAGAAAGCTATCTAATTATTTAGTCAAAATGAATATGAACACAGAAAGCTATCTAATTATTCAAAACTCGACCGATTGTTGATGAAAATTTACTCACCGTTGTTTAGTAAATCTACATTAATATTAAAATATGGTCAGTTTACTAAGGGTACACAGATAAGTTAGATTCCACCGCGAAACAAACTTAGGATTGTAATTAACAGTTCATTTACCGTTCGCGCTTACTACACTACACTAGTATGACAGACTATCTGAATCCTTTGATGATAGCTCAGGAGTAACATGGCTGCTTATTAGTTTGCTTGGTTGGATATGACATTTCCCATTGTCAAAAATATGCAGGAATGCATTGCTCCTAGACGGACATACCGGTGGCATTGCAAGGTTCAGATCTTGTAGACGGAACAGATGAAAAACTCGACCGAATTTCGTTAGTCATTAACGTGTGGCGGTATCTATATAGATTCGTCAAAGCAAAAAAAAACGTTCCATTACGCCTAACTCTGCCAAAAAATGTAAGAACGTTTTTCAACTCCTATGCTATTTTGCGTTTATTATATAAATAATGTCTCTGCGTCGAGATAATTGCGGAGGGGAGTTCTACTGCTTTATCTGTTTCAAGCAACGGCAAGACCAACACAAGTTGGATGTGGCAAATGGCGTAAATCAATTAGCCAGTTCCTAGGATATAACTTCCGAATACAAATAGGATGGATGCGTGAAAATGATAACTCGCCAGGACGTAAATCACTAGCATGATAGACATATTCAAACAGATGACTGCAGTTTTCCCATGATTATTTTAATTGACCCGAAAACCACAGGTAGGGCTATACTCGATAAGTTGTGATGAGATATGAATACGAGTAAATGGATAATACTCGTCTGCATCATAGCAAATCGAATATGACTAGGTTCGGATTTCTCATGCACTAATAGTAAGATAGGATCGTCAATAGGTTTGTGCTACCCGATAAAAACTAATCTTTTTTTTTGTTTTGACTCTTATATAGTTACCGTACGTCGGTAAATAATGTCAGAAACAACAGAAATGAAGGCTTTTAGCGTCTGCCGCTTTTTGATATCAGCGTCTTTATCTTTTACATGCTACTTCCGCTCCTGTAAACGGGAAACCTTTTACAAAATAGATATAGGAAGCTTAGCAGTGGGCCCAAGGCCTTTAAAAGATCTATAGTGGAGAAAATAGTATAGTAAAAAGATGTCATTCAGAAGTATTGATAGGTTCCTCGTAGGTTTTATGACCCAGGTGCACGATTAAATTGTTCTGAGGCTGAAATGACCCACAATGCCATTGCTCATTTGATTATAAACATTACCACAATGTCTATAAATATTACATGAATAGATATTACACTAGGATATATAACGCTACGAATATGCGCTATATCAGATTGATAATGCAGTGTTCTATAGAGCGGAGATAAGGCAATGAGGTTACGATTGTGGTCTAGTAACTATTATTTTTCTCCGTGGTCATTTTGGGTTTATCTACTCTTCTCATGATAAAGAATATTTGATGAGCTTTTGTAGATCGCAAGGTCAACACTAGAAAATCGACACGACGCAAGTAATAGTAAACGTGGTAGCGACAGAGGAAATAAGCTCTTATCAGCACGAACTTGTCAAACATCCGTGAACTTCGAAAGCTTCGTTCGTGGCTGAAATATCGGTTTCACTGAAAAAAAAAAACAATACAACACACAAGGTATAGCTGAATAAAGTACCTAGAAATTGTAGAATCTACGGTACATTCTTAGATTGGTACACAGTAATGTTTATAAATGAATTTCTATTTGCGTGTATAACTCTCGAGTTAGATGGCTAGAAAGGATCCGCATGCCTCGCGTGATCAGCCCAGGTTGGATTACTCTTCCGATACACTTTGTTCCAGACATGTTTTACTGCTTATCTCAGTTGCCAAAAAGCTTTTTCATTGTAAAATGAGTGAACATCATAGCAAAAAAGACATTAAAATATTTGAACTATAATTTTTGTTTTACTAGCAGAAACGTACTTTGTACTACGTATAAACGAAGAGATGCGAGAGGAATCAATGAAAATTGACTATTCCAGTTTTCGGTTGAATAGATCAATCGCCAGTTACAATTCGTATCAACAAGGCCTGAAGCGGAAAACTAAGTGAACAGCAAGTTAACGGTAAAAGTGTAATACGCTAATTGTAGCATGCGACTAGTGGCGAACTAATGCAACCTGTGTGTATCCGACAATCTACAAAAAGAACTCCGATAATCTTCCGTTAACGTAACATATAGCCTGGCTTAAGTGGGCATTTATCCAGCATACTGATTTGGTGAACTAACTAAGAAAGTAGTGCAAATCGACGTCGAGTATGGCTAAAAAAATCATGCGCCTAATGTGCTTGAAAGCCTGTTTGGGCCTGAGTCAAATTAAAATGGCCATATATATCTGAACAATTTTTTAGGTGTGGCTTTCTCCGACACGACTATAATTGTATATACATTGTTCCGCTTACTGAATTTTGCGGAACACGAACAACTTTCATCTGTCCGTATTATAAAGCAACTTACCACTAAGTGTATTAAGGTCCTTAATGTGGAACTGTTGGTCATGTTGATTGAAATAGATTACCGCATGCCGCTTATCGACGGTCGTTGAGTTCACAAGAATATCGCACTCACTGCGGCCTACGAAGATCATCGATGGCTGTAACCGAATAGGTTTTGCGTCGTAGGGAAGCTTAAGGCTCCATTCACCCATTCTGCCCGACATCCTGAATTCGAAACGTTGTCGAACGCCACCGTTGTCAACTTTATTGACACCGACTCCGAAGTGCGACTGCGGCACGAATGACGACCACGGCTTTTATTGTGGCCGCTGGGAAAGTCGCTAACAGAAGTCGCGTAAACTGCTGGGGCTCTTGTCACCGATGTTATCGATAAGGCAGAACGATTCGTCCGGTAAATTGGGAACGACGGAACCACAGCTGCTGTTCTGATTCTATTGATGGCGGAAAAGTTTGAGGAGGCCAAGGTTGTCGCTGCCCCGATCATCAGCTGCTAACAAAAGGTAATCTGATTCCGTTTGAAATTTGTACAAGAAGGCGAGTCTGTTCTCCGTACGAGAACTGTGAATAAGCTGTACAAAATTAGCTTTTTTTGCCTCCAGAGTTACACTGAGCGCTGACGTTCACGTAGGTTCTAATCACCCCTTAGCCTGTTAATTGTTTAGGTGATATTACACATTTTTAGGATCAGGGTCTTCAGACACTTCCAGATAGAGCAAAAGGGATACAGAAGCATTTCACGCTAATATATCAACAATAGCATCGTAACATTTACACCCGCATACGCACGCGATTGACACAAAACACTGAACTCAACACTTCTCTCTTCTTTTGAACTGTTTCCTTAAGGCCGAGGACTATCTATAGTACAGGGGCTGCTCTCCATAGCTGACCTCATAATCATCGCACATACTCTACCTATCAGTGCGACAGATGCTACACCGGAAACTACTAAGTCTAGAGGCAGCAGCCCCAGAGGTTATTGCAGTACACAGTAATGTTGATGAATTCGCTTTTTTCCAAATCAGTATCACCTCCTTTTCGGACGTGTGGCTTCGCTGTGGCTCCCAGAAGCATTCTTCGTCGAAGGTAACCTGATCGTCTTGATCTCTCATCAAAATCACGTCGGACTTTATCACACTGCTGTTATATTCATTGTCGCAACAGCCGCGCCAGTACTTCCCGCTCATCCACACTCACCACCATGCACACACATCCTGAAAGAGATGCTTCTCTTATGCGTGGACGGGCGAGAACATCGTTGACAATGAGTGATCGCCATGCAACCGTACCACAAGGCGATGGATTATTTCTCCGTCAGCAGCTTTCCAATTGCCTACATTCACCATATATCGCCTCTGACTACGAGCAAGACACATCGTGTCTGCCGCTTAGGGAGCGTTCACGATATTGCTGGTTGCCGCCGATGCTGCCGTTGGCGCTGCCATTGCTCCTTGGATGGCAGTAGAGAGTCGACGGGTTGTCTAGTTTGTTGACGTCGTCTGCTAAACGGCTGTGCAAATCCACCCGATTGGGCGCTGACTAACAGCTGGGCTGCTTCAAAACAGTGGCGCGCTCTTTCCACTCGGTTATCCTCACCGCCTAAATACCGAGACCGCTGCGCTTGCCAACCCTGAGCCATTCAGAACATTAGCGGCTGGGCCACTGCAGCTGCTGTCAACCTAACCTATAATTTATCGCCAGTGACGTGGTTGACTGGGCTCGTAAAGAAGAGAGGGCCATTTGGACAATGCCAAAGTAGTGGCATTATCAGAAATTCTAATAGCGGTAATAGGATCGGGTGAAAACACCCCAGCCAGTGTGATGCGACACCGGACTTATGATGCCCGCGGCTGTTGATGGCAATGGGAGACGCGTTGGCAACAGTCACGATAGGCACAAGCTTATCCTGTGACAAAATATCATTGAAGACTAACCATAAAGACAAGTGGTCAGAGCGCCGCGAACTGATTTGAAATGAAGCATAAAGGAAGAGAATCGACACTCCGTTAAGGCATGTCGTGATTGTATGTTTAAGCGAAGTATAATAAGCGGCACATAAGTGGAAGCAGGTCTTGTCTACATAATGCATTCGCCCTTAATCTACTAAAAAAAAAGGTTGTAACAGGTTATTAAGTAAACTGAAATGCAGATTCTGGTTTGTTAAGGAAGCTTAGTTTTCACTAGGTGAGGACCAGAACGATCTATGTTTTTCGTATAGCTTATCAATATGAAAAACATAGAACAAGGTAACGATAGTCAGCATAATGCGAAAATATTTTCCTGTGATCTTTTAGCGTATTCTTCTCCATATAAAATATCATGAGAGATAATTAAATATGCGTACCCCAACGTTTACCCTTCTATCGAAATGAACATCGTTGTTTACCGGCTTTCCTTAGCTTTCATGTATGCATGTCAATCGCGCGATAAAGCTTTGCTCTCTACATTAATTTTTGATGTATAAGAAAGCTTCCGCTTTCCGCGGCCAATATTCGTGACCAATTCGCTAAAGCTTCTTTTTGCAATGATGTATAACTGTTTGCGAGTATGCAATCACACCGTTTCGGGGGTTAAAGTAGAAAACAGTAGCAATTTCTGTACAGCTGTTGCATCATACAGGTGAATAATTCGGCCTTAACTCTACGCGTACGTTGATGCATACGCGTTATACATGACGTTTCTAGAGCCATAACAAAGCAAGACTTCATTTTAAGGACTTGAGATATGAATCAATGCAATCAAGACAAAAACGATTCCTGACGCTCCTTCAATTGCCTTCTTCAAATTAATTAGTTCATATTGCTCTGACGATAGTCTAATGCTGATTGTTAAATAGAAATGCTAATCATTAATTCGTTTTAATCTTTATTGCTTTAAATAAAGATTGCGTGATCGAAGCCGGTACGTGATGTCAATATTGAATAAATTCGTAAACTTGGATGAGACTTCTTTCACGAACTTTCAGAAGTTCAGCTAGGTATTGCCAAATAATAAATAAGTACAGAAATAAACCAAGCCAATAAGTAAGCCACAAAGTATCGATATGTATAAAGTAAAGCGGGACAAATATAGTGCTCGACTCTCGTTGGGTTGAAATGCAAAAATGACGAAATGCTGTTTCTATGGCGAATAAGAAAAACATAGTCAGGGAGCGAGAATCCGTTATTTTCATACGGAATTAATCCCAAGAGAAACAGTTGCATTTATACTGAGAACGATCGTACGACACAGCTTTGCACTTAGGTGGTTCCAGTGGATAACCATGACAAATAAAACCTAATCTTTTTTAGACGCTTATTAGTAGTTTCCTTTAAAGCTATATAAACCAATTCGAGCGTTATCGTACTCCATTAAACGCGTAATTGAAATCCAAATGCAGATTGCATCGGTTCATCTTTATCCGAACAAATTCGAAGAAAACAGGATTACGTTATACATTACGATACGGCATATTGCCATATTTATTCAAATACGTTAAAACTACCTAAATTAATGGCCTCAATTCATATGATACGCCTAATCGCACCTATTACGTAGCACGCAAATTCACCGCCGTGGTAGCATGCGTTATAACTAAAAGCAAAATTAATTACTATAGGTTTTACTCAATGCTAACTCCTGCATACAATACAATCACAACGAGTATCGTCGTGATGATCCTATGATCCTGTAAGGTTCTCTGTGAAATGGTTCCCTGTAGATAATTTATGTAACAACAATCCATGGCGCATAATAAATAAAACAATGACAATTAGCTGGTCTATTTTCTTCTTTTTCAACGAAATAGATATATTTTCACCTTATTTCTGTGTTGTCCTGCAATGTCGTCAACGTGCTCCCACATTACGTAGAAATAGTAAATAAAACAAACATGAGCACATGAGCACAATAAACATGTACATATATGGGCCCGTCAGTATACGACGTAGAATAGACGTTCCCATTACAAATATGATATGCGTATTACAAATATATACAATCCCTGGCAATGTTGTATCGTCTTGTCCTGGATTTCTATTTGCCTCAGTCCGATACCAAAGATGGACCGACGGTGTCCGGTCTAAGTTTGCTGCGGAAGAATCGGTAGCTTTTCAACCCTTCACACATCGTCATATAACAACGGCAAAGATGGAGAATACTGCGTTCATTTTTGCCTTAGTCTTAATCGGTGTTTCCTCAGCAACAAAATACAAAAGCCCATGAGGTTATTGGTTGATTACGCTTTATTGTTCTTCGAGGCGGGACCAATGTGTACCTCATTGACTTTCTGGGCAAACTTCAACGAATTAAGAGTCTCATTGACGTGAGCGGTAGCTGGCGATACGTTGACGAACATGAGCGTCTTCGAATTTCCGCCCAACGACGTGGAAAGAAGATGAGTAAGCTTTGAGTTACGATACGGAACATGCGCCGCCTGTAATTAACCGAAGATAAAAATTAAACGAAGTCGTTGCAATGGCAAAAACGAGAGCGGAACCAACTTCATTAATAGAAACTTGTTTTTGGATGATAATATTTTATATAAATGCAATACCAAACCGATCATCTTTCTAATCACCTGGCTCGTATTCATTCCTTAAAAATATAGGTTATCTTTGAAGGTTGGTGGTTTATAACGTGACAAAACTAGAGTCAAAGGGGCCTGAGATTCGTCTTCATTTTTATACACATTCGCGTGGTGATAGGTCAGGGGCGCATCATTACGCCTACTACTTTTTTGTGTTCGGATGTAGTTCGTAACTTACTTTATTCCCAAGGCTCATCATAACGGTCGATAGTTGCGTCAACGACGAATTGATATTTTTTGTCTCTGTGAAGCGTGCACCCTCGGCGCCCGACTCCTTTACCCTCTCTGATCCCGCCAAATCGACGAGATTTAACGTACTTTCACGGTGCACCTCGTTGATCGAATTTCGAGCGGTAATACGCAATTGAAAGACGCAATGGGAACGGGATGAACGCTCATTGCACTTTGTCGCTGCTACTGAACGGTTCTTCCGGGCCTTCTCCATAAGCTGGGCGATCTGTCGCACCGACTTCACTGAAATGGAGACAAGGTTCTCGACGAATACCACTTCACCCTTCCTTGGATCGGTGGTCTGACGGATATTGCACTCTTTCGATTTGTTCTTGTCTAGCAGATCCTGAATGGTTTCGTTATAGATCTCAAGGAACGATGCTTCGAGTGTATATTCCCAGCCAAACTCGCAACGTTCTTCAGTCAGCTGAAAGACACGATGCAGCGAGCGTGGAATAATGCCGAAATGCCGCTCCTGGGAATCATCTTCAAATTCGAGCCCTGGCGGGCCTTCCATCGTATACGTTTTTCCGGAGCCGGTCTGGCCGTACGCGAAAATGCACACGTTGTAACCATCTAGCGCTGAGATCACAAGTTGTTCAACCTCTTCAAAGACGTCAAGCTGCGTGACGTCGGCGCCGAGCACACGATCAAACTGGAACAGTACAGGAATCGGTTTACCACCAGGTTTCGTATTTGGCTTTGCGACCGTTAGAGTCTCTTCAGGGGCAGTGGTCACGGCAGAGTCGCCCTCCTCTTCGCAGATGGGCCGTACTCTCGCAAACACCCGGATGTTACCTTTCAACTCGAGCATTTGATTATGAATGTAGCGTAGACGACTCTCGTTTTCGCGCATCCGTGCCTTAGCTGCATCCCGTTCGCGATTCGCTTCTTCAATTTCCGAAGTTAGGCGCCTTGTCTCATTGCGTTCGTTTTCGAGCAGATCGTCAAGCCGCTTATTTTCCGCTTCCTTTATGTCCATATCGCGTTTAAAAGAACGGTGCTCTCGATCTAAGATCTGATAGCTTTTCTCAAGTGTTTCGAGCTCGATAGCCTTTGATTCAAGACGACTTTTGAGTCGGCCGACCTCCGATTGCAGATCTTCAAGTTGACCGCTTAAGGTCATCTTGTCACGCTTCAAGCTCCTGTAGGCAAATGAGGGAAGTAATGGCAATTGTTCACACTAATTAGTTAATGTGAAGATTAAAAGCTCAATTAATTTGACCAAGACTAACTTGGGTGAGATCTTCGGATTTCGGAGTACACGTTGAGTGCCTCAAAATAATATTAAGATGTCCTGAACGCACCGAATTAAATAGAAAACAAACCTAAAATCACATTTCAAATTACTATTCGATCAAACTATGCAATATGTCATTTACCACTAAAAATTTATTTACCCAATCTCCTCGATACGTTCCTGTAGATCTTCCCTATAACGAGTTGTTTCGGCAGTTAATTCCTGTTTCTCTTGTATCAACTGATCCGCTTGTTCTTTAGCCGCCTATTCAAGACAATATCAAATTAACTTATAATGCTGTTCTTCCAATGGAACTCATCATTCCATATCATTATCCGTATCTTTCGGAAATTGAGTTTACATCTATTGAAGAAAAAAAAAAAGATTCAAACCCGAATCACACGCCAGCAACTAGAAATGAAGTGAAAATGTACGTGCAATGATAACAGTATCTACTTTGTCTTCATGAGATACTAAAACGAAACTAGGCGGCCCCCTAATACAGTCACAGTAAATTATCTTTATAAGAATCTATGAATATCAAAATGAGAGAACTGAGAAATCGCAATCAAAGTAAAAAATAAGGTCGCTTCAATAAAGCCTGATGACTATGTTCACTTTGATTTCTGTAACAAAGTCGCAACACTCCTGTTTATATCTGTAATACGATAGCGATCCGTTCTCAATTAACGCGAGTTTGCTACCCGTTTCAGGCCATCGGCAGACCGCAAAATTTGTGCAGACGGCCGATAAGTTGCACTCACAGAGTGGAAACATATGGACTATCTTTTTTTTTTTAAAAATACGCTTCTAGGGATCACTTTGGTAGATATGTAACCAGTATTTAAGTATTCGGTATATTCAAGTTCATCAAAATTTACTCGTTACAAAGCCGGTTTTATTAATAGAAAGAACAGTGTATATTGTCATATATACTGTTCTTTCTATACAAGACGATATATGTTTGTAAATTAATAGCAATAAGTAGGTTGATATAATACAAATGAAATATAACAATGCTACATAAAAATGTATTATCACAAGCATAGATAACAGCGTGAGGTAGACGGGACGCAATTAATAGCACCAATGAATATAACAAAACTAACCTGAGTATTTTCAGCCATCTGCTTTTCGAGAGCAACCAACTTCTCGCAAATCTCTTTTTGTGACCATTGCGGAGCTGTAATTTAATACATAAAATGCTGTTCAGATCAATATGTCCTATAATCTATTCAATATAATCGGCTGTTTCTGTAAAATGTTTTTGCGATCATTTATTTGGGCTGTTACAGCATTATTAAGAATAATGCTGTAACAGCCTTTGAACATTTATAAATATATAGGGGTGAAAAGATTTAGACCCCTAAATGTCACGTCTATATGATATTTTTGGGAAAATAAAATTTATGAGGATCAAGTAAAAAAAAACAATCGTAATAGAACGTAAAGCAGGCTAGAACAAATTCGAATTCTTATGGTGTTTGAAAAACACAATCGCCTTAGAGTTCGTTTTACCTTACAGTGGTGCCCGGTATTTTTATCGAATATATTTAACGAAGTCACAAACTCCCACTGCCATTTACATTCCGCGAATGTAGATACCAAATGAAGCATCGATGCGTCTCATGTCTGGCCTTCTAACTAACCTCGGCCGTTTGTTGTGGTCCTGCCAGCGAGTCCGGTTCGAGCACCAGTTATCGCTCTGGAGCCTACTGACGAAGCTGATGCCGATCGCGTTAAGCCCGTTCCAGCTCCTGCTCGGACTCCTGGCGTAGTACGACCTCCTGGTGTTGTGCGTCCGGCTGCGCCTGTTCCGAAGTTACGTCCGGTTGCGGGTGCGCGTTTAGGGGTCGTTCTATTGGCCCCCAGCGATGACACCACCGGTTTGGTGACCTCTGACCGGATCTTTTTTGTATCTGCTACCAGGTTACAGAGAAAAATAGGCCAAAAAATATTGCATTACTATTATTTTTGTTCACAGTGAAACATGTGCATATTTTGTTGTTAAATTATTATTAACTAACAATTATTATTTCTCGCAAACAAATCTGTGGGCAGAATAACGACTTACTAGTGGCGACATTTAGATTTGATTGGCTGAGAGGTCGCTTCAACTTTGATCCAGAACCGAGCTGTGTGGATCCCTGAAATAAATGTATATAAATAGCCATTGTTTTACTTTTCACTATACAGTTGGCTCTTGTACAAACTTATTCTGTATAGGTATAACTACATCCACCGGCCGGCTTTGACCCCGATGAGAAACAGATAGTGCTGTTAAACTCACTTACTTACAAATTCTAATTCGACTAAGGAAGTTTTGAACGTCGCATGATGTTACTCCACACAAGAATTTGAGTAGAAATAAATTGGGAGGGAAACTTTTCGCAAATAGAGTTTTGTATTACGTTACAGATTAGGATCGAATTCCAGTAATTTATGATCAATGCATTATAAATAACGAAGAGTATGAGAGTGCGTGGTAATTTTTAGAGAAAACCCAAGGCTTGCATAATACACCCTCATAACCCTACATCGCACTACGCAACCTCCCCTCAACATCGTGCCGCTTTTTTTTAATTCACGAGCTACGCATCTGCGCTAAAACCAACTGCTGGCACTCCATGAAACCAAACAGCGACAAAATCCAGGCTGGTAGCTATTAAGAAAAAGAGGTCGCGTTTCACATTCATAACGAAATTTATGGATAAATGGCTTACAGACTTTCGACAAATCTGAATAATTTACGGGGTTATTTTTGCTATAGTTAGTCTTTCGTAGTCATTCCTAAATTCTGACTAATTGTTTAGTGTTAATAAAGAAATTTCTTCTCTGAAATTGTTAGTAAAGTGAATCGAACGTAATGTACACGGCAAGTGGACATTTCATTCAGGACGGAAGACTAATATAATCGAGGAGGCTACACACGTAAAGAGTCACGTTGCCATTTCTGTGTGGAACTCGTATGGAGAAAACATACTAACGTTTCTATTTGACAATGAGCAATCACCTCTTGGCACGGTATATAACAATGGCTCCTACTTGTTCCGTTTGTTTAGTTAGATCCAAGTAGCGTTCCGTTTCTACCGTTGCCGAAACCTACAGGATCGTAAACAGTCAAAACATGAACGGGCATTTCGTGGTTTTTATTATTACGAATAAATCGAAGTAAGATAATCTAGATGTTCTCTTTAGTTGGGCTAGTCTTCTATGACTAATCATTTTTGATTAAGCCCTATCATAGGTGGTGTGACAAATTCCTACGAGTAGCTTTGGACTAGCGCAGATCACAAGAAGCTCCTTCGACTTCGCTGAACGCCCGCCAAACCGAAATTCACTCTAGGCATCGCTGAGTAAGCCAAATAATTAATACATACATTAGGATATCAACTAAATTTAGCTGAAAACTTACGCGAGCCGTTGGTACCATACTATTTCCAGCCGAAGCCTTTGAGGGCCGTAAACTGGACATTCTGCACAGCTTTCAAATGGCACGTCTCAGGGAGTCTCAATAAAGTTCACACAACGGATAGACACAAACACCAAATTGAACAACGATATTGTAGTTCTTAACTCTCCGATTCGACTACATTCGACGGGTTCGTTGTAGGTGAACTAAATTAGCCGCTATGTGAGTTCTGCCGCCAATCGGTGGCAGAATCAAATTTGAATCTATTCCGAAACCGGAAGTTAGTCTGCCGGCGCCAAATTTTAAATACACCTCTTCTGACAGATAAATCGTAATTTATTAAGAAGCTTAGTAATTTTAAATAGGATATTAAGTATTTGATTCGAATCGGCTCGAATAAATTAACAGGTAAACGCATACGGTTAAATAAATACTCATTGTTTATGAACGAACCGTTATTTGCTTGGCTTATTCTACAGAACTAGACTGATCTTGTATGACGTACAAATAGTTTACTTGAATTTTAGTCAACGAAATGATTAATAATTTTGCTTCATAGCGATGTGAGACTTCTCCGATCAAACTTGCGAATAGATACCGTTGCTAAAAGCAATAGCTTACTCTTGTTTATTATACCCAATTCTATCTACGTATATCAAACTTGCTAATAGATACCGTTGCTGAAAGCAATAGCTTACTCTTATGTATCATACCCAATTCCATCTACGTATATCAAAAATGACAAAAGAGGTCAGAGATGAAAAGATCTGCTCAATCTCTCCACAACAATAATTCACTTAACTGCTGGTAGAGTGTTAAGATTCTTTTGGTTTCTAGAAAAAATTCAAATAAGTAAAGCAAAAGCCCTCAAGACAATTTTCGAAGTAACATCGATACGTGATACCAAATACAAGCGAATCATAGAGTGATAATTCCAAATAAATCAGGCTAGTCGACTGAGATAACAAATCGCCCGGTCATAATATCCAGGTCTTGTTTTCATTTAGCTACAACCACGTGATTCATCCACGCGTTATTGTGCAAGTGCCCTTTCCACTTCGTCATTAACTTCTGCTGAATCCTTCGCCATTGTACTCGACAGCTGCTCGAAGCAGCCTATAGTGCTGCCACTGTCGATAATACAAGGTTCGACAGGAACGGTATCTGGTGTTGCGTTTGGTATACAGCGCAGCATTAAGGCAATAGAAGCCATCTAGCCAGTCCGTTCTCAACAGCAGGCGGTCGCGACTGAGCTAGCAAACAGGCGACATAACTAGAGGATATAAGTGTGTCTGCTTGCCCGTCGCTCCATTATCATTTCCTTGTGTCTGGCCAGTTGTCTCAATGACGGATCACTGCAACATATAACAATAGAAATTATACTATTATTAGTACTTCTTCTTTTTCTATGCTGTTAATGCAACAGCGGCTGCTTTCGCCTCCGGCGCCACCGTTGCTGCCTGTTGTCTAAGGGACACCAGCATCGTCGTAGTCGGGTCGCTGTCCCCTTTGCTAGTACTGCAGCTTCAGCCGGTTCCACAGCAGCAGCAGCAGCAGCAGTAGCATAGACAGCACAGCAGTCAGTCAATCAGTTGACTACTATGAGCCACAGCGTGCTCGAGAGCGAGCCTAAAGCGTATGTCTCTCTGTGAGTGCGTGTCCCGTCTCTCTCGGTGTGGCCTGTCTCGTGTTACTGCCATAGTGTCGACACAAGTGAATTGCATACCGTCGCTACCGCCGCTATGTTGTTCGCCGTAATTCAGTGAGAGTCCAGTGCCTCTGTCAGCCTGTTGTGCGTACTAGTCGGTCGGGGCATCTGGCAACGGCACCACGCATTCAACGTCCCGTAGTTAATGAAACAGCAAGGCTGAGCGTCGACGAAGGCCAGTGTTTGACGAATTTAGTGATACTCGGTCATTTTGCGCGTGCCTCTGCGAGTTGGAGCAAGCATTTGTTTTCTGCACCAAATCTGTTTGGGAGTGAGGAGAGTGAAGTCGACACGAGTGAATGCTGAGTTACAACTTCTGGGTCTAGCAGCCGAGTCGTCTACGGGGTTGCGTCTGAATCGTGCTGTGTTCAGGGTTCTGAGCTGGATGATTGTTCGGTTTCTCTGCACTGGACGGGACAGAACGCATTCGCTGCAATCGGTGTCATCTAGACGCCTTCACAGGAGGTAAGTTAATAAGATTGATGCACAAAAGTGAAGTGAGTACACTCCCTGTGAAAACCTTGTAAGGGAACGCGCAAACCATAACAGTATGTCAATTGTCTGTTTTTCGGCATCAGATTTTGACTCTGATAACGACAGTAGCCGGACATAAGACTCAAGCATTTATACTTATTTCGATCTTGATTGTAATTTAATTTATATTACTAAGTTGCATCTATTCTTTGACGTTCTAGTCTTCAAAGCGTATTTTTTTTATGGTTGAACCAGCGGAGAAAGGAAAGATTATCTGGGCCTACTATCCGTTCGGCCTTCGTCAAACTTCGCTTCGAAGCAATCGTGATTCGTTCGTTCGTTCAGCTGCTGCTCCTGTGGCTATAGCGAGTATCTTGGACGATTTGTCTCGGGCGTTCCTCGAGCTGTGTTCGTCTTCAATGTACGCGCAGCCTTGTAAAGCGACTCAATGGTGCTATCGCAAGAGTGCGAATTGCTAACAAAAGTGGAACGCAACTGGAGTAGATGTCGATGGTGGTTAGGGCCCAGTTAAGTGCTACCGAGCTGCTTGTAAGTGAAGCATACTTATTCATTAATAGATATTACGGATGATACTGTTATATCTGTCAATCATACTTGTGAAATGAGTAGCGTCAGGATCTACAGATCCACGAACATCGAGGATGATCACAGCATTTGCAGCACGAAAAATATGTTGTTGTTGTTTATGGCGATCGGTGCTGTTGCCACCGTCGCGCTGCGTTTGAGTGCTACTTTCCTCTTGTACGTTCTTGCATAACCGCTGGAGCATTCGAGACGTCATTGCAGTGGCAACAGAAGAAAAATACGAGAGAGTACTTCTGGTCATCTATTCCGGCCATCACTAGGTTCAGGCCGGATAGACGGCCTGCAGCGACCATAAACTTCGACAATTAGTTGAGGTTGTAGTATGTTTTGAATTAATAGATCAGTTTTTGCGTAGCTGGATTTTGATGTGGTACAGCGCTTAGTTACAGTTGGAAATGGGAATGTCGCGTCGACATTAACTCCGTCGTTAATTTTTTGGGAGTCGTAGTACATTGAGAACAAATGTACAAGTAGTGTTGGTAGAATGGCAGTGGGAAAAACGATGAATATTGAAATAATCGCTTGTCCTGTTTGGTCCCTCCGAATTGCTCGCGTTGGTACGCCTACTCTGGCAGACTTGTGAAGTAATGCTAGAAAACAAGTTTTGCTTGATTGTCACTTAGTCGGCCAATGATGGTTAGCAAACGTTTTGCTTCAGGCGTTTCCGCCTACAGCTTCATCGCGAATTTTCCTAGCAGACTCACGATAACAACAAACTGACAAGAAATCTTAATTCATAGCTGACCTCATTACCGACGGTCAGTGGGGAGCTGCGAACTCAATCTGTTAGCCTGTGTATTTATCGAAAGCAATAAGAATCAACCAAGAAAACACCTGTCTATGTGACATGCTCTTCGGGTATTGATACCAGCGATCGTCTCTAACGTTTGATAATCTCTCATTATTGTTAGAACTACTCGATATGTGTATCATAATGTTGAATCCATATACATCTTCAATCGTTACTTAAGCACTGATGTTTTTGTTCGCTACTTCTATTGAGGTTCTACAACTTGAACGATGGTCAATGATCTGTTCCTTGCAGCTTAATGCCTACTACACATAATTCAGGTATGTCATTTTAGACTGTCCTTAGTTAGCTGTTATCGTTGTGTCGTTGCTCTAACAGTTTTTTTTTTATCTGCACATACTTGGCTGTATTGTTTAGCCAGCGACATAACTATTGCTATTACTAGCCGCGTTGTCATGTGTGCTTTTGTTTGCTGCCCTGTGTTCATTGTTTACTATTAGGACAAGCAGTGGATTTAAGCAACAAATAGATATACATAACAATTTCGATCTCCCTTACTGTTGTTAGCTCCGTTGTCATAGTTGCAAGATGCCGTTTTACTGCGCCTGTCTGCTGCTTCACGTACCTTTGCTGTGTGGTCCTAATTCTGTGGCAGTAGCCGCCACCGTCGTTGTTACATGAGCTGCCCAGCTGTCTCGACGTTTTGCCGCTGCCATGTTTATCTATTATGTTCGTCTGTGACGATGTTGTCGATCGGCGAGATGGGCCATCGGGAGACGCCGCTGTTGTCTTTTACCGCCAGTCTTTACAGTGACCCAACGTTAACACAATTGCACCGCTGCTAGTGGTGATGGCGCAAATCTTACTATTGCGCTACTCGATCGACGAAGAGCTAACCGGCGTCGTCAGTGCCGTCCAATGACCAACAGTCAACAGCGGCGGCAACAAACGGCCACAGCCAACCGAACGGTGGTAAACCATCATGGTAACTTTGTGAACCCTAGTAACTGTAACGGTTCTACTGTCGTTACCACTATAACTACTAAGATGGCGCTAGCGCTGCAGTTGTTGTCATTTTTGCTGTTATTTTGGCTGCTGCTGAGTTCAGGGCCCTTTCAAGGCAACGACACGCCTGCCTGCACGTCTGCCTCTCCGTGCTATTTCATATGGGAACTGTCCTAGCAGGCGCTGGTTATCTCCTGCACTACATTCGTTGTCGAGACTTCACCCTTACAGCTACCAGTCAAACAGTAGTAACAAGAGTTACGTCGCGCGTTCGAACTGTTGATAATGTCTCCGCTGGGGCGAGGCGAGGAACCACATTCGCGTACTAGTAGCTGAAAAATTTCGCCCCGGTAGAGATATGCTCTGCGGGTCTGGCCCTTTGCAGCACGCTACCTTAACTGGCTGGGGTATTCTGCGGGTTGTATGTTTTGTTCACATGTATAATGAATATGTGTATGTCGGCCATCCGTGTATTTATCTGATCGTTGTCTGTTTTGGCCTCCATCCATGTCCATGTAGGTAAACGCAGCTGGCGATTGTGCAATGCTCGGTGGCTGGAACTATCATTGCAGTAGTGATGTCTAAGCAGCACGCTGATAATGTGCGAAATTCTCTCAACAAAGTAGCAGCAGTAACGCCAGGAGAGACTGCGGCCATAATTCCGCATTGCAATTCCATTGACGGCAATAACCGTGACGGCAATTGGTAGTCGGCGCTGGTTGCAATCCTCTCAGCGTCTGCTGCTGCTGCTGGGCCTGTGCCTGTTTCCGACGCTGCTTCCACAGGCAGAACAGAACCTGCTAGTCGCAGCGCGTCTGTATCGTAACGGCAGTTTGACAACAGCAGCGAGCATTGCATCTATCATCAGTAGCCGCTGGTACAGTGACGTTGTCCGATTGACTCCGCTGCTACTAGCTTATAATTCTCCTATATATCTATTAATCGACGGGATATGGTATATATACTAGCGAGAGGCGCGCCACTTTGGACGGTATTATAACGTTTACGTGTTTCACATTGAGTTGCTATTGGGTAATGTGTTAGTTGGTGGTCTACCCATCAGCTTCGTACTTAGCTGGCACGTTTTTTTCTATCTATGTGTGTGTTCGAACCTGTGTGGAGGTTACTTGAACAATTACTTCCTCCCCCATTCCCACGATTTCGGTGAGCAACGACAAAATGGGTCGTGCAGCGGAGGAGCGACTGTCTGACACGCGGGTAGGTCTTTAAGCTTTGGATAGTGATCACGTCCAGTGTTCAGTAGTAGTGTTTTTAGCGGTTAAGCTGCCGCATCTCGGTTCAGTTTGCATTCGATTGCGAGTGGGCTTGGGTACAATTTAATGAAGCTTCGTTATTCGTCTGAGCTTTCGTTGTTTGGTACCTGTTGGAAATCTCTCAATTTATCCACACCGTTAAACACTACATTTATTCATGCGCGTAGCTGAAGCAAAAAGTACACAGCATAGTTAGACGTTGTAAGATTGCGCCGTAGTAAGTGCACCAGTTTTATGTTAATTTCAAAGAATAGTAAGCGCTTAACCCCGGTGTTCAATGATTATGCTGGAGAAACAGCACAATGCCTGGAACCGGCACTTTTTTAAAAGGGCATTAAACTGGCGAACGTAGATAGGCACAACTGCCAGCACAAATTTCTGTTTAAACGAATGTGTCTGCTATATGACGGCGGTGCTGCGGTCTCAGATGACTCAGCTGTTGCAACTGGCGCGGGATCAGCGGACTTTTGCGGGCCAGGAGAAAGTAGAACGCGGAAGTAAGATTGTTCCTATCAAGTTATTGTAAGCGGTTGTTGTTTTTTTTTGACTGCTTAGAGTAGATGCACATGGCGGCTGACCATAACAGCTGCCAATGCAATGAAGGATCTGTGCCCTATTTGAGTGTATCCAGAAGGAATAAACCTACATGAATTATAACGAGGCTGCTATAAAATAGAGAACGAAAAAAAGAGCTTTCCGAATGTTATCCTTTTGTTTAGAGTCAAGAAAGCCTGATTCAATCGTTCAGGTTTGATGGATTCTTCTTTGGGAAACTGATGGTAGCTAGACGCGGTTGCGTAAAGAAAGTCCACTGCAAACTTGCCCTTATTTTCTTTGTATATTGAGTGTTGTATAGTGGTCGGTTCCTCGACAGAAACTCGGTTATCGCATTCGATATCATTAACGTTATGAGTGATTACCAAGCGTTACGTGGGATGGTAACCGTTCATAAGCTTGCAACAAAGGCCAAATTGTGCTAGCACAGTGGAAATTTCGATTCTGTGTTTGTTGTTATGCAGTTTCGTTAACGAGTGGGGATTGAATAAAATCTAATCATTGCCTTTGATTCTTTCTTACTTTTGGAAACGAGTGTGTGTAAGGATTTCTTTTTCCTTAACGCTAGATAGTTCAGACCTCAAATCATCGAGAAATATGTAGATTAGAGACTCGCTCAAAAACCAAAAATGAAAACTAAATATAATCATATGTTTTAGAAAATAGGATCAAAACAAAAAAATATTTTCTACCATTTCAATCACAACACAAAACCTCTTTCCATATACAATCTTCTTAGTATAATAACATTGAAATGAGTCGACCTAACGTACTACAATATCATGATGAACATTTACCACTGCAGTTGTTGAAACTGGAGTTGAGCCCGTAAGACCAATCGACAATCGTCGCAAGAATTTAAAACAAAGTAATTTTCGCTCATTGACGCGAACGTCTAACCTTTCGTTTGATTTAACGTTTTTTTTACCTCCCCACTCCCGCTTCTACTAAAATTGATACATGTTTCACCCTAGGCCATTCCCTCGTTGTTTGTGTTTACTTAGTAAGTCATAGGGTCTAATAGCGATTTTTTTCGACCGATTTAAATTGTCCACACAATCCAATAGCTGGATTCTGCAGCTGACATTTTCGCTATCATCAACAGCAATGGCGCCTATTATAGAGAGTGGCGCCATTAGCTGGCGACAAGATCTAGTCCACTGCCGACTATTGCCTCTCGTGCAGCTGCTGCGACTCGCGTGCCGAACTCAACGGCGAACGCTGATGTTGATGTCACCTTTCTTCTATCCGTATCAACACGCACTGCGCAATATAGCGAAACAAAAAAACACGTATAGAGCATCTCGTGGATTGCTGCTGATAGACTTTGCTGGGTTATTACGCCTCGTATAGAGTGCGCGCTCGATTGATTTAGTTGAATGCTGATAAAGTATAGGTGGCCCATGGTAGCGTATTCGTTTGTGATATAGTTGCAGTGGAAATTGGTTTTGATATAATACTTGCTTTATAAGTGAAACCTATCGAATAGCTATTACAACACCATAGCTCGTTGTTGGCGATTTCGTAAATGCTGTTATTTCCGTATTTGGCTTCGAGTGGGTCGAGGATGTGGTAACTGAGTATTAAATTTTATTTAAAATGATGTGAACATTCTGTGAGAGAAATAAGCAACGGGAGTTCTATGTTTAGAAGTGCCGTCAGGCGGCTGCATTGGCTGAAGCGTTAAAAGGGGGTTAGAGGGGATGACAGTTATTTTTCTGGCAGCTTCACTGTCGACTCCTTCGTCATCGTCATCAGAAGATGAAGAGAAATTTTTATAGCGTCAATGAGATGTAGAACGCTCGCGCCTCTGGATCGAATACGACCTTTCGCGCCGTAATTGTAGCTTAACAGGAAGGGAAACCTCCAGTTAAGAAATCTAGCTGTTTTGCCCTATGTGTTGACCAACATTTATCCCCGTCGAAAACAACCTCATATTGACAAACAGCCGGTATTAACAATTACCGTCCATTTTATTAGAGTTTTTTTAATTGTTGCTGTTTACCAGATGTATTCATAAAGTAGCTTTGCTGGCCTTACGTAGCGCATGTTACGATGGGGTCCATTTTGCGTCATTGCCTGAAAAGTTACGAAGCACAGTCACGAAGGCATTCACATAACCTTAATATTATGATGGTGACACAATATCGAACTTTCCGTAGGAGCGGTGCCAAAACCGGCTTCTTATTCTGGTGACCTCTCTACTGAGGTATCACATTCAGTACGTGGCTAATCAATTAGCTATCTTCACTTATTTTGTATTGTTTTTGTAATTCGCCAACGAAAGCAGCACTGGCCTTGTCAGGGTCGTGTCACTCTGAAAGATCTAACCAAACACGATTGATTTCAACGTACAAAGCTTTTTGTAGTGTCTGCACATAACTGACGTAGTAATACGTACGAATAATAATAAATGGCTGCGTAAAAAATACTATCTATTCATTGATATCTAGTGTGTACATTGTACCGTGTAAACGTGTGTTTACTTATTCTTTGATATGGTCGATAAAGGGCGCATGCTTTTCGCGTGCGCCCGTCCTAGGGTACGTTACCGAAAGTATCGTATAACTGTGTGCATGTGTCAGGCAGACTGTTCCCATGTTGCGTCTTGGATCACGCTAGAGTGAGTAGCGTGTACCTGATGCTAGAGTTCATACAAATTCACGGTACAGACACGTATCTATCCAAAATGTCTAGGAAAAAATCTAGCATACGTGCGCTGCTTCTTTTTGCTGCTAGCAAGTTTTTATTTGCTTGTATTACGCATGTGCCGATTAGTACGGTTGATAGTACTGCTGGAACTGCAAGATAATCTAAAGATTTCAATAGAAATTTAATTTTTCAATAGATATCACTGCTTTTAGCAGTTTAAGGACAAACTTGTCCGCTTGTTAAACGAGTATCTTCACTAAAATCATTAACATTGCTTGTTCGAGTAAATGGGTCGCTATAGAAAAAAATACAAGATAATATTGCATCGCCAGGTGCATCAGTCGATTTTTTACGGCTATGCATCGAACTAGGCGACATGAGTTCAAGGCTCACATGAAGGTTACACGTCTTTTGATCGATGAAGTAATTAGTTGCCAACATTCTTGTCCATAGTAAGGATTAAGAATGCGTTTCACTTTGACAGTGAGCTTCTATAATTTATGCTACAAAACGACTCAATCGGCCTTATTACTTCTGCACTGTCGTTTGCTGAAAGCAAGATTCTAATATATTCGCTTGTCCGGGGTGGTTGATCTGTTTTTGAGAAAAGACCTATTTACCTTAAACACGTTAGCACCGGCAAGTTTGTACACTCCTAACCCGCATGCACACACAGATGCACAATCAACATAGCAGTATTTCCTTGATCGCTTTCCTGTGTACCTGACAAGATTCGAACTCTTAAGGTTCGAACAAAGGATCGTCCAACGAAACATAACGCGAATAACTGAATCAAATAACCTGGTTTTGTGTTTATGCAAAAGTTCACTCGCTATCGCCGACAGTTGACATTGTTTTTGTTAAAATCAATTGCATATGGGATTCAAATTTTTCATTTTGACAACGATTACATTCAACGTGATTCCCGGTTTGCGAATTTTCACCCATTATCAGGCTTTGTTTACCTTGACCTGCGTCAACAGGTTCTTAGGTTATCAACGTAGCTGCCTATGCACTCTATCGGAAGTTCACTGTCCGTTCGAGGAAATCCGTCTGTTACATAATGCGGAGTGTGCGAAATTTTATTTTGTCTATACTTCAGCGTACGTTATCGTACAATTGACAATGCGTTTAGGTGCGCTTTTTTACGAATGACTGAGGTGGGGATTTGGGATTTCATGTTAGCGCCTTCGGTTCGTTTTCTAAATATGCCATACATAACGAATTGTCGTTGGTACGATGTTTTACTTTGTAGATGCGATGTTCAAGTTCTTGGAGTACGCCTTTATCTCACCGGTGATGCAGCGATAACCAGATTGGAGTAATTTTGTGGACACGGCCTAAACGTGCCGAGGTCGCGAACATCACTGATTATCTGGGTCAATGAGTCGTCCATAAAACTTGAGTTTGTTTAAAAAAAGCCTCAATACCACCCTAATCTCAGTAACAGGATATCCGTCGACATAGCCGTAGACTAAAGGCCACAAAGTTTCGCTTCACGGTTTCAAGATATGGGAAACTGTTTAAAGGGCGTTGGCGGCGATAGTCTATCGCTTCTACGAGAGCCAAGGGATTCTCTGAGCTCCCCAGGGGATGCGTTGGGCCCACCTCCACCGTATCAGCTAACACATGTGAGTATTGATACCCTGCATCGCCTTCAACGAAACTGCGAATTCAAAGAAGTACGATAGTTACATAGAGCGCATAGAACTTCGGCAAGTAAACAAAAACTTTGACGTAAAAACGATGTCTACGTGCGATTTTGACATTGCAGACCAGCATCATCATCATGCCAACCTAGCTAAATATTAGTTTGAGTGCAACGAAATTCGCGCAAAAACACTATTATTTAAAGAAACGAGTGATATTCAATTGATAATTAATACTGATTTTGAGTGAAAGACCAATTGTTCTAAATAGCATAAATTATTTGAGTAGATTGAATCGAGTAGTCTAGGTAGGTTCATCCTCTATTGACCTAATTCGGTTCACCCATCACCCGTTACTACGCACCGGGTATTACAGGAATCCGTACATCTTCCACAATTTTTATCAACACCAGCGCCCTCACATCCCGCGGGGGCACCTGTCGTTTCGGTTGGTGGAATTCCTCGGAGTACTCAGGAGCTTGAAGAGATCAAACATGCGCAAAGACAAGGATTCATCCGGCACTTACCGAAGGTACTGGCTAAAGAGAAAACGGAGGCAATTGACATGTTGACTAAATAGCGGGGGACTATTGAGAGGAGTAAATAGTGAGACAGAAATAGCGCCCACGAACGATGTGGTCTTGTACCTATCGTCGCAATAGGCTGGTTATTGACTATTTGGTATTCAGAATGAAAAAAATCGACTTTTTTTTGTTTTTGTTCTTTTGAAAAAAACGTATGTGTGTGTGCACATGCTTCAGTTAGTACCGTGGTTAGTGTTATCAACAATTTCGCCTGGATATCGAGGTATTATTTACGAACACTTAATTGCCCCGCTACACAATTAAGGCTTTCATCGGTATTGCACACGCCGATGTGTTTACACTTGTCGTGTGTCATTTAGACTGGGCGAATGAACATGAAAGCACGTCCGACATAACATTAATCTGTCATTAACGTGAATTGGGCAGACCAATACAGAGCGGAACAACCTTCTGAAATTGTTTAACACTTTTATTTTTGCTACATGTTGCTTTCCTGCATTCCCTTTAATGAAATACAAATTTTGGGTTTATTGAAAAACCGCACACGTTTAAATTATTGGCAAAACAAGGGTTACACAAGTATTACATTTCATAGGATATTTTGAAGCATAATTACTGTGCTATAACATTGTCGCTATGTTACTTGTTGAGTATGATTATCCTTTTTAAATCCTTTTTATGCGCTTAAGAAATTCTCTTTTACCGAGATGAGTAAAGTGGTGGCACAGTTTATACAAATATCAATTGTAGGTGAAATGCGCCATGTCTCTATAAAGTCTTCGTGTTTAAAGAGCTTTTTGATTTAAAACCGCTGTAATTTTCGACATTATCAAAGTTTCACCTTCCTTGGGACGCTAAGGTGGTTCAAGAAAAAAAATCAAACACAACTTTGTTAGAGATTCTTGTATATAATACCTAGGCTAATTTACTATACCTATAACACAAACAAAGAACTTAAAACACAACAGTTAAAATCAAGCAGTTCCAAGCGAAATTAGGTCTGGAGCATTTAAGCTCTTTAATCAATCAGAAATACGTAAGAAATCATCAAGGTCTATATATACACGTCCTATCATTGAGCACCTGACATACTATCTGGTGGTATTTTTACTGAATTACATAATCTAGGTTGTGTGATTACATAAGACAGAAACATAACTAGAGCATTAGTCAGGGTATTTCTACCTTTCACGTACGATTGCCGTCTCGATTTCAGGGCCCATTTGACGGCAGCGGCCGTCAAGAGTGTCCTATTTGTATGGGTGAACTGGCTCTGGGGGAACCGGTTCGCTTCCTGCCATGTCTTCACTGTTACCACGTAGAGTGCATCGACGATTGGCTTCTCCGGTCACTCACGTGTCCGTCATGCCTCGAGCCTGTTGATGCCGCTTTGCTTTCGTCCTACCAGGCGCCCTGAAGAAACCAAATATGAAAACAAAACGCGCTTCCGACAGAATTTATCGGAGATACAAAGGAACCAAACCAGAAAATCAAGGAGGACCATAAGGCCCGCAAACTGTTGAACCACTCCAATGTTCACAGGCTGATGTAAGTTTTGGACCAGCAAGCTAAGCCGATATGAAGGCTATTATAACATTCCTCCGCCGTAGACTCAAGCGTACGAAGACTGCTGCTCTCGGATCTTTCGGCTAGGCGGTTTAGCATGAAACTTCGAGAACGGAAAGCGGGGTCATTAGATCGCTTGTTACTTACTTTGTTCCCCTAAAAACTGGCCCACTCACAGAAAACGGGTTCGATCCTAAATACAGGGTTTTTCTTAGATACGTTTGACAGTGGCGTCATTGGTCCTCCGTCCATCAAGGACAAAGCCGTGGAACGAAGTAGACTGGAGCAGAAGACGACTGGAGCAGTCCTTGATGGTGCAAGTATCAAAAAAACGATATACGTGTAAATACGCTTAGGTTAACGATTGACGCTTCGTGAAGTTCTATACCCGACCCAGCAAGAACGGTTCTAGGGAAGACAGAACTAGAAAAGTGGACGCAAGAATCGACTCGAGTAGTTCAGCAGAAAGTGAAGACATTAATATTGATGTACAACGAATTACGTCCGCAGCGTGTACGCAATCAAGAGTAGCACAGCTCAGTAAAACTTCACACTTTTGTTTGTTCAGGTCAAAATGCATTCGCAGCGTTCGAGTTCTCCGTGCACTTTTTAACCATGTGTAGGCGGAAATCAGAACTGTATTCGACAAAACCACGCCAGTCGCCCAGTGAAAGGACCTGGGCACGAGTGATAACTAGATCTATTCATGTCTAATGTGGATGTTTGGTGATAGATAAATGCCAATGGCATCGCTTATTGCTTTGATTTGACTACAAAAGGAGCAGCGGAAAACCTGAACAAGATAAATAGATACTGAAAAATCATTGTCATATGTTCTGTGACACACATGTACCGACTATTACGATTTCCACGTTCATTGTATATATTTGTTTGGTTATATCATCATCCATTTAGGTGGCTATTACTCTGTTCAGTTCCGAGCCACGTATATTCTTTTTCGCAGTTATTATATGTGCGTGTATACAATGTTGGTATATGCCAATGTTATGCTTGGTTCAATCATAATTTGAGGTCGTAGAATTCGTAGTGGCAGTTGAAACAGTGGCAATAAACAGGTTATCAGACGGAACAACTGGGAGTGAAGACGTGAGAAAAAAAGATCAGCAGAGGAGAAATGTGCTGCGTTCCTCGTGTGCGTGACTGACACATTTCACGAGATAACTGTGCTTTACAAAGAGACTGGCTATACTTAGAACGGGTAGGCGAGTCTATGGTGATATTTGAACCTAGTATACAGAGTGTGATCGCAATTTTTCGTTGTTTTCCCTTTGCTATGAGTAACCTCTAAGTTAAGTTCATATAGTTGGTCATCGTAGCAGTCTTACGATTGAATTGTTTTTGGCTCTTCAAATTCTTTTAGTGATAATGACGATAACATGTTAGATGAACGGCGGCAAAGAAAGGCGAGCACCGCCTGGAAGCAGATTGCCTTTAGCTGTTCTCGAAACTCTTAACTTATAGAGCCAGATAGAACTTTGCAAAAATCCTATACGGCAAAAAACCTAACACAAACGAGAAATGAGCGGAACGCGATGGTTCACATATGTATATATTAATGAATTTTTCGAGCGCTAGCTACATTGCAGGTAAGCTTAGAACGAAAGTAGGGGAACGTAAACAGACGTCAATAAGTTATTGATAGAAACTTTGAGAGTGATTTTGTTCGTCAACTGTCTACCGGATCATCTGTACAGATATCTTAGCATTTTGCTGTTATTATGGATGTTCGATCGGCAGCAACAGCACGATAGGCTGAATGACGTGAAGACGTCCTGCTGCGTAGTAGCTGACTGCACGACACGATAATACGTTACATCTGTATAAGTGATATGATAATGAGGCGGAACGTCGGAATTTTACGTGTATATATACACACAACTGTACATAAGTCATGTACGTGGTATTACTGTGATGGCTGTCTGTGTGCGCGTCTGTCACACAAACAGCAACACGACACAAAAAAGCGACAATAAAACAACAGTGTATAAGATCGTATGAACCAGTTTAAATCGAATGGAAATTTTTCCTAAATGAAAAATGCATCTAACCGCTTGCTGCTGCTGCTGCTGCTGCTATTTCCCCTTAGACAAAATTGAATAGATTGTTCGTCATCTAACATGATGATATTTTACTATCGATTCTCTTAATCCATCCCTTGTGTGACCGCTTGTCAACGAAAACACGCGTCGTGCTAAATAAAAATAGCTCGACACGAACAGAATTTTCGTGCGCGTAAAAATAAAACTCAGCTGAAAAGAAGACTTGGCTGGGAGATCTATGACGTTTGTGAATTCTATCAAATTATTTTTCATATTATTGTAATTTTAATCAAGATAACTACAGTTCGAGTTCTCATTTGTCTACGGTACTGAAATAGGGGACGGGGGCGCTTTATGGGGCAAAATTTGCTTAGCTGGAGACAGCTGGTGCCAGGAATCATTCGTTTTGCAGAAAATGTCAATTGAAAACTTTTTATTGTTGTATAAGGTGTTGCCTTATTGGCCTTTAATGGTTTCGTGTAAAGAAATCTGTCATTGAACAAAGCTAAAGGAAAATGTTCTAGGCTGTCGTTGCGACTAAATAAGTCGATTGTTTTTGATCATCTATTGCCGAGTTAGGAAAGTTGAACATAATGATTCATCTACGATAGGTCTACATGCTGCGCAAAGTAAAGCCACCATCTCTAGGCTTGACTGCACTAAATAATTCTGACATAAATAATTATCCACAATAAATTTAACAATAAAACTAATATTCTATAATCACGAAAATTCAATTTTATGCATAGGCCAACGATGTTGTTTTGTACGAATGATACGTTACGCTTATTATTTTGTGACACGTTGCTGACAGCAACGATATATGGTACGACAGAAGCGAAACTGCGATGGCGTAGCTTCGATTGGCATATATATATATATATCATACATGTGCGCTTCTTAGTGAGTTGTACTCTCAGATCACGTTGTTTTCTCAAACTCTCTAAAAGATTAGGACCAACCGGGCTCGATGTCCTATATGGTCACGTCTCACTAGTCCATACAGGCGTCCACTAAGTAATAGCTATTTTGAAGCGAGATCCGTTTAGCATCATAGACGTAACCTTGGAACAGGCGAAACTGTGAAATATTTAGTTTGTTTGTTTATTGTTCCATAGAAGTTTGATGAAATGCTAATCAAATACTTCGCTGTTCCATATATATGCCGATGACCCTATGAAATTGGTTATAGTATAAAATCCAGTAGCTTTAGTTGCTGATCCGTGCATTTCCAAACAACACTGAATGTTTCCTAATATTCGATAATAATCCCAATATATTATAAATCATCCTAAAAAACCTAAAAAAGAACCGGAAAAAAATCAACATAAAAAAAACGGAGTACAGCCAGACTTTCCGCGATATTCGAATTATTTAAATTGTTAAGGTACGTCAAATGTATTTGTCATACTATTTTCAGCTCCATTAATTATACTTCAGTTTACTACTTCTGTAGATGCATTTTTGTTCTGAGCTTTTTCAGCTTTATTTACGTTCCATATATTGCAGAATGCTGATATATAATCGTAGCAGCGACGGGAGAAGAAACCCACTTTTAACCATAAGCATATGTTTGTTACATAACGTTATTCTTACACAGGCAAATAAAGATGTCCGGAATAGTAACAGAACAACTAAATTGGTGTAGCTGTCAATAAAAGAGACTCAAAAGGTGATTTTTGAAACTAATCAGGATGTCGAGTCCGAGAAGATAGACGACAGATGTCTCTCTAAATGTGTTGTTTGTAGAAAAATCACGGCTGGCTGCGTGTATCTAACGTTCTTGCTAAAACAGTACATACACACATAAATAAGGAAAAAACAAACGTAGATTTTTTTAACGTTAACCAGTCAGGAACACGCGGCGCACGTAGGTACTCTTGTTTGCATACATATATTTCATCGGCCATCTCTCTCTCGCTCCCTCTCTCTCTCTTACACTTTAAGGGGGCAGCACTGTTTCAAAATGAACTTGCTTGTATACAACAACATAAAGACTTGCGAAACAAAAATTAGAAAATAGTATAGCCAAAAATTATAAAATTGCAGGAACGAAGATGGCCATCAGCGGTATGAGAAAAGATAGCAAAATATCGCTGGGGGGAACGTTTGGTAGATTCGGTAGTCACGGCTACAATGAAACCTTAAAGAAAATTTAACAGAAAAGTAGTCAAAGAGCAATTTTAAAAGAATCGCAGTACCTATTCAGACAACACAACTACACAGAAATTAATATGAACTTGACCAGTAATTAATTACAAACTAGATTGGCATCCGTTACTGTTACACTCATATATACAATCCAACAGAAACGATTGTTTAAATATACATCGATCGATAGCGTAACCGTTGTTATTACTAAATGCTTTGTTCGTTCGGTACAATGTTTCCCAGAAGTCTTTATCTCACCGAATCAACGCAGCCATGCTGTTCATCAATGCGTTCAATAGGGAATCGTGCGCTAGCGTACATAAGTAAATACGATGTAAAACAATTATCCATCTATTCGATCAACAAAATGAACGGAGCGAAGAAGTCTGCAGGTATATGAAAAAATGCTTCATTATTTAATACGGGAGAAGAATGGGGTCGACTTCATTAACGACATGTATAGCGACAACATTCGAAAATATATGTTCTAGTTTTTATTTAACAATAAAAAACAAAAATAAAATATAAAGTAAACACACTTTTTTAATATAAATTCATATTCATTATAAATCGCACAAGGATAGCGTGGAAGTATCGGAAAGATAAATGTAAGTTATCCGAAATCCTTGCGAAGCTACAGATGCACGTAGGTTATAGAGCTTTATGAGCGAATAACTGGCAAAGTTATGATCACAGAACTGGAAAGGTTCGTTTTGCATGTTTTTACGCTAATATTTTTTCATGATAATTCATCACGAGATTCTTCTGATTGTTGATGCTACAGACACCTAGTAGTTTCCACAAATTTGAAGTGTATACCTTAACTGTATGTGCACACTAACCTAACAAATTCCATAAAACAACAAAGGGCCATTTTAATTACTGAACTCGCGAAAAAAACTTATATACGAAATTTTAGCAAGAACGTTGATTCTTTTCGTTAGACTTAGTTTTCTACGTTGTAGTTCCGAAAGGATTTATTTGGATATTGATGGTTATGCACGAAGGAACAAACCGGTACAATATGTCTCAGAAAATTGACAGAGTCAACAATCAGACCTAGACCTTTTGTGAAGTCTGTTCGACGGCTTAAACGTCTAACTAGGGCTATGCTGTCGTGTAAAAAATTTCGCTAATTAATATTATAGATATACGTATATAATAAAATGATCAGCAAACACCCAGATCGCTCAAAAATTCTACAAGCGAAGAGATGATATAACGAGAAAGCGGTAATGCCAGAAAGAGAACAGCTAGTCGGCTGCCAACTGGGACTTTGAGGCAGGTCGAAGCTGATATTTAGGGAGGGTAAAAATTGGACACAGACACACACACACGTGTATATATATATATGTGTGTGTGCCTTGTATCTACAAACACAACGGCACACAGCAGTAAATAAACGCATGTTAGAAACACGCCAAAAAACATCAACTATTTGTTAGCTAAAGAATCTAATGGAGCAGAGACAGCAGCTACATGAAGCGCTTGCTGAAATTCGGCTATACGAGTATGTTTCTATAGGTAGCAGTTATACACGCTGATGAACTATGATTCATATTATTCTTACTAAATTGATAATTATGATGATAATACTACTTATTACTAAGACATAAAGATGATCTGTGTATATATAAAGAAAGATAGTTATTGTCAACTCAAGAAGTCGTGTAGGGAAATTCCGGTGAAGCGTACTCGCAATAGCTCCGGTTTCTTTTTCTCTGTGATATGAGATGAGTGTGACTTCGAGGTGGCTGCCGTGTGTTGTAGGGGCAACGTCGTTGACAGAGGCAAGGGGCAACTTGCGACCACACAATGAAATCACACAACCAGATCTAAACTATAGCGAATAACGCCTGTAGAATCTTTTGTGGGGATAAGTGTATATGGAAATGTCGTTAATTAAAGAAACACCATCGACAATGATAATATTGAATTAACGTGTAGGAATAAAGTGCGAACGCGTTTACAAGAACGACATGATAACATTAGTACGTTATTTCGTTCTTCGGTTCATTGTGTTATAACTTTGGTTTGTAAATGCTGAATTCCTTAAAAAAGTCAAAATAAAAGCAAATATGCGGATGATACATTTGTGGGTCTATTCTAGGAAAAACATTACGCACTGATGATAATAACCATACACTGTTAATGTCCATTGTCAGCAACAGCAAAAGAACTAAAGGGAACATGCAATTCGCCTGAGAGAAAGGTGTCCAATTAAAAAAAAACAACCAAGAAAAACAAAACTACAATTAATTCGATAGTCTAAAGGGATGGTAAAGACAAATGCATCCTACTGTTTGCTTTCAAGTACATGTTATAGAGTTTTGAATGGAATTAATTGGTGTATCGGTAATCAATAAACTGTTCTACGAGGCGGATACGATGAACCTAATGTAATTCTGCCTAGAGAGAAGGTGGACAGTGCGTGATTACAATATAGTCATGATTAAGAACTTGATAGACAAACAAAAACTTTGTACAAGCTGGTGACTTTTGAGAATAGCCGATAGGAGAGGAGGATAGGAGAGGCAGAAAACCGAAATGGGAAACGGAACACCGGCGAAGCGTCGATCGTTGTAGACGATGCAAGCGATCCAGTTTGGCAGAATCCTATAAAGGAGCTAAATACGACTGCCTGTGTCCATACACCGAATGGAAGAACGGCCTCGTAATATTTAATGTAAAAATTGTAAATGCTAAAACGAACTATTTGGGCCTACGAGGTGAGTTAAAAGCATCTATTAATACTATAACGACGATTATTATCAAGATAATAATTATTAATAGGCTAAATAAAGGAGGTACATGCATGCAAAACTTAAATGGCAAGTGTTCTTTATTTATATATGTGTATATATATATATATGTGTGTATATATATATATGTGTGTGTGTGTATATATATATATGTGTATATATATATATATATATATATAT
>NW_019211457.1:27773347-27854171 GCF_002443255.2 Varroa destructor
ATATATATGGATCCGTTGAATCTACTCTGGGCTCGCTGCCTTCTAGTGGTTCGAGACTTCAGGAACGTCTTTCCGCTTGCTATCGGGTATCCCTCTAAAATGCTATTGCTGAAGACAAGCTTGTTCCGATTTGATCGGGTTAAAATGTTCGAATTAAACTATGTATATATAGCCATAAAAGTTACGCCTATACCATGATAGGATACGAAACCATCTTCCCCGATAGCTAAAGCGTTTTACTGTGAATAAGAAGACATAAATTTCTGCTGAAAATTCTGCCCGCCATACGTCAGTAGCATCAGTCTTATTGATTTCACTTTTTTTTTTTAATTTTTACGCAACATAAAAGCAGTGCGGACTTGACGGCAAAATTCAAGTGGGTATACCTAAAACAGAACCATCGAAGTAGTTACGACGATTCACTGGATACAGAGTAACGGAAATAGCTTTCAATACACAATGCGGCGTAATTCACCAAAAGCTTGATTTAGTCTTGAAATGGTCGCTTCATCCCGACAAATCTATTCTTCTTTCATGCGATCAAGCGTTGAGTCGGACTTCTCTAAACAGAGTAAGCTGACTTCAAATGTTTATATCTGAAATAAGATTCTGTAACTAACTCAAACTGTGAATGTGTACGATAAACGTTGACCTTTGATCGTGAGAACGCATCACTGTTCGAGGTCTGCACTGAGTATCACCCTAGAGGCACGTTGCAAAAGCTCCGTTTTTTCTTTCTTTCACAGATATGACAAGTGTGCGCAGGATCTATGTGTAAAGCCTGCGATTATATTGTGCCTTACCTAGGTCTTATTTCACTAGCCAGTACGAAAAATCGTACCATTCAAATTATAATAATAATAGAATATGTTCTATCGCTACCATCGCTGATCTACGCATGCCTTGTCTAATTCATCAAATAATTTACAATTGACACCTCTCTTCAGTCATCTAATACGCTTTCGTATTGTTATACTACATAAGTGATCACTATTTTCGTAATCCAATAATTTAGACACGTTTGGCGCCGCTAACGAGAATCGATCTGTAAATGTAGATAATGTATGCTCGTATATCAGTCAGATACACGCTTGATCCACCTATCTTAAGGGACGAGATTTGTTTGTTAAGTCACACCATAGCGTTTATATTGTTATTAATAAAGGAGAAACGATATGTTCGCTAGTTGCTACGGGAATTATTAACGGGCCCTAATATTCTGCAACGATATTCATTTACTGGAAGAAATAACTACATTGGAGCAGACTCAAACGGCTGTTCTTGCGTTAGCATAGACTGAAGTGACGAAATGTCTCGGTTTTCGTAACCTACTGCTTTACACAAGCTTACACAAAAATAACCAGACATAGAAGTTATTTAGTTTTCCTTAATTAGCTTTCGATAGAATATAACAAGAGGCATCCCAATAAAATACATCGTCGTCGAACGCGAGATGTGCCTGTATGCGTAAGTATTCGCGCGTACTAACAACGCGTATTACGTTGATCACCAACAAACCACTAGTATTCAAGTTATTTCGCCACAGACAGTCGTATTGTCGTTGGGAAAGTTATTAAACTATAGCGGCCGTGTGGGTATATATTTCACCAGTAAACCGAATCACAAACGAGATTCTATTTTACTTTGTGGACCTGACGACCTACTGTTCATTTCTTCTCCAAGATGTGAGGGGACTGCTATCTTCGCCAGCCGCTTCCCCCGATCGCTGTCGCTTGAGAGTGCTTGTTGTCGACTTGTCTCCCCGCAGTAACGTTTGCGACTGTTGCGGTATGATAAAAACTACTCCATAATGAGAAACCCTCCGTGTAACAGCTGTGAACTGTGCGATCTGTAAGACATAGTACATCATACATGATGCAGAATGCTCAAAATGGCTTACGGGGTAAGCTGAAGTGTAATAAGCGTCATGCGAGAACAAGCCACAGTTCCGGATGATCTTTTTGTGTAGTCTCATCGAATAAGAAAACAGCTGCTAGGTAAATACGCTTTGCGAGTTTGTCTACAATGACCGGTGAGCAGATTTGACCTCAGACCCTCGGACGGTAGGAGAATAGCAGACCGTTGTAAATTCCGTTAAGGGAAGTCACCGGTTGCTGGTCGGTTGGACCAAACATTTACATAACGGTACTACGATTAATAATACCTCAACACTGAAATCCGATATAACTACTGGATCTTTCCTTCTATCAACTGCTCGGCCATTATGAGAATGAGACTGCCGCATATTCTGTTGTGTTCTTCGCTGTCGTTTCCGGATATACACTTCATCTACTCTGTATGGCAAGCAAAGGTTGTTACTCAAAAAAGAACGAGATGTCCATTGCAGACACGACTGATTTCCGCTTTGATACCGATAGGTCAGGAGTCACGTCGGAATTTATCTGTCTGAAAGCCTATCTGCTCGGTATCAGCGAACGTTTTGCATTTGTGCTATTACGCGTGGGAGTGTAATAATGCCTGTGGTTAGCAACGTTGTTACCGTCCATTTGCAGCCGATTGATGAAGAAAAAAGAGAAGGCACAATTGGTCAGCATCACAGTCACTGATGCAAATCCAAACCTTCGAAGTCATTTTCCTTACCGTAGCGATACCTATACTCTGCGCTCGCAACAAAATAACGTACCGTATGTAGCTCAGTCGAAAAAGAAGGAAACAGTGCAGAAAATAAAACTTCAAGGAAAAAAACAACGTTTTTTTTTTCACAAATTACGATTGATTTACGTTCACCATAGGATTTTTCTGGCAAATACGATTCTTCTTAACGGGTTTAACATCTGCGAATGTGCTACATTGTGTACCGTCACTTTGAAAATCGTCATCGCCTTCAGGACCGTCTTAGCGTATATCATTTTGTAATTACGATACGGATTCACCACCTCAGATCGTATACGAAAATCAACGAAAGGAACTACAGTGAAAACGAGGTATTAACACAGATGATACTAATCGTCTGATGATTTCCGATTTCTTTTTTCGAACTTGTTAGTTTTTATTGTCCATTTTATTAGTAGTGTTGTATTTTTCGCAGCGCGACAAATTCACGGAAATGAAATAACACGCTTACACAAAGTCTCTACATTTCGATTATAGTATTTGATTTTATATTATGTAATCCTTGCCCGATTTGCGAGCACCGTACCTGAAAGTCGCTTCAGTGTCTATTAACTCTTAATATCAATACTAGGGCATATCCGCATATAATTTATTCCTAATGATATTTATAAGGCCGCAGAAAAAGGAGAAAAGTAAACTCGTCTACGGTATAGTGTACAAAGGTCCTTCTATTTACACACGAGGTACTCCCATCGATCTTGATTGACGTTGCAAACTGTCGATCATAATAATTATATTGTCAAAATGATAATTAGGTCCAACTACACATCCGGCTAATATGTACATGTATAAGAATCCACGCCGCATATCTCTATAGGAAAGCCTGATCGTTATCAGTCACATCTCAATTTTGTCTCGTTTTTCTTTTTTTTTTTTTATTTTCTTCACGCAAGAATCAATTATCTGTATCCCACTCGCTTTGATGCGAAGACTAGTTTCATTACTTGGACTCTGCAGTTAACTGTTAAACAATAATAACTATATAGAGACGTAGATTCCATACATAATAGCAATGGAAAACGTTGTTATTTCATACCTAACCAGTGTTGCAGACAGCCTCCATTTGGCTCCTGTTATTACAATTGTTAGAATTATAAAATTCACAGAATGGCCGATTTGTCTTGAAATTACTCTCTGCGCTGTCGTTAATTAGGCCTGCCATCAGAGCTGTGAGCCATTTACATAGGCGACCGTATATTTATATCCGCAGCTGGATAGCGACTGTGGGAGATCTTATCTCGATGATGATTTACTTATCAGGTGGACAACCTCATGAGTAAATCATCATCGAGCGTAGTAGTAGTAGTAGGTTTGCGTAGACATTGTACTTTTGACCCGGGCATCTTCGCGTATCAGTAGCGGATATCTAGTCTTTTTTTTTTTTTTTTTTTGGTTAGCGTTGTTATAGAAATAATCGCCAGCGCGTTATCGAACACCAGAGGATAGGTAAATTATAGATAAGAAACGATTATAAAATTCTACATAATATTGACAGTAGAGACTCAAACTAAAATATATCCATTCCGATAACAGTGTATTCAATATTCTGATGTTATCATTCTGAGATAATTTGTTAGATTCATTTCATGATTTATTATCCGTTGTTCGAAGGCGGTGTTTACCTTATTATTATTTTCGATAGTTCAGAAACAATTTTAGTAAAATGCTTTCATTTAGTCAGTGGACAAACAGTAAGTGTACAAAGAATACCGGGATAAAAGGAACCATCACTCAAAATCTATCTTTCACGGACCAAGCTCCTGCGTGGAAAAAACTCATCATCATCACGCACTGACAGAATGTCCATATGTCCGCGCGTATTCAGTAGCTTCTTTTTCTACCTGTTCATTTCTGACTGACAACCGGAAGACGTCAAATCAAACTGTTGATCTATGTACCTGTTTCCCTCATGAATTTTAGACATACAACAGAAACTCTGAGGAAGACCAGTAATAGAATTAAATTGAAGGCAATGGGGCTAAACACGATAAAGTAGCACAAAACGAATATAAATACCTTACACATGATTGCTGTTTTTTTTTTTATTTCCAGAGAGGGATTCGAACGTATCTGGCCTATTCAGAAGAAAGAAAATCTTTGATGTCAGAATCATTCTGTCTAACCACAATCCAACGTTGATCTGTTAGACGACACGGTTCGGAAAGCCGTGGATTTATCGCCATTGAAGACTTTCTCATAGCACATAGCTTTAAACGCGGATAAATCTGTACTCTTTTAAGAACCATTTTAAGATAATCTTTGCTGCATACTGATGTTATTGTAGAAGGAACTTGAATGCAGCGGTCACGGACTAAGCAGCAACATCACAGTGTAAAAAAGAAGACAACAAAAATATAGACAGTTTCTTTTTCACTAACAATGCACCGAATACCGGTATGCCGTAGCCTTAAACCATTTGCTGCGGTAAGTTTCTCATCTGGCTTCAATAGCAAAACTTCGTCATTGTTTTCTGCGCGCTCTTTAAGTTGCTTGCTCTCAACGGGTCGCAATAACTTCATTCAATGTGGTATGAGGGGATTTTTGTTCAGTGGCTGTTACACCAAAGCATGTGAAAGCCTCTCTCTCTCTCTCTCTCTCTCTCTCTCTCTCTATATATATATATATATATATATATATATATATATACGAATCACTATAAACCTTGATGTTTTGAGTTTTATCTTTACCGAGAATTACCGAGCGACACCTCCGGTACCGCCTTTGGCATTTCGTCAGACGGTTGGCTCCCAGCACGAAACGAAGTTTGTCAATGTTCGAGCCTGAACCTAGGCAACAACGCGTCCCTAAAGTCAGCAGGCAAATACATTACCCATTTAGCAGCCATATCAGAATAGCAGTATGTTTCCCACAAGGAACCTAATCGCCCATATCAAGTGGTTTCGCCTGCGCTATCACAGTACACCCAGCCATCTGACTGAAGTAACCCCGGATAAGGATATCTATTATTTCTGACTGTCAATCCATTTCAATGCGTTCCGAAAGCGGCTGTTCATATGCGTACGTTGCGGTATCTAGGCAATGAAAGATTTTTTGGCCACGAACAGATACAGTTGTATCCGTTTATGTTTCGATTAACGGGAAAGACGGCAACGTAGCTTAAATTCGTTTGTGCAGGCAGAAACGTTAGAGACAAAAGACGCGCAACGAAAGGCTGCCAAACGGCTGTCTAACAAAATGAACGTGGGTGTTTAATATTAACCTCAACCATATGCTAATATAAAACACCAGAGCCACAATAAAAATAATAACGTTATTATAAAGAAATGACACAATGAACCAATTGTTATAGTAATGAGATGTGTCTACGGACTGTTTCCAGGGGGGTACCAAAGGCGTTGTCTCGGAAACAAGCGGCTGATGTGGTAACAGATAATCTATACCAAAGCAGATGAATTCCTTTGGCGGTTAAGGGTACCTTAAGGACTTCGTAGCACTTTCAGCTGGGAACTGTTTCGGTCTCTCGACGAAACTAAGTTATCCTAATTATAAAAATAACAACAACAACAACAACAACAACACTACCGCAGACCTCTTCTACAAAAACGAGACACTTTATTTGTACACTCCCATATAAAAGGGCTTTTTATCCTAATATATTTGCTTAGTTGAATGCAATCGCCCGAAATAGCTTTGTCCTCTGTTCAACGTGCTATAATTTTCTGATTGCAGGGCGTAATTGTGGAAAATAATAAGTGGACCAAAATGAATTTTTTAAAATACTGCTATCAATTGTATGCAGTTGTAAAAGATAGCATTGGTTTCACGCAGATCCATTTATGCGACATATAACTGATCGGACAACGTTCCAGAGGACCAACGACATCAATGGGCTTCACCAGCCAAAAAAGTATATAGAGAAGGTATAGTGAAATATGCCAAAAATCTGAAATTAAATCACGGGCTTGGTATTAGCAAATGAAGCAGTTATTTTAAGACGTTGCAAATAGAAAATTAGTATTCAGACGCTACTTGAAGAAATGTAATCTCAAGGAAGATTGATCGGACACTGAAATTGGGTGGTGCTATTAAATTATATCATTGCATTTACTGGACAACTATAAATCTACAGGCTACACAGATACATTATGTAAATTCACCAGAAGTCACAATATGATGTGGCGTTTTAAATAAGGGATTAGTTCGATCGTGGCCGGTGCCAGTTACTTGAACTTGCTGTAAAAATCTGTCTTACGGATTCAGCAAGACGACCTTGGCGAAAATAGTACATTTCATTCCTAAAAGAACGAAGCGTTTGTACATCGCCATTGAAGAGCAGATCTTGATGAGGGTCTTCCAGATACATGAGTTGAACGAAAAAATCCCATTGTATACGTTAGCCGTTTCCCAGACCCGACGCTGATAAATTTTTTCTTGCGAAGATACTTCAAAGACAAACTCGACGCCACAAGACCCACAGCGCACGAATATTTAAAGGTTGCAGTTAAGCAAGAAGGTCACATAGGTGTTGAACTTTGTGAACCAATAGCCCGCGGTATCTTGACCGAAACGGTAACTTTTAGTATCTGTTGTAAGTGGAATTTCGTGTAAACCTTTTTACTGTTTAAACTAGTTGCAAAAACTGACATCGTAATCGTTCAAGCTGTGTCTATATCATTTTGAAGTATGGAGTCTTTGTTTTAATTTCGTAACATACATGTATTTCTGGTTTGCGGATTGTTTAGTCGTTTTTTTCAAATGGCCTGGCTGCAATAAAGAGAGCCTTTAAAGTGCATTTGCTATTCCCAGAATTTCAACTGCGTGAACGTCATCCTAAAAATGTTTCTACTAATTTTTTCTGGCCTCCAATATGCTGACCAAAACACCACCTGCCCCTACTCGTACCAGCAACCCAAATGCTGTTTCTGTTATTAAAGCCTTCCCAAAAACTGATCTCTAGAACATTGTACACTTAAGCCCATCGCAGTTGTTATACTGACTCAAACAGTTGCCGTAAAAAATGGGCCAACCTAAACTTGCCTACTAGTGAATTAGTGACCTGTTCTCTTATTAACTAACAACAGTCGTAGCTGGCATTGACCTTGTAATAGATTCTCTGGCTGGGTCGACACGAAACTCAGATGGCTACTGTTTATCCGCGATGCCAGCTGTCAACAGAACTAAAGATAGCAGTAGTATTAACGCAGGCGACGGAAAATCGAAAACATTAGCAAAAATCGATAATATTTTCACAGTCAAACTTATGTGCCATAGCTCGCTATTGCTACGACCTTTTTGCCGTTACCTCAGCTGGCATTGCCGCCATTTTGAGCGCCGCTGTTGCCCGACACGATTTCGCGTTGGGCGATGACAGAATATTAAAAACGTTATATCTAAGCTTCTATTACCATCATGATTATCTTCCTTACTATAGTTGCTATTAATATTATTATGGTTCTCGTTGACTTCTTGATGTTATGCTGTTGTTATTGGTGCAAGTAGCTCCGCGTCTTGACAACAGAGACTGCCAGTTTTAGCGGAGCCGCTTAGCGAACCACAGGCCTATATCCGCCGCACGATGGACAGCGGTAAAGTAAAAATTAGCTTACTATCCGTCACTAGCGCGTTAAATCGCTATATGAATATGTATTGCCGTGGTGTTGTACTGCAATTGTCATAGATCGCCGCTGCAGTAGCCAGCGCATGTTGACGTCTAAGAATCGTCCATGAACGCACCGCACTTTTTGGATCGTCCAGCTTTTCGTCTATCAACCAACAGCCGCGCGGTAAAAGGCCGCCTGCAGCTCATTCACGTGCGACAAGGCACTGTGAGGGCCGTGGTTTCGACGTCGCTGCTGATGCTACGTGCGAGACTCTCACAGCGTTTTTTTTCATTCATTCTTTCTCGTGCTGCTGCGTGCCCCCATTCGACCATCCGTAGGCAGAAGAACATCGTAATGCTTGCTGGCGTCTTAAGTAAGCGATGTAAGCACTGACGTGTGTACATCTTCATTGGCGAGCTTAACGGATTGGGTCTCAGTTGCTTACGTAACGGCCGAGGCGGGTCAGAACGTCAACCTCGGCGATGGTGATGATGATCATGGTGACAATGATGCCGAATGGCTCCGTTGTTGTTAAAAAATAGTGGCAGTCGCTGGTGGAATGGTACATATGTCGAGCAAGAGCTTATCGCCTCATTTAGAAATAAGCGTGACGTTGTCATACGCCGTGTGTAAAAATATACAGGGGTCTTCAAAGGGAGTCTATGAACGATGTTTGTATTGTTCGTATTCGCTAGCATACGTAGCACTGCTCATCTGTGCGCTTGTAATAAGGTACATGGCTAGCCCTGATCCTAAACAGCTTTTTTTTTGTGAACACTTAACCTTAAAGGAAGTCAAGAAGTTTTAAGTTTTTACAAATAGTCTAAAAATAGTCGAGATTTCAGCGGGGGCCTTTGCTTGTACAAAGTAGAAAGGTCGGCACAACACGAAATGGGCCTGAATTGAAACCTGCGCAGAATACTATGGAGGAACGAGACGATTAGTAAGTACGATGGCTAGCATATTCATCCTAAATTTTTGTTGAAACAAAGCTTGTCGGTGGGAAGTCATATGTTAAGCTAAGGTGTTTAATAAAACACACGCACACCCCGCAGACATAGGAAAAGACCACTGATAACGTCAGCTTTTCCTGTCAAACGGAGAACCGTTTGTCATATCGCTCTATAGATATATATATATATATATATATTTTATCTAAACGGCTATGAGAAACTGTTTCAGATATTCATGACTATGATCAAGTTGCGTACACAGGTCCTAATTACGGTTCTCGATACCAGTGTACCGTCACAAACATTTTACACATTTTGGAAGAAGATTGATCACGAAGCTATAAACTAGCAATGACTTGCCCAGTGCTGAGTCAACACTCGATATTAAAATGAAGCTAGACACCACTATAAAAGCATACGTAATCTGTTTATGGCGTGAATTTATCCATCAATCAATTAGACGGCTAAAATGGTGATGGCGTAATTATTACTGTATACGTTACGTGGAGAAAGCAGCCGAAATTAGCCATTAATCAATTTTCCAATAGAATCCAAAGCATTCATTGATCTTGCGAATTGATGAATTTGTGTCACCACAATCAGCAACAAGGGCTGGCATTGTTGCTACCCAACCGGCGATAAACTTATAGCTATTAGTAGTATATTGGTAATGTTTATTAAGGGAAATCTAGCGTTGGACAAATACAGGATATCTGTTTAAATATATTTACTGTATAGATAAACATCATTAGCGCGTGGGAGAATCGAAGCGATCGGACCGACATTAAATTTTCGTTATCTATAGTGGTCGAACTGTGACTTACGCTGGCGTTTGCTCATTGAGAATAGCAAATGCCTCTTCCTGATGGATGAATTTTTTACACTTATCCGCTTATGCTTCTTACACGGTCAGTGACGCGACAAAAAGTCTACTTTTCGCAGTCACTGAAAAGCCACAGCTGTAGGTTGGTTAGTGAATAAAAAAAAAATAAAAAAAAAACAGAAATTATTGTGCTTATATCCTACATATATACGGCAACACTGGCTTAGCTGTGATTTTTTTTAAGTATCCACCTGCGTTAAAATATTCTGGTGCCGGAGACAAAAAAGCCGCCGACGATTTTGCTGCGTTGAATTGGTACGGCTTTGGTAGCCGCAAAATGTCAACGGGCTTAGATGAACAATGGAACGGCCTTCACATTTAGGTGTAGGAAGTATGTGAAATCGCACATTGACAGCGCCAAACATTAACATATGTGTCGATTTTGTCCAGGGGCCAGTTTGCGGTAGAATGTAACGGACGAGCTTGCCAATAGCACATACTCTTACGATGTAAAGGGAGATCAAGCGACAGTCGCTCAGCCGCTCTAGTCCGCTTCTAGACAACATCTGCATTTGAGATTGATAGTTACGGTAGTGGAACAGCGTTATGAACGGTAGATCAACGTCTCGTTCGAGAACAACAAGACGAGACATGACGCGTCAATAGTCCTAATTACCCGATGTGTCTTTCCCCTGCATGAAAATACTATTAGTGGCCCTTCGTCGACTACCTTCCTCATTAATATGGAAGGTCTACGCTTCGTGAGCTTTTTCATCATAATAGATGATGCCGCATTTTATATTGCTATCCCGTATTTGTCTTTTTCTCGCTCAGTCATCAGTACTGGGCCAAATAACAGAATTTTATCGGCTACTTATCAGTGCCTGTCATCTTGGTGCTTGTTACATTACCTGCTAACCACTATAGTTTCCCAAAGACTGCAAGTGTACCGTTCTCTTCGTGCTTGATATATACTCGGAATATCGACAAAGAAAGATTCATATCTACATATGGTAGACTATAAGTAAGCCCACTTGCCTGCAGTAAATTATTACCGAATACTGAATTATCATCATTGTTATCTGATTTGCATTGCCATATGTTATCTAGTTATCAGTAACTGCACGTTATCTAGCCATTTGTAAACAGAATAATATTCTCTGTAAACAAACTAAAAATAATCAAATCTATCTCGTTTTTCGTCGATAGTCTGCCAATATGTATACATGTACATGTAGAGTGGTAAGCTGACGGGCACGAACGAACTTCTTACTGGTAGGACAAAGAAGTCAGTTCCTTCTACGACACACACAGTTCGGCATAGTGTAAGACGGAATCTTAGCAAGGTTCAGCTATTATGCAATGTCTTCGTGCGGGACAAACCCCCCGCTAAGATTAAATCTTCCTTTTATGCCCTCACGATGGCCCTAACACATCAGCTTTCCTGCGGTTTCAGAAAAATATGAGGAAGATTTGTTATCGTTTTTGCTCTTGAGCAATACGGAGGTTGTTGTGATTAGAAGACTGTCATAGCGTGAGGTTATGATGTAGACTTTTGTGATAATTCATTGTAGAATGAAACGTTAGAAGACTTCTAAAATCGAAATGATGACAACGCCAAAATGTCAAGGTAATGCGAGCTCACGCCATCGCCATTTTAGTTGTGCCCAGTGTATACAAGTATGGGCTTTTTTGGGCTCCCCGATGATCCCCTAAGGTAACAAACACTTCGGCTTCTTTGCTTATTACCCAGAATTTAGTTCTCTTTATTTTAGTCATGAGCAAGCGAGATAAAGCTTCGTCTATTGACAGTATGTGATAGCGGCGGCACAGCAAATATATTTCTGCCAACCCACACCTGGTCTCTTGCTATCACATACACTTCTTGAATTTTACAATGGTCAATTAACCAGGTTGGATTGCTTATGATCAGTGGATGCAAAGATGCACTATGTCGTAGCAAAAATAAATGATCACCCTCTAATAAACAACCTGTTTCGTCAGCCATTTCAACACTTTTTTCCAGGTCCGCGAGCCACTCTTGACATTACTGTGAACCCGCATGCGTCATTTCGATTTTTTCCCACTCGGTACTCGGCAAAAGCAGGCCAAAAGCCGCAAAAAAAAGTTGTGACACATAGATACGTAAAAATTGACGTCTGCACAATATGATTTCCGACAAACATCGGAACTGCTCTATTTTTCATTGATCTTCGTCTACACATGATGTATTTAAAAAACATCTGAACGAATGTCAGATTTTTTTGGTGATTTAAGTGGTTAATTAAAGATTTAAGACAAAAGACTTCTTCGAACTTAGTATACAATATCTAACAGAAAGGCACTCATCTCTCGAAGGCATTCTCCTATGCCTTCATAGAACATAGTTGTAGTGCCTGAAGTACTGGTGGACATTGAACAACAACAATAACGATGAAAGGAAACCTAACTTTTTAAGTTTCGCTTACAAGTTCAACGCTCAATTGTTCCATTAGAGAGATAATGATCATAATAATAGCAAATGTTTTACTTAATATAAATTTGAGTGTACGGTTTCGTGGCAGAAGAGATCTGCAACCGAAAAGAATAGCTGGCAATGTCTGAGAAAGCAGAGTAAGAGGTCTCATTCTGGCGTAAATCGTGAACTGAGCTACATTATCTATGGGCAATATATCCAGCTGCTGAGGAACGATGTGTTGCACTGGTAACGAGACTAACAGCAGAGGTCGAGGTAATGTGCGTGGGTGTTTTTACCTTGGCCACTCATGGCACGCTAGGTAGAATTGATCGGCGTTCGACTGTTGTGTCCAGAACGCAACGTGCAACAAAGTCTAATAGGAACGTTCTTTCTCGAAAAATACGCGAAGATGGAAGAAAGGACGGAATAACCTCTTCTGATTGAAACTAGCGGCTGACGTGCATAATTAGTGGTGCACTCAACGGCGTGTAAGTTGTTGCATTTGGCTTGCGGCATTGATACCTAAATCAATGTTTGCTTAGATGTTGAGATAGAAACAACAATAGAGCATTCAAGAGTAGCTTTTTAAAGCCGAGATCCCAGGAATAGTCGTTGAACGTTACGAGGTCTAATAGAACTGGCCAATGCAGTATTGTGACTAGCAAACGGAGCTGAAATCTGGCTAACCTCTTGGTTGTGTATTTGCTCAAGGCAGTCCATTGTTTCATGTTACTTGTAAAGAAGAGAAAACAAAAAAAAAGCTTTATGACGAATGGTATGTCGTAGTATTGTTCATATATTTTCAATTTAGAAGCTACTGCAAAGGCTAGGAACAGCACAAGATAAAATTACGACTTAATAAAGAGCACTAACTCAAAAAGGTATTACATAATATTAACTGCAATGGCTTTATTAAAGCTCCGTGGATCGTTTTACGTCATTGTGTGCGGTCCTTGACGTCAAGTTTTAACCTATTCTTTCAGACTAGAAGATTCCTGTTTTCAAACTAGAACCCCTTTTGTTTTGGATTAACATACGGTATTATTGGAAACTGGAAGTCATATTCATTTCTCAAGGTTTTTTGGTTCAACTTTTTTTGGCCTACCTTCAGCCTCACACTTTTCCTTCATTCACTGTTGAAAACTATGTACACTTATGTACACCATAACTTCTAATAATATCACAAATAATCTTAGTAGCAATCGATCTTTTTTAGGCTACCCAAACCCAACGCCTTAATAAACGTCCTGCGTTCTTAACACTACCGCCTACTCGTCATTTCGCTTCTCTATTGGCACGAGTCAGTAGAGCACAAACGTATTGTTAGGATCATTTGTCTATTTGAGTTTCTTTGTGTTCTTTTTAAAGGTCACTACATTATTATGATCGTGCAAAGATAGTTGTTTGGGAATCGGTCAAGAGCGAGTGATTGGGTTCGCAAGCGGTGAATCGACCCACATTTTGTTACAGCGTCCAGTCGTTGAATCAAACCCAGCTGCCAAAGTATTTGCAGGGACAAGAGAGTCGCCGTGATGCAAAAAGACTTGGATCGTTGATAGATCGTCCCTGTATTGCATCCAACACAAATGTATCCAATGACTAAATAGGAAAAATCCTGCCCATTAGTGAGAATATGGGATGCTGGTTGTTCAACGAAAAGTATAACATCTACTAAAATTATTCTCACGTTTGTACAATTGGAAAAGTATAAAGAAATGAATCAGTAGATTTATCGATTCCTACAAAGATATCGTCGTATGTACATGACTAGCTAGGCGCGCTCGGACACGCACAGGATGTAGACGGTATGGCGCCATCGTAAATAATAGGGTCTGCTTGACAAAAGGACACGTTATTTCGCTAGCGGGTCTCTGCATTTAGCCATTGAGCCATATATAGAAACATACAAAGCCAGTGGTAGAATGATTTGATTGATCTGGCTGGACATTATTTTCATTGGCAGATACTGAAACAATCGTTATCTGTTTACTTATAATGTATTTGTGCCGTACATTTATCTTCCCCTGCAACAGAGAAAAAAAAACTAGCATACTCACATTATACTATGAAGTTGACAGAACATTGATTGTCACATAGAACTTGAATAAGTTGCTGCTTTGGGAATTGTATGCGTAACATTGTCGGAACCGTTGTAAACATCGTCACTATCGTGGGGACAGATCGTGAGATACAGTACTGCGTGACATAACCCCTTACGCCGTAAAATTCCCAGTGCAACATACCTTCATATCAAGAAATACCGCTTCAAATAGTACACTAAAACCTATAATATCAATCGTTTATTCTATTTTTGTGCCGATCCATGGCCAGTTTTAATCAACTATAGGGCCAGCCATCTGGTAGAAAGCAACTTTGATGCCAAAAATTTAACATGTCCATGTAAACCTTTCTTTGTTAAAAACTTTATATATTTCACAATTTATTTAAATGCAACATCAGCAATGTGGGCACTTTTTCGCTTACGTGTAGCCTAATCTCTAAAATAGCGGCAAAAGTTTACGCACTGACCGTAGGTTATGGTAATATCTTTCGAGCGCTTTTATCAGAGAGGCCTGAAATCAACCACCGAACGTAGTAGTGACCCTTTCATAACACGATTACATTATCAGTTATGTGCAGGTGAGGACCATTCTACTGAAATTACATGTTTTATGCTGCACTTTTTTTTAACGCTGTGAGGTACAAGAGAACCTGAGATCATCGCCTAATAACGGACAAAGTCTGCCGTTTCGTGAAAAAAAAGCGACCGATAATGACTACGGCCCATATGCTAATCAGACAGTGTTTTTTTAGGATGTATCTCCAACTCATCGATAGCCCAACAATTCTCGGCCTACGTCAATGCACCGACGTCAAGTTCTATGAAGATAATAAATATGCAAAAAATCTACATAGATTTTTCTTTATAAAACTATATGTAAATTAAGTTAGTTCTCGTCAGCGTCACTTTCAAACTGCTCCCGACCAGATGGTCATGCCAGTATCATCCTTAAGCAGCAGTGACGCGCTATTGCAGACGCTGTTCCGTTAGACGACACTGTTGAGACCCGAAGGCGCTAGTTAGAGCGATAGGATGTAGAAGTCACGACAATCACATACTAGCAGACACTTCGGATACTCTAACATGTACGCAGACTGACATAGACACTGAGAATAGCTCAGCTCAGGCGCACGCTCATAGATCACACATATCGTCTATGGATCACTATGAAGAGATCGCCATCCGCGATGAGAAGCGGAAGTGGGGGAGAAGTTTCTTGAAAAGATCTGCTCAGATGAACGTTCTGTGTCTGTATTGGTTTGTCGGCATATGTGTGTTTATCTTGATAAACATTGTCAAACGACTGAGAACTACTTGATACTATACAGATCCTGGGGCGAACCAGAAGAGACGCACCACCAAATACATAAAAGTATGCGACGAAATCGACTGACTGATGACTGATACGGCAGTAATTCGCTGACCAACAGCTGATGCAACGGCAGCATTAAACGCCGATAGCTCAGCCAAACAAAACAAGAACGACAGCAAGAAGTAGTCAATGAAAGGAATGAACGCGCTCAGACGAATATGGATGCCATTCTGCCATTACGACGGTACCCCCGATGACACAGCATTTCTTACAACAGCAGCGGCAACTGTAATAGTTGAATTAGTCGCTGCCGTCAACGCCGCTGGTGTCGTTGCGTCCGCGTCCTCCCGTTTAAGCTGACCTTGCCAAAGGCGCCGATGCGGAGGTGGCATTCCAGAGAAATAACCGCGGTTATCGCTTGAAGAACGATTAACACCGTCGGCAGCGGTCGCCAAAGATCGAGTTGGAACCGAGCCATGTATCCAAACTTCCCACAAGATCGAGAAGGTTCTCCTAGACGAACGAACGCAGCTCCCCTTTGCCATTGGCCATCAAATTCCCGCCTAGGATCGCGGACCCAACGTATTGGGCGTGATCGCGTGACGAGTGTGCCAGCGCAACAAAGGCGGCCTCCTCCAACTGCAGGCGATAATAACAGCAACGAGACAACAATAGCCGTTGCAGATAAAAACAATGACGACAACATCTACAAAGGGCGAGAGAGGATATAAACAGAGATAAATAATAACATCGATTGGCTGGCACTGTTGACTGCACATTTTATCGCTGTTGATGCCGTCCGATTCGGGTGCATACGGCCGGTTCGTCCGTTCGACCGGTGACGAGTCAGTGTGCCATTATCATCATCACGGCGAAGACAGGCGGGACAAAAACGGAATAGGTGTTTACTCGATGGTACGGTCTATGTACCCACACAGACACATATGCATATATATATATGGATCTGTGCGATGGCCCACGCACGTGGCCGATCTAGTTCGTTTTCCCCAAGTGATGGAATGGTAGGTCTTTGGCCTAATTAAGTAGACGCACGCGTCCTGTAGACGACAGCAGTGCTGCAGCTATCTTCAATACAGCGGCTAATCTTATCCCTGCGACAGAATGACTCAGGAGAGCCCGAAATATTGAATATATGTACATGCAATAAGAAGAAAATGCGTATAGGATATGAAGAATACTGATAATGTCTAATCTATTGACCACAGTCTAAATGATGTAATAAATTACTGCTTCGACTTTTCCTTCTGTACATCGGAAATTTCATGCGATTTTTTAATTTTATCTATGTTATACCTGTTTTTGACTATGGATTGACTGTGATTTATCACAAATTTCGACCCCGTAACCAGCAGTCGACATACTAAATCGGGACTGCGGCAGGAAAATTATGAGCGACTCCATACTAAGCGACTGATACAGTACGAATATGGAATAACAGCATTTGTGCGGGGCGTGCAAACGTAATCACAGGCTTGATCGTCGCCATTTTCTATTCGCTCGGAGCCTCATACGACGTGAGCCGTCTTGGGCGCATTTAATCAAAATGGACGAAATGCTCAGATAACAAATCCTCGAAACGACATGGTATCTGTCACAGCCGCTTTAGTGTATTTTTCACTAACAGGTTTTTTTGACCAACACGATAATCATTTCTCGAGGAGACGGCTGGCCAAAGGTGGCGGAAGCTGGTGGCCAGCAATCAACTGTCCTTACAACTGGTGGACGCCTTAAGGGCTCTTAGCCTGGCCATTGCTTATATTCGGCCATACAATGCATGATGACTGAATGGAATCCGATTGGTCATTATCGAAAACCTTCGACACCGCTATCACCATCGCAGGCCACGTTGGCCAGCACTATAGGCCATTGCGACTGGCCGAACGACCTCAGCTCGCTTCGACTCGTTCGGTAATAAATATGGACGATTTGTGACTCTTGAACTTCGACTGCTTGTCCATTAGTGCCTGGATCGCAGTCCTTGAAAAATTTGAATTTGAACAAAGTTCTACGCGCCACCACCATTCCGCTGAATTTGCAACTACAAGCGTCACTGCTAGCATCACAGACGCAATAGCCGCTGCTGGTGGCCAAGGTCACATTGGTTAGTTACCGTTCAGCATCGACCGCATCATAACGTCCCGTCAGTTTCGTGTCTTGTTTAATAACGTCTTATCTTTTAGCTATGTTTCGATCAGTCGATACATTCGTTTTTCGATCATATTGACTCAATTTGAAATCCTGCGCTTATTTTACGCGCGTAGTAGGAGTTGTTGACGTGTTATTGGCGCTGCTACAATAGTGGTGCGGTTCGTGGTAATCATAACGGAACGTCAAGTTGACGATATAATTTTTTGTAAAGTGCAGGGTGTTTACGAAAGTGATGTTTCAACGTTATATGTACATATGCGGGATTTTTTAAATAGAAGCTCGAGAGTTATTCGTATATATATATATATATAGTCTATTTTAATAGAATCGGCTACAAGAAACGCTCAAGATCATGAAGTTCCGCTCCCTCAGTCCGATACGAGCGGGAAAAAGCTGAAAAGCTTGAATTATGTAAGATACATCAATGATGCCTCACCATAGATCGAACATAATTGCCGTTATTGTTTGCACATTGAAGCTGACCCCCTGATCAACAGTTATCTACTTGCAGCAGTTGTATTTCTCTCAGTAGAAGATGCGTTAGGTCACGTCACCTGCTCGGAAGTAATCTACATGAACAGTATAATACCTGGAAGCTTTGACTGATTATTTTTCGGGTACGATCTCGTAATAGCATACATCCCTGAAATCCGTTACAAGTATGAACATCAGCTGACGAATTCGTCTTCCTTTCTTCATTTTGACGTTGTTTTCGCTAGTAATCCATTATTTTCTTCAGGTCAATAACATGGACAAACACATAACGTTTCACCTGAGATAGTAAGTGTACTAATTTTCCATACATACATACATACATGCTTTCATTCGTTTTGAGCTCACCTCAGCAAAAAACTATGCCTGTACTTAGCCAAGATGGCGTATCTCTATGATCGATTTCGTTCAAAAGCCCGTGACAACTCGTTTTTGCGCGTAATGTCCCAAAAAGCAGTTACTTCTTTTTTGGACCCTAACCTCTTAATTTAAACTTAAAGTTAGTTGTATCAGTACGATTTGCAGTTTTCGTTCTGCTTCACATTTTAACCGGTATTCGATGGATCCCAGCAGTGCTCTCATGTTTAGAGAAGCAGAAACACAGTCACTGAACGTTGATCCTTAGCCTTAAGTTACGTGTTTGCTTCGAAATTCATCATTCCCTAATCCTTAATGAATTTGTCCATGAAAAAGTAGTTAGAAATTTTGACCCGTTAAATAGCTTTGGACAAGTCGATAAAGAAGACCAATAACTATAAACGGCTAGTATTATTTAGATAAATCTATAATAATTATATGACATTATTGCTATAAGGTTATAGTTCAACCCCATCGTTGCGTCTTTAGTAAGCTTGTAGAACCGATGTAGCAGGACAAACGGCGCCTGGTCCAGCGAATGCGCCACGTTTAGATGTTGAAATGCCTATATAGCATGTTAAGGATGCTTCTAATGACTCTCTGCAGCTTTCTGCGATTGTACAATATTGTTCGAAGCTTCGAACGTTGAATATTTTTATATTTAACGAATAATTCTTCGTATATGTAGTGGTACGAGATTTACTTTGCCAACAAAATGCTACGATTAATGATGACCACATGCTAGCGCTAAAAAAGTCTGCTCATTAGATCTATTTGCCCTAGACAAGTTCACCGATCTGAGAGTGATGTTGGATTCTACTATGAATGCAAGGGGCAAGCGGCCCGTAGAGGTACAAATCATTGTAGGGGCAACGTAACCGAGAAACATAAACATTTGGAAATAGAGAAAAGTTAAGCAAATTAATAAGTTTCCTCCATTTTTACTCGTAACAGCAACAGCAGTATTATATAACCCCGTAGGTATACTTTGAATAATCAGGAACTTCTCGGCCACCAACTTCCGGAAAGAAAAATTGGCCTACTATATATATACAACATATGGCCACTGAATACAGTGATCGTATGTTGTCGTATACTGTTCTATTGTTGTTGTAACACAATGCGAATGCTTAGTTTCGGCGGTAGTCGACATTGGCAACATTAGCTACGGATGTGGCGTCACACAAGTCGTTGTCGTTGCCTTTTTTCCTTTTGTAGGCGCGATTAAATTAAATCCTGTAGATAGAACACTGTTAGGACTGACTACTCTTAGATCTGATGTTGATTGAGGAATAACGGACAGGTGTAATTTTTAGGGCGTATCTAAGTAGCTGTTTGGCTGGACGCGGATTCTTAGTGGCCGTTACGCAAGGCTGATATCTTCACACATGCGGCGGGGACCAGACGCCCACGACGGCCCAAACGTTAACCTGGTCGCAATGTCCACCGCTACTATAATAAAACATTTCTTGGCCATTAACTGAGTAAAAAGTGAAACAAATAGCAAAGCTAACATACGAACTGTAGTACATCATCAATTTAACTACTATTTCCGCAATCGAAGTGATGACCCGGACTAGAATGAACCAGGACCCAGCGACGTTATCCATTCGAAAATCCGTCTCGCCAGCCCGTGTAGGATGCAAATACTCGATGATAAGACACAATCGTGTTTCACTGACAATAGTGTATTCAAAAGAGCTCAACTTGGACCACATTAGATATGGGCTTTGATTACCATTTATCGGAAATAATGCAAAGCGACCTTGTATTATAATGCAACGCGCTGGTTAGAGAACGAGTGGCATTAATGACGTTCCAGAACGAATTGTTTGTGGTACTAAAGTTAGTCTGCCATCGATCGATTCAATGGGAACATATTATAAAACGTTCAAAATAAGAGTTTGGTAGCTATTAAAATTAACATTAACAATTTTGACTCACTGTGATTTGTCATGACGACCTCAGGAATAGCAACGGCAGCAGCAGCAACGAAGATTCTGAAACCTTTCAGATAGGTAAGCCTATTGTGGTTTTCACTCACAACTACTGTCCCGATTTAAACAAACCGATCTCTTGACTTGAGGCGCCACGAAGTCAATAGACTTCGTGGCGCCTCAAGTCAACCTTAATATAGCGCTAATCCTACGTCTGCTCCATGAAAATCTCGTTCTTAAGGGGGTGTGGCAACTTTCTCGTTGTTTATTGGTTTATTTTTCTTATAACATTTCCTAAGCAATTGCAGTAGCCGTTGCTGATCGTTGCACGAACGTACGTTACGTGGCAAGGGAACTATTGAACTCCTTACCGCTAACGGTAAGCGAGGTCTTGGCGGTTCTCGCCCGCTGGCGCGTGCAGCAGCGGTCCCGTTGAACGTTGCACCGCTTCAGAGCTTCGACGGCGGCCGACCCGCGACGATGCACTAAACACTATTCGGCCCGCTCACGTACCGTTGTTATCGTCTATGTCTTTTTTGTTCATCCCCTGCTCCTAGACGGCGTGGCACGATGATTTGAATTCAATCGAATTCACTTTCAATCCTCTCTTCTCTGTTTAGTGGCAGTTTTTCTTCGTTTGTCCAGTGATCATCGTTTGTTTCAGTAATAACCAATCCGACCCCTCCGTAACGTACCCCCGCCTGTACCTTGTTGTCATTAACGTTGTCCTCGTCCCAGGTTATACCCATTTTAGGATTACTACCAAAGCTTCTGCTAGATTACTGAGACTGTTAACTTTCTTCTGCCTACTTCTGATTTTCCTAAAATACGCCTTTCCTCCCCAGAATACATAGAAAGCTTTGTTTTTTTATTGATCAAGCCAGTTTAGTGAAATTGATTACCTCAGGGCCATTATCTTACTTTTTCGCCAAGAATCGTCCATGCCTTAGGCCACCGTCGTTACGAACTCGTAACACGTTTTCCAATCACCTCGCCTTGCGTCTATGTGCGTATCGATTGTGAATCACATTAGCTGGTGTCTTTACGCGCTGGTCGTGCAGCTACGAGTGTCTCGACGTGTATTTGCGTTAACTGGGATTGATCCATTCTTAACGATCGTTACCTCGTTTGTATTGTTCAAACCGCTGAAATTCAAATTGTGAGCGTGACGCTGTGACCGTTCTATGGATTATGCCCTGCATGCTATCTTGATAGTGTATACTATGCTAATTTAGGAGCTTATTACCACGCTTGCCCCCTGAAAAAGTCACCGAAAGGATAATTATATCACGATCAGCTACAGCATCTCTTGTCGTCTGCATTTGTGATATCTGCTTAATTTTGCGGTGTGCACCACTAATCAATTGTATAGAAGAGGTCTGCAGAGCGGCTGTGCTAGCAGCTGCACAAGTAGCTAAGGCAATCGGTGCCTGCGAATAAGGAACAGTAAACCTTAAAACGGATCAGCCTCTGTTTCAAGCGGACTTGGTTAGGGTTATTTATGTGTTCCCTCATATAATAGCGGCCTCGCGTGCGGTGGTGTAATCTACATAATAGTGCCAATCTAGTACAACCGTTTCCGGAGAGACGTTTTCCCCAGATCACAAAGCAGATTGACACCATCGAACGTTCTCAACATCGCAGGATACGTTTCAGCCATGAGGAATTCATTTTCAATGATTTTTTTCGCCGTCATCGGAATAACAGGTAACCAACAAAGTGAACATTTACATTATGAAAAGGTCGAGAACGAAAGGGCCCCAGTAAAAATTGGGTTTTGCATTTTTCAACCCACTTGACGAAGGGAAAAAGCATACAAGATCGGTTAACAAAGGAGCATAGAGTTATTTACATATCTGTAACGTTTGTGGCTTGATTGATTACTTCACTTTTTTCCGATTTAAAAGGGCTTATACGTATGATATGCTGCTTAGAGCCTGAATCCAACCTACGACTCAAGCTGATTCGTGAGCTCTTATGAGGACAGCTGAGAGTGCTACCGCATCTAGCGCTTGGTGACCTGCACCTATGCGACTCATCGTCACAGTTGGGTTGTTTTCGTTACTTGCGCATTGTACAGGTCCAAAGAAGGCCGGTATGTTGTTTCCAGATCGTTGCTGCAGTTAATTCCAAAGTGCAAACACATGTCAGGTAAAAGCAGTAGGCGGGCCACTCAGGTCGATACGGTGGTACAGAGATTATTACAGTGGCAACGGCATCTAACCCAGAATTGTGTGGTTTAGTGTGAAGCCCCACAATTCGAAATGTTAACAAATCTCGATTCTTCAACAAATTAAAAATAGGTCTAAATGTACACATTGTACAATAGTAGGCCTAAAAAGGTTCTACTACAGTAAAACAGTACTGGCGACTATTTGCGCGAGTTACCATTGCATCTAATTGTTACTACCACGTACCCTTATGATTTGAGGGATCATTTGCGAAGGACAAAAACTCTCCGACCGTGACGTACGCTTGATCAGTTAGTTGGCTGAAGGCTCATATCTTGCTCAGTGCGATTCTGCGTCAGTGTTCCTCGAAAAAAGACTACAAATGTTTAAAGGGTTTGGGTTCCGCATTTTAAGTAGTTAAAACAGCTGTCGCTTCATTTGTTGCTAATGGATGCATTTGTCGTTGATGGTCGCTACAATTGTAACATCGTAGTAGAAGTACGTCACGCTGTTTACAAGCGTCTGAGAGGCGTCCGAGCGCTCTGTTTTGGCTAATTATTGATCTCCGACTCTATCACGGCGGTGCTGTGATTATTGCGGTAGTTGTTGCTATGACAATGTAAACGCACTGTTCAATGCGGCCCCGCGTGGTTTAGGCCCTCGGCTTGATTATGAGGGCCTCTGTCGGCCCAGTGTCGCTTGGTTCGCGCACGCCCGTGCCGGAAAATCGCCTCGCGTTTCTTTCTGCGTCGAGGTGTGCCGTACTGTTAGTACTATTTTATACTATTGACAGTAGCGGTAACGGACGTAGTCGTAATAGTAGACATTAGCACTCTGTAGTTAGTTGCAGTAGCTGGCCTGAGTTGTGACGTTTCGAGTGCATGGTACAATCGCTGTTTTGCTACAGATGGCATTATATGGAGAGGAATGCACGACAAACGGGCAACGAGTCGCTCATATTAGACTTACAGAGATACTGAGATGTTTGTTATACCATCTATATACTACACCGTACATTATTTCTGGCTAAGCGCCATAGTGACGCTTGTACGCGTATAGGTGACGTACACACGTCGCACTTCAGCCCAACGTTGACTGGCCTACTACGACCGCTACGAACCCAACAACGACCATAAAAATGACAACAAAGTGGAATGCATAAGCATGGCACGCTAAGCGTAACAATTCTACCAATGGCCCCAATCGCTGTAACTGGATTTAACACAACTACACGGCTGTGGAGCGTATAATACCATTGCCACAATAGAAATGCATAAGAGACAAAAAAAATGTTGGCAGTCTTTATGACTGGCAGGCAGACGGCGGACCACTCTAGATCTGATGTGACTATACCTCTTTGAGCGTAACCTGAAGGTCCACCGAAATCTATTACGATCTAACCCAGTGCCAGCGCGACGTCACCACAACCAGGGTAACGGTATAAGATTGCATCCCTCTGCTGTTTACTAGGATCAGCTGTTCATTGTGAGATTTGTATAAACGCACTGAATGTAGCCTTTTCTTTTTTTGAAAATATCAGTCGGGCGAGATAGGACAATAATTTATTCTTGGAGACGGTAACGTTGCATATAACAACGGATTCTCGTCCATTATGGTTGTAACAAGATGAGTTATCCAGAGTTGTTTCAAGCGGCCAAGCATAGAATTAAAACAGATAATAAAACAGACACGGGTGGGCGTGACAGATTGTGAATCAATGAGCTCGCCTTCTATGGGTTTACTAGGCCCAGACTCTAACGCGATGAAGACGACTCATAGTTATGATAGTTTGACAGCAAACGTTGTGAATTTTAGTTCAGAGAGAAAACAAAGTTACAATATTGTATGAATTATTTACGTATTACCTCCTATGAAAGCATCATAGGCATGTTCGGCACAGTGCAGGAAATGATTGTCTAATTGCGTCCGTGACGTTTCCTCTATAGCTTAGGCGTGCGTACGTGTGACACAAAATCAATAAAAAATAGTACCATAAATTCAACGGAACCTAGTATGTCGCCTATAGCTATGAAGATTAGATGATTAGCAGTCTATATCTGCTGTCCACCTTTACCCGGACTTGTATAGTTAATCGTACGAAGACCTGGTTTTATTAGTATGCACAGAATTTTTGAGGAGCATCCGCGCGTCCAACATCATTAAAATACTCATATCGACTGGATGGATTAACTATTCGGTCTTTACTTGCTAACGCCAATCCCATTCTTCTCTACTTTTAGATAATTCTGATGGTTTGGGTTGACAAAACTGTTTTTGCCCGCACCGCTTTACGTTATTGTACATTTATGCGTCCATACGCTTATCTCGTTACAGAAAATATTGATATCTTCTATATATATATATATATATATATAAATATATATGTATAAACAATTGAACAACGGTTGACCTTGCAATTATCTAATGGCCAAACTAGTAAAAGCATCCGGACTGGTGATGAAATGTCCACTACAGCACCCCACGTTTCACACATGTCCCTTGAACATCCGCAAGTGACGCCGAAGAAAATGACCTAAATGACTTCTACAGACGGAAGAAATCGTTAGAACACCCGTCCCATAGATCCCGTGAAAATGCGTTCTAACTCAAAATCTAGTCCGAGCATACGAAATGATGAATGTTGCATAGCTTATATATTGCAATGTCGGTATCTTGGTCAAGTAGATATGCTTTTGCTTCACTCTGGGGCTTCTAAGAATAGGCCCAGATGGTCTGAAGTATACTCATGATTGGCAATTCGCAGGACGACAGACTAGTGTAGGTAGAGGTTATTCACGATGAAATTGTTAATGTGGGCGGAAAGGAAGAAATGAAGGCAGGCTCGTCATCTACTTATAAGCTGAAATTTTAAATCGGCTACATTAATTAGGACCACGTTTTTACCAACTATAGTAAAATGGCAATGATAGCAGGACTTTACGTAGGACATTCCCGTAACAACAACAGGTAAAGCGTTAATTGGTGATTTCCTACGCTTTTGATGATTATTTCGCTAAACAAAGGAGCGAAAAAAGCAAATAATGTATTGTTATTATTGTCGTTACGCTATAGCATGGACTTTCATATTGGTGATGGTAAGCGTGTGAGCATATCAATACTTGGTGCCTATTTCACGATCATCTCATTTATATAGAAGAAAAAACAGTGTTTCAATGCTATTACCATCACACATACACATAATAACGGATAACACTAGGAAGAGTGGTATGCACCTGATAGCGATATTGTTCTGGGGCACGAAAAGGCCCCCACACATTGTAAATGGCCAGCGCAGACAAACTGTTAAATTAACTCGACGCCCATGACCGTCGGCCGAAACCTGGTCTGCCGCTCCGTTTGCTTAATACGTTTTAATTGCGCTTGTGTTGGCATCGGATTCGTTTATCAGGCGCTGTGGGCGCCGCGAAAACCCGAAACGTTTCTATGTCGATAGAGGTATTGTAGGATCAAGTCTGGAGGCCTGAAACCTTAAGCTCTGCTAAAGGTTGTACCAAATAGAATCTATAACAATTTGCCGTGCTAAGTCTATCCGATCAACAGTGAGTTAGCGAGTGAACTGGTTCCGCAATTTGCTCATTTTGCCTTTACTTGATCCGTTCAGGCTGAACTGCTTCGAAGAACTAAGGTCGCCTTTCCTAAAAGGTTGCTCATTAATATTTCATTATTTAACTAATGCTTAGAAGTTGATCACGTTTCTATTACGACTATCGCGATAATTATCGTTCGCATGACATCTGTGCTGTTGCTTTTGGCCTGCTACCAGTTATTTCGTTTGAAACACCCCTAAATAAGGTGTTGTGGCCGGAGAAAATATTGAACAATAGCAACTAGGCAGGACAATATCTCTCACGCTCAAGTCAACGATGATCGCAATGAAGGCAAATGTCGAACGCGAAATTTTTTCGCAGCGAATTCGTTGTTTGAAGCTGCGCGTCTCTGTGTAGTACGCGCGAGTGACCGACTGGATTTCTTCATTGGCCAAACGTTTAAAAATCGTTTGGTCTTAAAAAAAAACCTCTGTTGGAATTCAGTTTTGCCCGCCAGGGCTACATTTTCCCAGCACCAAAATACCCCTCCCGCTGAAGGCGTTAATGACACCGTGGGGATTATCTCCAATATATTACGAATAAAGAGTTTAATAGTGTTTGTTGGATTGCGAAACGTAGTGTGTGCTTAATGTTAATAATATGTTACATAATTTAAAAAAATTATTGCCTTTTAGCGGGCTAGCGAACACGGGACTTCACGGATGCGAAGCTGCCATTTTTATCTTATGTAGATCATACAGGCTGAATCATCTTCACTTTATTATATAAAAAAAAATATTTAAAAAAAGCAAGCTTCATGGGAATAACTAGTGCATACTGCCGACTCTACATATGATTTTCAAATGACCTAATGTTTAAATGACACAAAATACCACGGCTGAATCCTTTCATACCTACTTGACTTTAGTAACGTTAAACAATGGCGATAAAAACACATTACACATGCTATACACATTCATATGCCTGCCTGGTTTAACCTCTGTAAGGTCAGCTCGTATTTACGTTAGGATTTCTGGGTGGGTCATCGCTAACGTTCCCCCGCTTCCCGTTCATACTATAGAAGAATAGCAAAAAAATCAGATTTCTAACGATTTCGATGTGACAACCAATTATTCTTTGCCAACTATACGTAAAAGTTACCCTAAATCCTGTAAATTCATAGGTACTCGTATGTTTTCAACGATGATTCGGGTCCACTAGAAGATAGGTGTTGTGCATACCGTGATCGAAATATGGGCTAGAAGAAAAAAGGTCCAGGGCCGGCATTGAATAGCACAACGTGCAGAATGACAATGAGAAGCTTCTGGGATCGAAAGAACTTTTCTTTTGCCTACACCCATAGGGCACCTGCTCGGTAGATATACGCGCAACTAGCTCATATCGTATCATGAGTTATTATATGTTTTCGCCGATCGCTTGCGTAGAGTCATCACCAGCAAAAAAAATTAGAAGCTGTTCACTGAGTTTTGACCGGTTCAGCTTTTCAAGTCGTTCATCGGGCTATTGGGAATCGTTTGCGGTGGCCTTTACTTTCGATTCCGCTGTCTTCACCGCCGCTGCCGGGTCCCAACTGCGACATAGGTTTGCTGTTTCTATTTGAACTTGACTGCTCACTCGTTAAACGTTTATTGTTCGCTTCGGGGACCTTGACAATATCAGCAGTAACTACAAAAGTCAACAAGCAAGCGAAGACCTACCGGTGGGGGCAGGGCAACAAAGTTTCTTTCTCGTACAGAGGCGGAGTGTCTGCCACTCCTGCTGGCATAACCGATTCTAGTTGTCGCCTCGCGCCATTTGACTGTCTTGTCGTTCCTTTCCAACATAGCAAAGGTCACCCGTTAACGCTGCTTTACAGCGTATGTTACGGTTCGCATCTCCATGCATGTTTGTCTGTGTATGTAGGGACACCATAATAGAACTGGCAGGGGCCACCGCGTCGGTCTCTGTTTGCATTCTTGTTAGCCAGGAACCCACCCCCCAATTTACTAACAAGTATGTGGTACTGGTAGAACACTGTTCGAATGCCCTCCAGCCAGTCTGTTTCGCTATCAAGCAGTTACGGCTCCATACGGCTGAATCATCGACATTGGTAAAGTAACAGTTAATCTCAAGAAATTTCAAAGAAGAATGTCGTCAACAACGAAATGATGATTCTTTTCCTGTTATTTGGCGTGTAAGTGCCTATGCATGTGTGTCGTAGAACCACAGTCAGCTACTTCTGTGCCGAAGACCGTTTCTATTAAGGGCAGGCAGAAGTCATGGTACGGAGCAAGCCCCAGCAACGGTGCAGTAAACACAGTGGCATTTTTAGTTGGCACTTCTGCGTGAAACCGATATTCGGCCGATGGTGACGGCCATGCAAGTGTGGCTCGACGACGACGAAAACAACCACGCTTTTCTGGCGGCAGGGCAAGAGGTTCAATGATATCCTAGACTAAGACACAGTAATAACAACGATGACGGCGATAGTAGGGCAAACAATACGAACGGTGCGTGAATGTCTTTCGAGTACTGGGGAGGCAGCAATGCTTCTACTAATGTCGGCGGATATTAGACAGACAGATAATCAGACGCTTGCCTAGCCGCTGCCCCGTGAGACAGCGGACTCGGTTAACAATGGCTAACGCTAGATGATGATTTTGTACGAAAAGCATTCTATGCTATAATAATTACATAAGTTTATAGTTTTCCTGTCATCAATTTTTGTTGCCAGCAACCGGAGTGTTTGTATAAATGTACGAATATTTATACTTAGACAAGCCTATGTGCGAGGTGTCTAGCAGTACTAGTAGGAAGTTATACTTTCTTTTCCCTTTCCCCGTTTGGTCACACTTGGGAACTAACTCCTTTGTTAGCGACTGCCGCTACTTCGGTTTAATCTACTGCCTTCTGAATGGATAACGTTTTTGCCTATTAAACGTAGCGACAAGTAACACTCTACGGTAGAATTCAGGCGTGGATACTTGTTTCGTATTGGCTGGACTGAATCATCTAAAGTAATGCCTAACGACTTACGCAAAAGACGAGAAATACGAAAAATATTTTAATACTAGTGGCAACGCGACGACGGGTTATGCTCGACTATAAGGCAAGCTAATTCTTTTGGTGCTAAGTCTTCAGTCACCACGCGTTTCATCGGCTATGACAACTCGTCCTTAAGCAAGAAGCAATCGATGGCACATAGGCAAACATCCATACCAATAGCACATCAGATGCGCCCCGATTTCCTCTGACATACGTACAAACAAACGTACAGCATAAGGAAGATTGCATATTTCTGTTGCTCAAGCTGATACCGACACTGAATATTGACTGAGTATCACTATGAATAATGACTTCGATCAGAAGCACTGTTCCGGGAAGCAGGGTGATGTTTTTACGAAAGCTCGTACTGCCCACTGGGGGAACAAAGAAACTGCATATGACACATGATAGATTTCGTTTGCTGGCAAAATAAGTACACTCACGACGTAACTACGCGTTAGCAGATGGAGCTGGGAGTCATAGCTACGGCGGTGGCATTTGATTCAATAAAACAATACGACCACTAAATTGGTCAAAACATAACAGAAGCCTTTGTACGTTATTTTTAGCTGCCTGGATTTGAAGCGGCGCCTACGTATTCCTCATTAGCAACCATAAAACATAACGAAGATGTGTAGATGACACATATGTATATAACTGTATATGTGTTTCGTTCTAGAATACAGAATTTAACGCTATGACCTCGACCAATGGATGTTTCCCTGACACGGTCAGTTTACATCTGCTTCAGACTGGCTCCAGTCTATACGTCCGAAAGTCTACGTATGTCAAATAGCAGGTTTCAACATGTCACATCTTCACTATCCTGGTGATTGCATCAACAAGCGCTTTGTACAGTAGCACGAAAATTCAATAGAGAGTCATAACGGGACACGTGTTCTTCCAACAGAGACACAACAAACAACATAACGCGGTTTAAATTATTTGCTAGAGATTAACGCTACCACCAGTATATATATTCGCCACGTTTAATATACGAGATCGGGGGGTTCGATCTATTTAAATAACGTCATTTGTCACAGATGAGCTTCTTTAACGATATCAAATCGGCTCATACTGTCAATGCTGAACTACCATGATGGTGGTATGATATTTGCCGTCTACATTTAGTCTATTCGTGTAGTATCGTAAGTTTTGGTGTTTGTATATATCATAGGGCACACAATGAACTGAATAGATCGGATCCGAATAGGTAAGTGAGCGAAAATTCTTCCCGATTTCCTCAATGACTCACTTCCGCCAGTGTCCGTCTACTTTAGGCCTGTTAGTTTGTGAGGAACGCCTGCTAAAGAAATATCAGCTGGCACTAAAATTGTTACAGAGAGTGATCGCTTGTCGTTTGGCTATACAATCTGATTTTTTGGTCAACTGTGCCATTTGTGATACTTTAGTGGCGTAATTTGTCGCCATCAAGCGACTTCAATTATCATTCACAGTGCAGCTATACGATAGAAAAGAACAGGATTAACTAATATGTTGCACACCTCATATATATTTATAAATAGAAAGAGTTTAATTGAATAAGTACTACCATCACCTATAGCGGCTCTTACGCGAGTTTCATGTTGATCGTTACCTCACTATATTCAGCCACTTTTGCCGGGCACGTGTTATGATTTCCTCCATACTTAATGGTTTTAGTACACAATAATAATTCAATTATCTAACAACATCATCATTATATCCGAATCGTTATATCCGAGCGAAAATCCCAATAACTCAGCCAAAAATGATACCAACCACTTATCTGGCTGCAAAGACTCTACAAACGATGTGGGCCTGATGCAGTACCGGCACTTTACATTGCTTGATGCCATTAGGTACACGTATACTACTATTATTTACTATTGAACTTTGTTCTTGTTATGGTTTGACCTACCCGATAGATCGGATCAGCTTGCATTTACAACATGTGGAAAAAATGCGTGATCATAATATTTTTGTAATATCTGTGTTTTCCCGTGGACTACGTGTGATTGTTAGAAAGCGTTCCTTAAGCTAATTTCACTAAATCATTTTATATCATAAGCAGAATCTATCTCCATGATAGTGTATTAATCACGCATTTGCCTTACTTTGAGACAGGTATTGGCCTAAGGTCGAATTTGAACGTAGACACACTTTATTTTGCATTCGAAAAAGCACGCCATTGGCAGCTGCGCTAAACGCCCGCCAGGCTCCGGATGCAAAATTTGAAGCATTTAAATCGCAAAGAGTATACGATGATGGCGTACAGATGTCCTATTCTGAAGATGACATTTACGATCCTGCTAACCATTTCAAGGAACTTTTCTTAAAGATGCTAAATCAAGTACGAGCGGGTGATTAGTCAGTATACAACCATGGCTGGTTTCTTTTTTGTGGAGACTTTTACGTGATTCACATGTGTCACCCACAACGAACAGACTACAGTGCCTAAGTCGGTGCCAACCTCCAGCCAGAGCAAGAAGGGCATCTCCGTAAATACATCACATAATACATTAGACAACGTAGTTTTCACTTGTTGGGATCGACTTTATAGGAACTTTACAAGTAAAGTTCGTCGACATATCGCTGAATGGCAATGGATTTTCTAGACCGCTACCTGAACAACTACTGCAGTCTGCAAGGATTTTACTTAGCCAACGAGAACCTCTTGAGTTTGTTATCCGTCTTCACTGTTCTCATTTATGCTTGGTCAGTCTGCGCGTTTGCTTTGGCTAGCTTTCGAATGGGCTCAAATCTGCTGAACGATTTAAGTTGGTTTCGCTGTATCTGGGCAGTATCCAGAATTCGCTCATAATCAAATATGGTGTATGCCGTCGCGGCTTGATACATACCGTTTTTATCGGCTACCGATATCCCATTTACGTAGCAGACCCTATTGTGCTCCAATCTTCTAACTAAATGTAGACAATAGCCAGATGAAAATACGTCCACGTGTCTAAAAATCGATTCTTCATGAACACCTATTAAATGAGCAAATCTGTGTTGAACCAACAGGTAATCCCTGCTCATATGAATGATAACGTCTGTACGTCATCATCACTATCATCGGCAGCTTCATTGGACCAGGGTCGTTTGGGCTAAAACGAAACACTGATAGTGGCAAATGACATTGTGACTTTCCTGTGACGGTGCCTCATCGAATCCTTTTCTTTCTGAGTAAGAAATTTAGAATTAGCTAGCTGTTCATGACGTCAGACGCGTAAGCGTCGTTCTGTAATTTTGATGCACCTGATTTTGCTCACCAGTCGATTGTATCTTGAGTGAGAAATTACGGATGTTTGAATACGATGTTACGGGCCTCGTACATAGATTTCTGTGAAAATCTGTCGGAATGACTTCGTTAGAAATATTTTTGGCTTAGGCATGCACGATAAACTGCATTTGCAAATTTTTTTGCGAAACGGAAAATATATGATATAGGACAGATACCCAATTTATAACCATAGGAACTTTCGACGGGAACGGTTAGTTTTTTGTGACTTACGTCTCGATTTTATTCGACTTTTAGGATTTTTTTTTTAAGACCTTTTTTACGTATATAAGAATACCAGACTGTGAGCCGTTTCTGATAAAAAGTAACGACCGTTCAAGACAAAAAATAAATACGAATAATTAGCTGTTCTTTAAGGATAGTCGATATTTTAGTGGCAATCGTCGCACAGAAATGATAGAAATATATTTGCATGGCATGGCAAATTCAGCGGTTGCATTTTCTTTTTTCCAAGAAACAAATCTATCAGTTGCTTCTATATTTTTCATTTATTGACTACAGTCACGTACACGCGATCTGTCGAATAACCTGACCAATCCGTATTTACTGGATTTTCCAAAGAGTTCACCTAACGCATCATTGATGGAGCCGGTAATGCTCATAATAATCTCCTGTAATTGGATAGCTAACGGCCTATCGTTGCTCCATACATTAGGCGAAACCGGATCGGAAAAGAATGGCAGTCGACAATAACCCAGCTACAGCCTTCTGCTCCCGGATGGTTGATAGCGGCAAAACGACCTATGTGGTTCGGGGTGACAGGCACTTCTGGTCGAAAACCGTGTATCTGCTTGCAAATAGCACATCTCACGCGAAAAGATTGATCCCCAGTGATAACATAACAGTACAATGTAACAGTGTCTATTGTGCTAACGACAGATTTTCCACCATGCAGAGCTGTCGAACATTTTCAATTGGATTATTTTATTATGAGAAATGTTTTTTTTTGATCGATGCCAACCCTTTCCCAACTTTTACGTACTAAGTACAAAGGACAGTGTATGCAGCGGCACGGCAATAAAAGTAGCTAACCGACGTATTAAGTCAAAGATGACAAACGCTATGATTAGCGCCGTTGTAGCCTTAATATATTAGGTCACAGCCTGGCTAAGTTAACTGTTAATAAGTAAATTACGTAGTGTAGTTAACTTAATCGAATAGTATTCAAAGGTGTATTAAGGAATTAATTTTCAAAGCTCCTTTGCAATTAGCTGTGATGGATATTTTCAAACTCTCACATTGTACAAATTATTTCCTGTAAAAAAAAAAAAAGTATTTTTCGACTAGTGATAAAAGCATATTGTGGTGAAAAATCGATGGCCTTGTCTACACAGAAATCTGAATAATATGGAGGCTGAGAGCTGTTAAAATAAAATCGTACCCCAGAATATTTAAATCTAACTGTATTTGTATCTAACGATTTTTATATCTCTATTTGTATACAGTTGCAATTATAACCATCTTAATTGTAGCGTAAAAAAGCATTCGGCGATATTTTCAGATCACGTGTATATGCCGAATTTCAATCATCAGTAGGTTTATACGGCTTTTTCAAGTTCATCGAAGTGTTTGACGAATCGCCGGTCTCATTGTGACCCTCTAGAGTCTCTGAAATATATGGATTATACCGAACAGGTAAAAGGAAAGCAGCACGCTGCTCTTAAATCTATTAGAGACTTCATGAAGACTAACGGAACTGACCTGCACTTTTTACGCTATAAACATCGCGATATCTATAATCTAAAGACTTCATCTGAGAATAGTGCTATTTGGTGAAAAAATTCGTATTTACATCGACTTTGCCTACAGTCGTCTGCTAGTTTGACATGGCTTACAAAATTTGCTAAGCAAGCTAATCGATCTACAGCTTACAATTATTCCTTTCATACGTTACCTTGTATTGATTATCGAAAAAACAGCATGAAGCCAGCTCATTATACGATTGCTTATCAGCCATGTTAGTTCCAGCCGGCCTGTCTGTCTGGCTAAAGGCACACCGAATCGTTTGAAAAACGACACGTATTACCCAAAAAAAAACAATAAAGCAAACTATACAAAGAGTAAAAACCTGCCAATACACAATTAGCTATTTGCAACATGATAGATTTTTCAATTCTCAGCCAGGTAAAACAACGGCCTGCACCGAACATCGACATTGCCAAAGCGCTGCGTTCATACCTAACGGCAACCATTGCTCACACATAATACAATACATTATAAACTAAGTACATCGTATTCCTCTATTCAAGCAGAAAATCCAGTTCGTTCAGCCAACAGATGTTGGCGAGCGTCTCGATCAAACTTGCGTACGTCGTTGCTACTGCCGTTGTTCTTACCGGGGTAAGGGAATCTCGGCGCGATAACACATGAACGATAAAGTTGTATTCTCAATTTCTTCGGATCGCGCACACATCGTTGTCACCTTCAAACATCGTTGTAGCAGACGACAAGGGTGAGAAATACGCGAGACAATATGGCGTGTCGTCGCCTGCTGCTGGTGTTAGTCCTGCCTCAGACACCATCTACTAGCTAGTAGACAGATAGACCTGCTGATCGTTGGCGTGGCGCGCGAAAACCATTCGATGAATGGATGATCTGGTTTGCCAGCTGCCAGTAGCGCCCAGCAGCATTGTGAATTATGTACGGTACGATCGTAACCAGTTCTGTATTGGAGACGCTGCTAAAGCTCCGTAAAGTACTGACGCTGCTATGCCGGTATCGTCATCATTAACAAGGTTAATTATTTTTCAATTGCTATAGGGACAGTTTAGCAATTCAAGATGGCCAAGTTACACGATGGTAACGGAATGAGCCGTGCCTCTAACGCTCTAACGTACATGGATCTTGTCTCTTTCTAATTTTTGCGGGCGACGCGGTCGTCATCGGTTGCGACTGTTGGCTGCCACTGCAGCGGCTGTTAGCGCGGTCTGTCGATGTTCCTAAGATTTTTACGTTTCGAATTGGAGCTTGGCTAGAGGGCGTTAAACTGGCGAACCAGTGCCTTCCAGTCAGCAAAGTCTGCCGATAGACTTTTGCATAGCAATGAAATGGCGATGGGTTTGTACGTGTGCACGTGTTTCGCTACGTTTATCACTTAAGGTATTCAGATGCTAGCCAATGTGCAGGAAGGCGAAGGGCGCAGCAATGTTTCCAGCATAAAATGAGCCCTTATAGAGATAATGCGGTTAGTCATGTAAAATAAATATTTATTGTCATTCGTTCAAAGTCAGTTTGACGCATACTAGTAATTCGTTAGAACAGAAATATGTATGGAAAGGCTCACGTAAACGTTTTGGCTGTTCGAAACAGTAGCATATGCAAAGGATTATAGTGCTTTGTTGCTCGCTTGAATATATCGGAGTAGACTAACACCGAAATTTATGAGCACACGGCTAGCATATATCAGGAAACAATATATACGTCTGCAACTACAAAAGCACGTCAACGTAATTCAGCCGTTGTAAAACAAAAAAAAGCAGAGACATACAGAAGCATTGGACACTGATTGCTTGACCTGTATCTTCGTACCAAGCTAGAACGATAGATTCACTTTGGCTGAGCTAATGTTCCGTTCCGAATAGCGTATCGTAGAGAACCGTGACACACAAGTATTCTGAGACTTGCCTTAACAGCCCTACTGTTGAGTATGGTACGATCGTACCATAAATCCCCTTGTCCCTGACTCGGGATTGGTTTTTCAGCTTTTAAGAGTAGAAGTGAGTTTTTCCATGCGGAGGTGTTATCTTAGTTGAAGTCTGCTTACTAAAAACGGCCAAATTTTTCTAGCCACGTAAGTAAGAGGATGATCAGTGATCGAATTACTAATCTGACCCCAAAAGAAACTGACCTGGTAAACTACAAAAACATTTCCAACTTTGGGTGTAGAAGTTCAAATGCAAGTGGTGTCTAACTTGTGATCATTAACGAGCCACACTTTTTTCTGCCTATATACCTAAATATAAAAGTCTTATGTACGCACTGTTGTATATAAATAACATGACCGTGTAGCAAATATAAAAGGATTAGCAGGAATCGTATAGTAAAATGTAGAAAGTGTTTTCTTCACTCAAAATTGTTCGATTACGTTTACTTTTTTATTTTTTTTTATTTTAGTTTAGGAATAAACTTTTGGACGGGTCCTATTTATTCGATACTTATTATTATATATATATATATATTATATACGAGAACAACAAAGAGTAACATTTGTTATTTTTTTTTGTCGAGTAATGAAAATGACGTCGTTCGTTCGCGTATTGCACCACGCTGAAATCTACCTCGTTTAATGTTACTCGATTCGAACCGCGAATGCATGTGAGGCATCTGAACTGAAAATAAAACTATTAAATGGTACGTAAAATTATGACTTAAAAACAACACAACGACGATTGCTACTGTTAGCGATAATAATACGAGAGAAGACATTTCAGGACCAAGAGATAGGATAGACGGGATAAATGTATATAAAAAATAGAGGAAAAATACGTTGGTTTCTACCTCCACTATCAAAGAAAAATCACGTTATCAACGAGTATCTATCATCCCCACAAGTCACTTATCAAATATATAATAAGCTATGGTAAACTTTACATTGTTCACATAGCTGTACGTTGAGATGATTACACATGTTTCACACTAGAAAGCCTTCACTTTTGAAAATGATTTCCATATGTTGCCGCCGCAGCCGCAAACGGTATCAACCAGTTCGAATATAGTTGCATGGAACACCTGCTCCCTGACGTAATCATGATCAAAACAGGCATACCAATTTATTAAAATTACATTCTTAACATAAATATTTCTCTAACGGCTGCAAAAAAACATTCTCAGGTCAGTAAGCGCCATCTACTTAATTGAGTCGCTTTTGTTCTGCTGCCGAAAGTCGTTTCCCAGAGAAAACTGAAGACGCTCAAAGGGATTGAAGTTCTCATATTAACAACTTTGTTACATACTACCTGTTTCGTACAAAGCTGCGTGTATCCTTGCTACAAGCAGGAAGTATCACCGTTTCTTCTTTTGATTTTTCGTCAAAGCGTCTACTATTTTTTTGGGGGGGGGGGGGGGAAAAACACCCACAGATTGATCTGACAGTCAGATAAATGCAACGCTACATATCCACACCTACCCTATTTCATAACGTGTGATTTTTGTCGTGCACATATATACATGTATTTGTGCTATGTTCAGATACAGATGCATTATAAGACAATTCTAGGATAATTATAACGGTTAGGTTGACCGTTAATCTCGTAGAATTTCTCATCGGCTGCCCACACAAACGTATTCTTTCCGTCCTCACAGTCCCTATCAGAAGCAGATGCAGTACCGTGTCGAGAAAGAAACATTTCGGGAACATGATTTGATTTATACTCCCGCCAGTACCGATAATAGCAGTGTCGCAGGTGTCATTCCGCGCAGTGGTACACAGCATAGGATTTTCTGCACTGTTTCAGTAAGCCAGCTGGCAACCAGCCAGCCCTGCCTAGCTGCATCTACTAAAAATCTTTATTACGACCACCGCTGCAACTGCTGCTACGGCTATCGTTGTTACTCTATCCATATGTGTTCCATAAAGTTTTCCTCAGACGATAAATTTGACTGAAAGCTCAGGAGAATGGCTAGATAGGAGTATTTTTCTGCGTAGGAGTATCGTCGTGCCTCCGTTTTGCACGGCTTCTAGCGAAGGCACAGCAAAAATGATCAAAAAAAGGACTCAAGCTACTTTCTTCACTGTATTGTATTATTAGTGGATTGTACTATTTTATATATCATAATATACGGTCTTATTGTTGTTCTAGTGTATCATTATCGCTACTATGTTGCTTGGTGATTTGAGCTTGCCTACCTTTCTCCTATTTTCGGTGACGCTGCGAACGTCCATCATTGAACGAATTGCTGATGATGGACGCCGAAGCTATTATTGCTGTTGTGGACGAAGAGGGAACTCATGCATTTGGTATTTGCCCTTCGCCCCTCCCTCTTATAGCCTGTGCCTACCCGCCTGATCTTGGTCAATCCCTATCCATAGGAAAGTTGTCGGATGAGCGGGCGTTAGATGTGGACCCACTGCTGTTCTGTCTCGATCCGTCCATCTGGCGTATCCTATTGTTATCGATGGAAGAGATGTGCCACAGTGATGTACACTGGTGTGAAACGTTATTCATCTGAAATTTTGACTGACTTGATTGCACGATACAAGTGAATCCTTCTGTGAATCACGATTGTGGTTTAGTCGGTGAGAGGTACAGCGTGGCGGGGCCACAAATCAAAGTAATGGACAATGGAATAGACGCTAATGCAATCGATCTACGCGTGAGGCGTCAGTACGGAGGCAAACAAGACGAGGCAACCGACGACGTTCATCTATGAAAACGGAAAAAATCAACAGGACAGAATATATATATATATAGTACATCATTGCTGTACCATTGCTTGCAACTTTATATACATAGGATCGTTAGAAGAGCCTTCACGGGAAAGTCTCTTGTCATGGCGTTAGACCACGGGACGGTCCTCGCGGTGAAAACATTTCAAAAGGGAGTGGCATACACAGAGCGATAATCATGTCTTTCCAGTACGGGAGGTGCAGAAATCAACTATAGATACTGGGCTCACTTACCTGCCATTGACATCACCTCACGACGAAACGAAATTATCTGTCTCAAACCCATTGAATCCATCGTTAAGCTAATTTTCAATACCAAATACGGTAAGCGAGCTTTCAGCCGATGAATCGAGCAGATTTTACGCGAACCAAAAGCAGCACCTGCGCTTACTGGCAACGCAATGCGTGGCGCTCTTACGGCCAGGATAGGATATCCATGCGGTTTTTAGGATCCGGATGCGTGTTTTTCGTTGATCTTAAAAATATCTCTAAAAATACTTTTGACTGAGGAGAAACATGACTTGTCTCCAGCTCCGGCAAAGGGAGTGTGACCTTCTATTTCCAACTTTTGTAGGTAAGTTTGTCGTTGCTAACGCCCTGCATTTGTTGCATTTAAGTTCGCTCAAGTTGTCATCATAATCTGAACAAGAAATGAGAGAAGCATCGAAAAGAATCGAACAAAGCCACGTTTTTATGAAACACACACACACGAAAAATTATTAACGGCCCAAAAAATACAGACTAAGGCGAAGATGGGACATTCCTTTAAATGAAGTTCCATGATAGATGACGATGGTGACTTTTACAGCTGTAAGACGATGCATTTGACGGAAAATGTTCATTTGGCCAGTCACAACATTGAAAGTTACCAAATACCGTAACACATAATACGCGTAAGATCGGCATGTGTATGATAGTGAATATCATCAGCGTTCGAAGCTCTTCGACGATTTATGCTCACGCCCGCCATCTCTGACTGGATGGATACGTGTTAGAAGTGGAAACCGCTAAATGTAGTGAGTGAAATTGTAGTGAGATGACAGAATTACCTTCGACTTATTATTAATATCTGCGTATATACTAATTACAAAAAGAGTTAAACACGATTCATAGTAAGCTTTGTATGTATTCTTAGCTTGTTAACCAATTATTAGTTGATTGATACCGTCCAGATATACCCTGTTTGCAAATTCCATCGCAATTATTCCGTGAAGTTCTTTTTCGCAAACGACGTATTTACGGCCGCAGAGTTACGGTTACGTTGAAGTAGTTGACTCAGCAACAACTAGTCAGGCTAAATTGCCTTGGCACTTCAGTAGCGCGTACCTATAAGTCGTAGCGGAGTGAAATAACCGACGTTTTTTGGCCGCGGGTTGAATAATAATCACCACAAAGAGACGAAGGGTTCCCAGCGAAATCATGTCGGTGACATGCGGTCCTATCAAGAAGCCTTAGTTCTCTTTTCGCGTTTAGCAGACAAACTAATCCCTTTTGCTTTTGTTTATATCGTATAAGGCGCGCTTGGTCCCTTAATTCCCTCAGCTACCAAATGACGACGCATTCGTTCATTCATTCTCGCTTCTCTCTTAGCCATGTCCCTTTCATTTGCTTAAGACTAGTGAGGGTGGAAACACTGAATAGTCCAGCAACCATATACGTAACAGCACTAAAGTACGATTAGGCAAAAGACCGCTGTGGGCATCCGCTCCAATAAGGTGCTAGGGCTCCCCAGAAGGTCCGGCTAGACGCCTCCTAAAGCCAACATGTAACTTCAGAACGCCTTGTATACTGAGCAACATTAGCCTCATCGGGGCTATGGTCGAGTGCCATAGACCATTGGCATTTTAGCTTCTGTAAGTTAGGCAGTCTATTCGATGTGTTTAACCATTCGAAGGGGGATTTCGAGGTTATTTTGTAGTGGCTATAAGGTCGACGTCTGCTTCTTGGAAAGAGAAGTACGTGGCTTCCGTGGATAATATGATACCAGTCGTGAAGATTAATTATTTTAATTTTTCACTATCGCTGCAGTTACCGTTGTTGTCTCTCTCCGAATTCGAAATGCGGTTTCTTATGATACGAGTACAATATGGCAGCAACACATAAGAATAAGACTCTCGATTAAGCTCATAGGTCAGGTTTAATGGTCCTATAACTTTTTTCACTAAAACGACACTTAACAACACCGTTGCCGTCTGCACGACTAGACGCAGCTAGTAGTTCGTTTATTGGCTCAGTGTAGCAATGTTTATTTTACTGAATAAAACTTGTTTTTAACAAGTCAACTAAATATTGTAATAGCACACGATTTACCATACGGACGCAAGTTATCTTTTTAAGCGTCCTGCCCTCCCTTCTCACTAGGCAATCAACAATGGCACCGGCAGCTAATTTAACGTTTGGTGGTCAATAGTTTTTATTCTACGAAGACAAACTCTAATGGTACGTGTCTCCAATTACCTTCTTACGTTTCGAGCAGTACTACTACACTATTCATCGCCAATGTGGTGACCTGTAATGGTGACTGTGACCACTAACAGAGGTTTGTTTGTTCCGGTTTTTGTATTCTATTTGCTGTCTATACAGAAACAGGCCGAAAGCGTTAAATTTTACCGCTGTCTTTATAGTACCGTTTTTATAGTAGTTAACCGCACCATCGTACTTTCGTACGTATATTTACTATTGACCACCCGGTTATATAAAGAACTACCTATACAATTAGTTGTGTCGAGTGTTTCGGCAGCTCATGCTACCTCAGAGTACCTAAGTTCTCATTAAATATTGTGTCAGCTTGAAGGGTGTCGTAGCCCACTTGAAAAACGGATGGTCCGCACTTCTGATTGCTCAGTTACATTAAAGTTCATTTGTCGCCAATGGGGAGTGGGGAGTCCCTAGAGCTATTTTTTGGACGAGCAGTGGCTGGCCGTTCGGCGGCATTAACTATGTACGCCGCCAGCGCTTCAGCCCTCCAGTAAATCGGTTTATTTAATTCATTGAGACCAGTTTTATAGCAGCAGTTTTTAGCAGGCGACCCGCTCCAAAACAGATTCTGGCGGCAGTAGCTGTTGTCAAAAAAGCGTGATGCTCGATTGTGCATGCGGATGATGAGCCAGAGTAGGGAGCAAAGAAGCACTTCCTTAACTAGGTAATATTTTCTTTCTGTTACTCTATATATATATATATATATATCGGCCAGCCATTTGGAACAACATCTAAAAGTGGCTTTTCTCTCGTAATGTCCCACTCCTGCATGTTCATTTGCATACGAACGTAACAGTAGGTGTGTGTCTGTTACGGCTCGATTCATGCTGCCTACTGATTGAGTTTTGTCGCAGGTGAGATCGAGCGATCGATTCTTCTTATGATCTAGATAGTAGTACTTACATATCCAGTAAAAATATATTAATGAAAGGAGCGGTGGTAACCGTCAGTTCATTGATTATAGAGTTGTTAATGGTTAGAGCTGGAACAAAGGACAATTCAATAAGAACTCTCTATTCATTTTACTAGTGTCTGAATACGCATAGAAAAGCAAATATATGTTAAACAATTGCTAAAATGAATGAAGGGGAAAAACGATTGACTATTGCAAATAGAATTGATGGTAGCTACGATCACAGCCATATGTCTTATGTCAGCGTGCGTGCTTAATCGGGTAAGTTACGCATCGTAAGCTATTGGGAACACTCCAACCGTGAACTATTTCGATCTGGTTATGAGTTTGGAAAACTGCTCTAATGTCTGTATATATCCAGTGACGATTGAAATGCCTACCTGCCCATTCATGAGCACCTCCCTTTCTATTTAATTGCAATTTGTACCTTGTCGTACTACGGTTACCCACAAGATACCTTGTACTAAAGGATGCCAACAGGCCAACCAGCGATTTTACCGAAGTCGGACAGAATTCATTTTGAGCTTCTCCTACTTTTCAGCAGCGTTAAGTTGGCTAACCGTCACGACGGTTGCAGTCTATAGACTTCTTTGTAAGCTACTATACCATACTAAAACACCGGCATAGGGTTGCACTATCAGAGGCCAGACTCCCCATTGGCCTTACTCGCCCACCCCACCTCAGACCGTTATTTAATAAACCAATAAATCAATGCTTCTCAACATAGTATGGAACTGGTATCACCGGGGCTGTGCTGGTGCCAGTCTCATATCACCAGCTAACTAATCACAACAGATAACGGTTGTTATTGCTTTTGATGGGTGCGTCTCCCGTAAGTACGTCACTTGAGTCGTCTGCTTTATTGTTTGAAGAAAATCTTCACAGTTCTTATATATACAGACGTGTACGAAAGATCAAGACGTCTGCACCTGTTTAACAGCAACAACGATATCCGTAACAACAGGTGATTTGCGGCGATTTATGATTAATAGGCTTGTCTGTGAGAGATACATGGCACTCGAACGCTATCTGTCATTGTCAACGAATAAACTTAGCCATCGACAGCGTCCATTGATAGGAGATAGTAGCACTGTATTCCAATAGTTGTAATATTAAAGCGTAGTTATAAGGGAGAACACTGAACAAAAACTGAATAACGGCGATTTAGCTTGCGGCAGCTAAAAACTGGTAACATTATGCTTTTGCCTAGGTATAAATATAGCTAACAGTGGGCAAAGTATGATAGTTGCGCTTGAACACGCCGTAGTGACTTGATCAGTCGAGATTATGGGACAGCGTTCATGCTTTGAGCTTCACTTATATCAAGGTCACATAAATGGTCAGCTCGACCCGTCATTAGCGGAAAGATTTTAGAGGGCTCTTTGTAGGCTAGTTGAACCAAGTGCGTTTGATTAAATGTACAAAAACATTCTCGTAACAGTTTTAATGTATATATTCTATCATTCATCTTGAATGCACGTAGAAGAGAGGAAGACGTGTAGGCCCTTACGGATGGATACGCTGTTTATTGTTCGATTACGTAAAATCGACCGATTCGTGCGTTTCGATGGCCGAAAACAGCAGTAGAGACGGTGGCAGTAGAGGCAGCAGCCAAAAATCGATCGTCAATGCTTGTGATGACTCCTGTTGAAGGCGGTTACCGTGACAGGAAAATGACTCAAGTCGCGATAGCGATCAACGCCGCGGTGACTGGTCTCCATAGCGACATTGGTTCATACTTTACTTTGCTTGTGCGTTGATAAACCTGCGGTACCCACCAATGCTGCCCGTACCCTTCGTATCCTGATTTCATTGATTTACCAAAAACTTTCGATCGGCGGGCTAATCCAAGGAGTCTTACCCGTTCGGGCGATGCGCTCTAACACGCGTTCCCCAGCGTTGACTCAGGTGGGTCGTCTGGTATCGTTAGTATCTGCTACGGGATCGTGAACGGCAACTTTCGAGGGGTGACTATGACTCCGACAGCTCCTCAGCATGTTGCTTCGCTATAGCAAGTAGCACAACGACGAGCGTTTTGAAAATTGCATAAGGAAACGGTGGGGCAGGAGATGTTCGGTCATGCGGGGTCGATATGGGGTCAGTTTCAGTTAAGTCGCCTGTCATAGCTACTGCCACATGTTGTGGCAGTGTTCTATTAGACAAGGCGCATCCGGCTTTTACTTCCACCAGAGCCACTGATGTGTCCTGTCCAGGCTCCATCCGTAAGGACAGCTTAATGGTAATTATCCGTCTTTTGCTAAGCTCAGAGCAGAGAAGAGCGACAGCGAGACAAACGAAATGGCTGGCGTACCGCGAGAGCAAGGAAACAGCGCGATTCGAAGGTAAATATTGCCTTACCACTGTTGTCCAGCATTTTGGCCCAGCCAACAATGTCTCGGTTGTCTCTTTAAACAGTGTAGATGCCAGAGTAACGTTAACTAACAGTGTTAGGAAAAACAAAAGTGAAGAAGTTGAAGATGAAAAATAAGTTAGGACTAAAACGACATCAAAATGGCAACACATACAAACAAACCAGCCTGTCACAGGTACAGCTCAATGCGTTGCCGTGTCCACACACGCACACACAGTGCATATATGGATTATTAAACAAGGGCTATGAGATTAAACAAGCAGATACAGTCGTCGTGACAGGGCAAGATGGCCTTAAGCATGCATCAACGACTAACTCCAGCTACCTGTAGTAACTGGATAGTTAGTAGGTTAATTATCGTTCCTTAATAGTGCTCTCATTAACTAACCTTTAAATATAGTGCCACCTGGCTTTTGATTTGTTGTATTTTAATCGTCTGAAGTGTCGGAACACTATTAGCCTACTTAATACAAGATCGGCGCCATTTTCAAATAAACGGCAACAGGATTATAGTATATGTATTGAAGACAATAAACCCAACATAAAAACATTATTAGAACAACAATAGAACAATAAAAAAGGCTTATTGTGAGCTTGATAAATTCATTAAGGGGTCCAATAGGGCGTATTGGCGCAAAATAAAAACTAATCTAAAATACGCCCAAATTTCTAACTCGCCTTCAGATCTTCGCATTCTCTCAAGTACGAGATGTTATTAATGTTGCTTGCGTAGTTACATGTTTGTTCCTGGGGGACGACGTTACCTATGGAAGCGGCATCATCAGCTAGTCGCCAGCGTTGATCCAGCGTTCAATCGATTTCAATGATAGCTCCTCATTTAAATGTCAGTTCCATAAGGTGGCCTTCCCCTCCAGCATTATTACCCAAACATACCCTAACAAAGGCTTTGAATTTGACGTCCGGTGCTACTGTGTCCTAGTATACGTAAGAGTAATAGTCGGTTCGTGATCATTCTACTATCAAGCTTTCCTCAGCAATGGCCTACCGTTGATGTCAAGATTGGAACCAATTTGAAGGCGCGCATAAAATTTGCAACAACGCCCGAGTAACTGATAAAGCAGCCGAAAAAAAACAATAGCGTTTATGACAATGACGACGACGACGACGACGACGATGTTATGTATACATGGTGTCGAAGGTATTGGTCGTCTGCTCTACCGGTAGTCGCCACAGGGATGACGATGACAGGCTCAACAAACCGGCGCGTTCCCACGTATTCACTCCAATGTCCTGTTGTTCTTGCTTAGTTGCGTTTTTAGTGCATGACTGCGATTGTAATTGTGCAAGAACTGTTGCGAGATCGGATTTTTACGCGCGCGGCTCTCCGGGTCGATCTAAGAGGCACCAATCGACGCAGTAGCTGCGAACGTCATGGTTGTGGCTATCTCCACAGATCGCCAGATCGTTTGCTAATGAAACGAAAATACACACAAACACATCTAGTAGTTACGTTTATGGTACTCACTAGACTCGATTGGTTCGGCAGCTCCTGCCCGATGAATAACTAAGCATTTAGTCGTAAAGCCTCTGTAGAGAAAGAAAACGTGATAGAACTATGCTGTCAAGTCAAATGGTCTAGTACGTTTGGTCAGATGAATCAATCTAAGACGTCTTGGTCCGGGATTCCTATGAAACTTGGACACCGGTACGAGGTGCAAGGAAAGGCTATAAGTATCATTTCAACCCGGATCTTTTACATCAGTTGAGGGATAATGTCTTCTCTCTGTAGAGTAAAGCAGTGCCTGAACGAAGACGGCAGGTACATCTGCCACGATGTGAAGAAAAAAAAGAAGAAAATGGACCAAGTAGTGTTGTTTGCATTCAGTCCTTTTATAGCACAATAGATTTAGTTGCCGGAGAACTGCTGAGGTTTTCAGACGCATTCGCTCGTTCAGTGTTTGGCTAGTCAAATCAGGAGATCTGTCGCCATATTATGGAGAGGTAGTAAATCGACTACTCCGATAGACCCTTCGTATGTGCTATTTGATTGGGTGCTCTAATCCATAGGGAACCTTGTACGATAGGTGGCTCAAGAGTGGCTAAGAAACGCCGTTTCCCCCGGGACAATTATTTCGCAACGAAAAGGAAGAATTTTCAATTGAATACAATTTAATCGCACGCTAAGTATGTTATGTCGACTAACAGATATCTGGATTTCACTTGAGATGATGTGTATTGTTAGAGCTTTCCTCAGGCTTGCGAACTTGATTACCCACAAATCAACGCCGGAAGTAAATTTCCCCGTGACAAATCAGAGCAATCGTTGAATTCTCACCTAATTCCGCAAATGTTTTTTCCCTTTTCGCACTAGTGTTTGCCCTCTGAGGTCTTTATGAAAAAACGTAGAGGGGCGAATGTCAATGCGATGTCTACGGTTTGCTAGGCAAACTCAAACTTATTTGCTCAACACGCGAGTCGAAGCTCGAAGTTGACGCTTAATACCCTAAGTAAGTACCTAAGATCATTTCAGCTGTGACAATCCGTTCACCGGCAGTGATTACCAAGTGAGTAATACGTTATTCAACTGTTTTCAGTTTAGCAATTACCTTTCGATTTTAGATCAATTTTAGTCTAACAGTTGTCCAGAAGGGCTATTTGATGTTCTTGACGAATGCTAGCAACGCGGCGGTGTTAAGTTAGAGCAACGGTTTGAGCATCATCGATTTAAATCGGTCCATGCATGCCGAAAATCTGTCAACAAATACTATTAGCGTAACGGGGAATTACTACGAAAAAAGTAAAATAACGATTATTCGTTGGTCCGACGGCACAACGATCGTTTTCAACATGGCTGCATCTCCCCTGTGTTGTCATGGGCCCGAGCATTACGAACCGCAGTAGAAATTGCTGTGGTCGCTGTCGGACCGTAACGATAGTAATGGCCTACGAGTCGAACCCAGGTCAGCGAGTGTTTTCACTCCGAATCATTGCCGTCGCATATCAAATGTTATTGCAACCTACAGAGGCAATATATTCAGTGGGCAATATAGAATGCAAAAAGTCCCCAGCAGAATCACACGGATAGGCAATCGACTGGCTCGAAGTTATCTGCTCTCCCGCAGACGCGTAGCGATGTGCACATCAGCCCAACTGGAGCATTTTGGATCAACACGTTTTTGGGGCTTCTCCCAAAAATAGCTAACTTATCCCAGCCCTGTCAACGCAAGCCGCAGTAACAGTAGCAGTAAAAACAGTGCCAGTCATATACGTCTTACTCTATATCTCGCTGAATGATCTCACTCATTATTTATTCCTTGGTTTTTGCTTGTTGTGGCGTTGTTTCACAGTTTGCCATTATAGGAGAACTATTTAAAGCTAAGTTAACCGGCACCTAGGCTGCTAGTCATCCTACCCATTCGACCGCATTCTGTGCGTCTGCGTTGCCAGGCAACAGATTAAGCAAAGCACAGCTATTGGGGCACTGGTCACACTGATTGTCGCTGAAGCTTGACGCAGACTTTTGTGGGCGTCGGGTAATATCCGTCATGGTTGTACACTCGCCCTTCGACCGTTGATACGAGTAGTGGGCAAATCAAAGGCTGTCGTTCTGCGTCGATTCTTGACACTGGATGAAGCAGCGTGTTGTAGCGTGCTGACTAGGCACGGTCACGTCGGAGAGTCATGACTGGTTTCGTGATTATCTTCATCGTCTTCGAATGCTATGAAGGACGACACCGCACTAGTGGTCGTTACTAAGTGGTGTTTTTATCAATCATACTAAGTTGCCCGTATTGATGTCGTCAAGAATAACAAGTGCACGATGACGCATGGCTTTCCACGTACATCGTACGAACCAGTCAACGACACCGCCGCGTCACGACGATGCCGACCCAGCGTCAACAAGAAGCGACAAGAGCGAAGTGGCAGTCCAAATTAGGCCACAATCAACAGTAGAAAGACTCCAACATGTGGCAATTGCCCATTTGTTTTCCCTTTTTCCACTTGAACGTCGCAGTCTATGCGGTCGGGTGCCAGACGCTACAGGCGCCGAATAAACGTAGCACGAATAGCGTCAAGCGGGCGGCTGCAGTGGACGTTTCATATCCTACAGTATTAATATCACCATGATCGCCAATCATCAATCCACATCAGTATCATCCAGGTTCGGAGGACCAAACTTTGGCACCAGAGCTTCTAGCGCAAATTTCGGCTTTCGCACCCGTAGCGGCGGTAACAGCAGCCGCGATCGATAACTTGGGCGAACAGAATCGTAACTATAGTAACAATGAATGGGTGGGTGTTGCCCTTGTATTTCTACGACAGCAGAATACTACTTACGCGAAATGTCATTAGCAATCACCGGTGGACGCTATCGTGTGAAAATTAGTGGAATATATTTGAAATTGATATCGAATGGAAGCATCGTTCAGGCACTGGCTAGAATATAGATTCGGGAATATCCATGTTCGCGGCCGCTGCTAGAGACCAGAATCGACCATAATGCTTCGACATTCTTCTGTATAATAGCTCTTTTTGTTATATGAACGAATACTCGTAGCGACTGACAGATCCAAAGCATCGATTGTCTTACGCGCTCGCTGGGTTGCTTTGGTCTTTTTTTTTTATCATCAGAAGTTGCTCGTGCATCTAGATCGCCATTGTGTACTTATTGTGAAACCTTGAAGATGCCCTTACATTTCGCAACAGCTATATATATATATATATATGTGATTTTGTTTTTAGTCTCTTGGGTTTTTTCAGCTCAATCAATTTTCCCAACTGCCCGTATTCTTCTCAATTGGTAGTGATCAAAGGAAATCCTGTTGGTGCTATTTACGAATGACACCCGAGAAAAGACTGAGAGATACGAAGTTTGACTTCGTGATATGATGGGTGAATGGAATAATAACGACGGGGGCGCCTAAAGAAAAACAACTTTTTTGCGCTCTACTGGACAGCTTTTGCCATACCTGCTGTAGATTCCAAATATCAGTCCTTCACCAAAGACGGACAACAGGCGTTGAAGGACGGTAAGCATCACCGTAGGCCCGATGGCCGATGTAGACGTTTCGAGTTTTACGTGTGCTGTTACTGCCTTAGCTAAACGGACTGCTTCCCCGGGACACGAAACAAAGTGAGCTTCTGCGTCCATTTTAGAATCTATCGATACCAATCCACCTCGATAAGTGTCCTTATTGACGTAAGGCCAGATAAGCAGAACGTAGCCAACTAATGACGCTCATGGTCGTGTATATTTAGAAGATCATGCCTGAGCCAATGTTCTCCTCTAAAACGTACCGAAGTTGTTCCGTACGGCAGGGTGCACCTGAAATTCAGCAAATTAATGCAGCTTCGTCGTCGCGTGGAGGTTCTTAGCCGATTAAACCACCACGCTTCGCTCATCCGAGTAGTAATCGATCGTACGTCGTGCAGAACACGTCACTGCCATTGGTAATCATCGAGTGAAATGACGTTTGCGCCGCGAATAGAAAGAATAACACCGAGAGGATTATTTAACTCTATCGAAAACGTGATGGCGCAACTGCGCTGTGGATCAATTCCCTTTGGCAAGCGACTATTCACTGTTGTCTCGCCGTAGGGGAACTGTTGTGCAATTTATAACCTGTACGAATCTGTCAATGCGAACAAAAATATAATTAAAAATCTACGTACGCCCTTTAAAGTGGTATTTTTGCAATCTTCCAAAGACAGTATAGTCTGCCTCACAAGGCTGTCCTATTTTATAGCGAAACGAACTTTGAATGGGGCGTCAGTCGGTCATACACGCTTATTTTTAGAATGGGTTCGAGCTGAATGAACGAACAGATGAAAATATGTATATCAGTATTTGAAAAAAAAACTCTCCTATCTTTGATATTCACAGAGGGTTTCGGTGAAGGAAAAAGGCGCAGGCCTTTCGGCGTCGGCCATGAAAAGACTATGCCTCTACGGATGTCGGCTCTGCTACTAAGTACCATTACTTGAGGCCTGCATCGTACGCGAGAATAGAACTGTATTGTTTATGAATATTATCCAAGATCGCGATAACAGGACTCGTATTAATGATAACAATATAAATACTGTTTATATTATCATTAGCATGGTAATTAATGCTATTTCACTATTATATCTATATGCTTAACAGACCAGCTATGGTAAATGAGATATTATACCTTAGCGCAACAGACTTTTATAGACGAAACTACTTGGTCTCTCTGCACGCAATATATCGTATGCCGGTCTCTCTGCACGCAATATATCGTATGCCGTACTAGAAATGCTGGCTGAGTAAATCAGTTATCGTATAGAAATAAACATGCTCCTATAGAGCAGTGGAATCGGAAAACCAAAAGGCACCAAATTCAAGCCAAGATGAGGATTGCGGGCGAGCTCCCCAGAAAACTGTGTATTGCCTGTTTAGAACGTTAAATAACTGAAAAACAATTTCAAAGACAAACTATGCGGGTCAAGATAGCGCGCCTATCGGACTGGTCACCGGCCATATACGGCCACAAATGATAACGATAGTAAATATCACTGTTGTATAATTTGGCCTAACCTGGTTGGGTCTCGCGGGCCGGCTGTGCAACAGACCTAAAGTCAAAGTGGCAGCTTCAGATGTTTCTCGATGGTGTCATAGCCATTGGCTCCAACATAACATGTTGGATAGGCATATATTTACGGTTAAAGCACGAATTTATGTATTGATGTAGTGCCTGATCGCATTTGTGGGGCCGGCCTATTTTAAAGCACGGACTCAACAGCACGGGCACACCATCAGAACATCCTGATTTTGGTGAGTGGTCTGATGAGATTGGGATAAATTGGATCCTTGGGAAAAAGTGATTACTATATATTTTACCACAATGTTGGCTGGCATTGTGCTAAAGGTCGGTATTAAACACACGTAAAAGTTAGATAGTAGTGATTCTGTTATTACCATGACCTGTTTTGGCCTGAGCGAAAGTTCAGCTCTACTAGAGATGCCTATTTTAAGTGCTGTTTGACGTATCAGTTATACGACACACGCCTAGGAAAGAACTATAACTGCGTAGCGTTTCTGGTGACATCTTGAAGCCCAATGCTAATAATCAATCGCTAATAATTACTTCGTTTCTATTATTATTATTATTATGCCGTCCTAGTAATATGTGTGTAACACTAACTATAATCAAATTATCTCACCGATACGCCCACGACTTGCGCCTGCATCACATAGATGAGATCGTGATTAGTTTATTGACTGTTTCGAGCAGAACGGCTCACGTATATTATACTTATACACACATAAATAGTATCCGGAAACTGTTATTGCTTCGCAGGCGGTTCCATTGTAACATATGCAAAGGCATTTTTTCTATTATCATGGCACGACTAACCACTGCTGCATTTTGACTCTGCTAACCGCATCGGAAGTGAATCTGCCTAACAATGTATTTATGCAGTATTTTGAACCTCGTCGTGTGTACGTCACCTACGTAACCTATTCCAATACTAGATGACGTCGTTCTACGCTAACCGCTCGAGGAAGCAGACGTCCGCCGAAAAGAAACGACATAACAGTCCAATAATGTCACCATACTTCGTTATAGACTGGCATGGTAAGTGACCTTTCTGTGACCTTCATGTGACACATGGCCAATGCGATGATGGCCGACTGCGTCCGAGTCTATGTGTCACTATGACGCTTCCTTCTAACTGTGCAGGATGAAACAATTGATTCACGATCCGGGTCGCTGCCGAAGTCCACAAGCTTTTTCGGAGCGCTGAAGTGAGATTTATGCTTGGAGTATTTCTTTTATATAATGCAATGTGAACATACGCCCAGTTTGTTGAGATGTCGATGGCCTAATTCGATCCTCCACTCACCATTGGATTGCGTGCCAACGTACTAAACTATGGGTTGTCACCTTCGTCAGGGGGGCACCGTGCAAATATAGAGAACTAGTAATAAGTAATAAGGGAAAGAAGTCGCAGACGTCTAGATACTATATCCTCTTAACGTTAACAAGCTCCATCGAGATGACCGTCATAAAATAGGCACATTTATCAATTCGCTGTATACTAAATAGCTAGCTATTTGGCGCCTGGGTCATGGCGTCACCGTATGGAATACTATCATGTATTGATACCTTGTGCTTCATTGCCAGTGCTCTTTGCTGTGTGCAATGCAAGTGTTATTTTATAATGAATAGGTTTGATAACTGTTGAGCTAACTCTTTTGTTGTTACCTTAAAAAAAATCGTCCTTTATGCTAAGGCAAAATTTCTATCATAGAGGAAAATAAAACGATGTGATTTATGATCGAAACAGATGCACGATGTATAAATATAAAAGATTTCCACATCCGGTGAGCATTCTCTATCTGGCATTACGAAATCAAGATCATTAGATATGCTTAGTAGGAGCAAAGGAGTCACATAGATGTATCTATATACATAGCTAGTGCTAGACGTCCCGGTACAACAGAACATTATACCGGCTAGCGGACAAATCGTCGGACCGCTAATATTGTTATGAGCGGGAATGAGCAAGAATGGTACCGTATTTGCCTTAGTGCTATTCCACCTGTCGGCCGTGTTACGTCTGTTCGATGACTACTGCCGGTGTTAACGCCGACCGATTGTATGGTACTAAGGATTAAATTGTGGCCGTAATTAGCTGATTTTGTATTCATATTATCGTGGTGAGGAGCGGCGGCAACGCTGACGGCAGCCACAAAAGATTTAAATGCTGATTACGGTTGCAAGCATTACTACGACGACGCTGAGGCGGTGGAGAAACAGTGGGATGTGTATAGAAAAAATGAATGGATTACTCCAGTTAAATGGGCGATCACTCAATGAGGTAACGTAAGCGGTGCTCTTCACTTAGTCAACAGAAATGTGGCATATATATGTGGAAAAGGACAACGGACTCATCCACGAAGAGGGACTGTTGTGTAATCCCGTTATATTAAAATGACTACTTCACGGGACGCTACTCGCTTGTCTATGTGTATGCCACTTAATAACATAATGAGATTATGTTAATAAGATAAGTGCTGCATCGGCATTGCTTTGTTGATCTACGGTGTTTTACTATATATATATATATATATATATATATACTTAAGGCAGAAGAATCACTACATTATATGAGTAAATACATCTTCAAGAACGTAGCGAAGATCCCAGAAAAGACTGATCGAATGTCAGCTCTCTTCGAGTAGTTTTCTTGTAAATTTGCGATCGGTCCGCTCAAAATAGTAGGCAATCAGACGGCCGCCACTGCGTATTTCTAGACGATTGATCATATTGCAGCTGAAGCTTTTACGCCACAATCAAGTACCGATCTCTGTAAATAAGCATAAGGTCGCTTCCAGTTTTTTCAAAACCTTATCTCTCACGCCTTCAATCATATGGAAGTGCAATAACTATAAGAAATACGTATATTTTGTCTAAATATGAAATTAAATCGTGTATCTTGACGCGTTGATAGCTGGATTTTTAATCTGGAAGAATTTTTGCTGTTTTGTCAATTTCAGCAAAAATTAGAGCTTATACGCTAGTGCTTTTCTCTAATGCGCTAGTTAACGATAGCGATTTCTGTAATACAGAAAGATCAATAATGTCCCACTAATAAACATTTCTCGCATTAGCACTGGCCACTCAATGAGAAACGATCAACCGTTAGATGGAGATGCCCATATGTCTTCAGTAAAGCCGCTCGTTCAAATAGTACTCGTGCCGTAATCATTTGTCGAAGTTCCCCGGTAGCACGATTACGGTATCAGCCGTTTAATAGCTATTAATGATGCGAAAACAACCTTATTGAAAAATGGGTTCCGGTTGTTACCGTCGTGTCAGATTGACACTTCCAATCGATTCCGCCGTTACTATTGTTAATGATGGCAACGATAACGACAAAAAGTGATATTCACACTCAGAAAAACAGCAAAGACGTGAAGACACTTCGTCTGTACCGATCAGCCATCGCTAGCGACTTCGATTGCAAACGAAGGATCATTACTATTATTATTACTAATGCGACAGCCCTTCCTATAACAGCAGAAACAACATGGTACAGCCGCTTCTAAGAACAGTGAAGACGTTATGGATAGACAATGATCACAGCGACAACGGTTTTTGTGGTGAGCGTCTACAGAACCCTACTTTTTGCGACGACGTATACTATAATAGATATACATAATACATATTTAGAGTCTAATAGGCCGTGCAACATCCATTCGGTGCTCTTGTGGCGTGCTGTCGTATCAACGTAGGCTTATCGTGCGAAATTACGGTGTTATGGTGCATTCGTTTCCGTTGTAGGTGGTGGTCAGCGAGTTAGTAGAACATGAGGCATAGGTGATAGAAAACAAGATGCCGTTATATACTTGGTCGGGTACCGTCCGCTGGTAGCATATATCGAAGTGAGTGATACCATACGCGGTAGACGGCATAGGCGTGCCATATGGATTACTGCTAATTGTGGGGGCGGGCGTTGAAAAGTAAAAAGAAAAATTGACTGCATCAATCAGAAGTGGAATCCAACGAATTGCAGTCGAAATATTCGTCCGATCATTAGAATGATGGGTCGATTTTGGGTCCGGATCAACGAAATAGATGATTGCGACCCAATCTATTAAGCGGTAGTGCTCGCACAGAAAACCAGTCTCACACAGTAAACCTTGCTAATTCTCACGCATTAGCCGATGGTGTCGTTATCTTTCGATGTGGGACAAATGGCCAAAGTTGGCCACTGAATAACTGTATAGCTAGTCCATTTACCATGGTGTAAATAAGGACTGAGATTTGGAGAGCCGGTGCGTTCACCGTTACTGACCTACTGTGAAAAGACCATTTAGAAAGTCTACACGAAGCGGCCTCGCAGTCTCCTAACTTATATTGGCTCGAATCTGCTAGAAAAATACATGTCGAGGGCTCGTCGAAGGATTACTAAGCAGATAAAGCCGACTAGTTTTATCCATAGCCACACACAAATGTCTTTGGATTGGTTCAAAATAAAGCTTAGGCCGGAGAGAGTTGAATTGTCAGTCGCATAACAAAAACTACGCATAACACACAATAACGCCTTAACAACAATATCCATACTATTGTTATTATTATTATGTGTATACAGATGTGGAAGATCATTTGAAAGGACACTGGTCCTACAATTACATAGCAATATCTCTTCTATCTGTTGTAATAATACGACAACTACTCTAATATTATACTTGTCGCCTTCGACTCATATGCACGATGCCATTTTCTACCGGGCGAGGCGTTCCCAAGGCCGACCCTCAAAGTCGCTACTGGTGTCCTTTTTGGTTGCTGCTGCTGCTGCTGCTATTGGCTATCGTCAATGTCATCGATGCCGTCGTTTTCGTTCATAGGATCCACTCCGACAGTTCTAGCTCGGTTAGTTTTGGGGTATCGGAATCCGTCACAAACCGGTGCGACGGACGTCGGCTGCGGCACTTGCGCCCTTCTTCAACACGCGGTCAACCAATTTTTTCGATGGCGTTCAATGTTGATGGCGAAAACTGCGGGGGTGATAGGGGCTTCTTAACTGGATCCAACCATCGAAACTAAGCGAAGTGTCGGCTTCTATAGTCGGTGCGCGCTTCGTTCATCGTATTAGTTAGTGTTCGAGCTCGTTGCTACAATTTCGATGATGCAGCCGACACGCAATTGTTGTTCTTACTGCTATCTGTGCCATGCATATCGTCAGCGAACCAGTGTTCGGTAGTGTGCATGGTTGTATGTAGTTTATATGGTTAGCAATTTCGGTTTGTATGTACCTGAAACAACTCCTACGCACCTATCGAAGCTCCATTTTGTTTGAGAAGTTTCAGGACACGTGAATTGTGTTCGAAATCGGATGTAGCTATGTTTCGCTTTGCTGTTGGAAGGAATTAACTGCCTGGAGCAACGCTTAACGGCGAAGGCAACATTTACTTCAACAGTCGCTAGGGTTGCAGCATCGTCACAGTTGATGGTTATTGGCTTAACGCCACATTGGTTTATCCTCACCGTCACCTTGCTCGTGCTAGTTGCCGAGGACGGCACAGGATCCAGGTACTTCTTCGGTGTTCCTGAGCACTTTTTCTGCTATAGATGGTGACCGTTGCTGCGCACCGCACGGTATCTCGAGGCGGCACTGCGCGAGATATTCAGAGCGTCGAACTGATGCCCTAGCTTCGAGCTACGCTGATCCTCATGCGAGAGGCGGAGATGGCAAAGAAACCACACAGGGCATTACAGCAGACGCGACATCAACATCTGCGTGTGTACGCCTGTACCAGTGAACTCCAGCCGGGCTTCAAACGCCAACACCTTGAGGGGCTGTCGTACAGAGACGATCAACTCATAGAAATCAGCTCAACAGTTCACCAGCCTAACATATGTGACATAATGCACGTGAAAGGAGGTCTATATATACTCTACGGATGTGTAATTCGAAAAAAAGGTGAACATACATTGCTTATGTTCCGATCGACGTAGAGTCTTCGAGACTGCAGCCGCTAATTACAGAGGGAAAAGCGAGAAAACGTTAAATTTTCCATAGCTCTACCCCTTCTATCATTGTATTTCGTAAATGATAATTAGCCAGGTACTGCCGATGTTGGGACAGTTTTATCGGGCCACGGTTGTATCCACTCGAGTGCATATGGTAACCCAGCAAGCTGTTGGCCGATTGTCAGCCTGTAAGTCGACATCAAGAAACCCCTCGAATAACAATTAAATTGTCATACAGTCTTTGATTTAGTCGTGTATGACCATGATAACAGTAATAATAATCATAATGGTGATCTAGAATGTTGTTTGTGACGGTCATGCCTGCCAGTGCTGTGACAACAATGTGAGTCTGTCTATCGCAAAAAAAAAGAACGTGTTTCATAAAAAGTACCACAAAATCACCAAGAACGCAACGCTGACTAAAAAGAGATGTAACATCGATCCAATGTAACAAAGGACCGATTTTCATCTTATACTTTACATTATGTAATAAACAGCATTTATTCAAATGTCTGCACCTTTTCAATGTAATCTTCACATCGTGCATTGTTCGTTCCGTCTCTGTGAGCTCATTTCGATGACAATCTCGTCGGTATTCGGCACATTACATGAAAATGTTCTTTACGGTCATTTTATAATACAATGTACGCCTCTTTTAGCGCAACACGGCGCTTAGAAACACAGCGCTTTTACGCTTATCCAAACGCTATCGTTCCGTTTGACCGGCTGCCCGAGCATCTCAGTGCGTACACGTAAAAATAGTTTTATTCTTAAGTCTATGCTATTAAAAAGTGTTCTAACAGCTAAATGAATGATAAACAAAACAAACATAGATATTGTTGCCACTCCACCGATACCTGTACCATACTGGTAATGTTGGCATGGCAGATGTAGTCTCACTGCCGGCTGCTGCGACGTCGACGCTAGCACTAGCAGTATATGCGGTATAATGAGAATTAATCATTTTGAATAGTAACTGATAAGGACAAGACGTACATGCATGTTCAAACGAAAAAAGTAGCTATAGCTTCACTTCTGAGCGGTATTAGGACGAACGACGCTGGCCACAGCGGGTACGGCAAATGCTCATCGTCAGCGTCGGCAACGACAAAACAAACACACCCACCAATCAGTAGAGCGGTAAAAAACGCTATTTGCTGCGAACCGTCGGCGATGTTTATGGTATGAGGGCTGCAATCAGCGAAGCTGAGCGAAGTTTGCTACCAGTAAACGCCGTGGTGGTCACTATCGACCCGATCGCCACTACAACGACAGAAATGAGGGTGACGGAGACGCATTTGCTATTAGCCTACATAATGGTGAATTATTTTGTTTCCAGTCACAATATATATTTAACAGAGAGAGAGAGAGAGAGAGAGAAAGAGAACGTTAGCGTAATTAATGTGTGGGTGGAAGATTTAGATTAATGAGGAAGTGGAAATTACAAAGGCAAAAAGTCTATTGCTATCATACTGACGCTTGATCTTGATTACTGAAACAGACAATTTTGCTAAAAATGGGTTTTAAATAAGCCATTCTATGGTTCAATCCCAATATATATATATACACACACATACAATACTTTCACCAAAGGAGTCTAATTTAGAGATTACGAAAGCGCTAAGAATACAACCTACTAGTTCTATAATACGTTCAGTAGTTTTTATATGGCAATGCAGTCGAATTTTGTTGAAACTGAATATAAAACGCAGAACACGAAGCACACTAATTTGCTTTGCGGCAGCAGAATGCTAGAGTTCTTTATCAGAAGAAAATGTATATATATATAATAAAGACACGACGTAATTTCTCGCTATAGTATGTTTGTTTGTAAAAATTAAACTTTTAGGTGGTCTATGTACGTTCGTCTCAAGTGAACGACTCGACCAGTCTTATCGCACCTCTCCATCTCGTTAGCTCCTTTGAGAGACAATATAGGCTATATAAAGCATTGTAGGTTATGGACATTTTAAGAGATAAGACCCCAAACCTCATATCGTAGCCGTTTATAAAGTATTGCACGAACACAAAATTCTAAAGCAAGCTTATCTTCAGCCATTTATTTATTGCAGCAGATTCTTTATTGTGTGAGCTGAAGACTGTTCTATTAATGACTAAACTGATTACGTCTCAGTTGTACGCGAGGATCCCCTAAAAGAGCAAAACCGTTGGAACCACCCTTGTTAACCACCAGTTGGCCCAACAACATCATCACGACGCTTGTGGATCTAGTGACCCATTGTCGATATCCCGTACCACTGCTATCGTTGGTGAACGATTAACACGGCTACAGGTTCGAAGCAATCGTAGCTGTAGGCGCAATTACCCGTTCATTAGCCGATGGCTTTCGGAGGAACAAAACCACACTTTGCAATGGCCACGATCGCTACCACGAGGCGTGTTTGCCAGCTTCCGTATAAGCACCGAACACTGAAGAACTGGCACTAGATTACCACTGAGTAGGTATAACCAAAGCGAAGGTCCACTTTTCAGCGAATCAGAAGTCGCCAGCATCGAGTAAATACACAATGCCACGTTGAAGTTGCACCAGAAAAGCAGTAAAAACACGCAGTTCGCAAATATATAAGGAAAATGTAAGCCATTTTCCTATGGTCCGTACACGCTTGTCTTGTTCGAGTGATAGAAGCTATGCACAGAAACAACTGTCTTCGGCGCGTGCCATAGCGGTTGTTTTAAGCGCCAATCGCGATGCATCCATTGCATTCGTATGTGTTCCTTTGTCTAATTATCCTCACACTCCTATTAATGTCTTTTAATAATTATCTGTGAACCTTTTGGCTGAAGAACGGACAGACAAAGCCGGCCAGGGTACATTATTGATACTAAATGACGATTTGTCTCGCACATTTTGTGCCGTCATCGAAGAGCGTAGCCGTGGCACCAATAGTGTTCCGACTAGCAGCACCGGCAAATCGGCGTCTTTACGCCTGTCTCCTGCGGGAAGGCCGAACAAGCAGTCCTTTGCTCGATCTATTTCCGTTAACTACGCCTCGTTATTTGACGTAAATATTGTGCGGACCTGTCGACAGCTCTATCCACTTAGACAGACGCGTTTTCCCACGTACATTCTCCCTGTCGAAAACGAAGCCAGGAGAATATCGCCTGTCGTAAGCCTTCTTGATTTATCCTAGTTGCTTTTACTCTCATCATAAATGATTCGTTTGTTTATTAATCTATTATAGTCGCCGACCACTGAATGGCTAACGACTGTCCCCTAGAATCAAGAAGACACCGTTACTCTCGATCAAGTCCGAGGATACTAACGTGTGGCTTAAACGTACGTACACATTTGGTACACGGTGTGTCTTTGTGTACACGTCTTGCGGCCTGCTGGTGTGGATAGCGTTCAGATGATTTTATGTGGGTCTTTTTAGATCACGATCGATGTATCGCGGCAGCTCGATGGTACTGGTTATTGTTACAGATACATATACAAAGTGTATGTTTGTGTGCTATTGGTGTAGCAGTTGTATTTGAACAAGATTTATAGGTAGATTATTAGTTTATGATAGCATAATGTCGGCAGTCTGCTTATTAACTTGAACTTGCCAGAGAGGTAGCTGGACACTTATGTCCGCTGTAATGTTAGGGTTGTGGAGTGGTAATAGTCATTCTTGCTGCCAGTAAGAAACGCCTGTTTAAACGAGCAGCAAAAAAGAAACAGCAAAAGAATCACAGAATATTCTTCGACGCTAATATAAACACGTCTATACATCATGGCCCTGCATAAACCTACACACGTGTACGCAAATCTATCGTGCAGAAACATGTACGACTATGTGACAAAAACATACCCCCAAAAAAATCCAACGCGCGTACGGGTTGTAATAGTGGAGGCGGTCATTGATCTATAATTTACGTGCGTGTCGATTCGTTTTATTGGCACATTGAGGGGACCATCAGTAGCACCTTGTAATAACGACATCAAAATTGCTATAATTAGTGAAGTACCAAACAGTATTACTATCAGCGCTCGATTGAAGCGCAAATAGCTGTACACACGTCAACCAGCAGCACCTATCCGGCGTTATGCACTCACACAGTTGCTTTCCAGGTTGCCTAAGTATGCTGGGACGCGCTCATATTGAGGTGAAAGGGGATGTATTTAGCATTTCAGATTTGACGTTGTACTATTACTGCTGCTGTTGTTACGTGATTACAATCATATAATAATAGAAATTATAGCGAGACTAGTCGCTATGATGAGACGTCTTGATTGTCCCTAGTTGACGCCAGACTAAATTTTAGCCTGTCGTTCGAGGAAAACAAGGGTTTAGAAGCCGGATCCGATTTGTCCCTTCTTTAGCTTCTTCAATGGTCGTGTTGGCTGTGTAAATAGGCTCGTGGAAGCCTGCCAAAGAAGGTGTCATGATTTAATCTCTCTCTTTATTGATCTGCGGATCAAATTGTCTTCTTGTATTTGTATGAAGCAAGCGAACGATTTTCTTTCCTTTTGTGATCCCAAACGCAAAATCCGTAGGATTGATTCTTGCTTGTGCTACGAATCTTACTGCCGCATTGTAAACCCGTTGTGAAAGAGTTGACTTTGTGGAACGCAAAAATTCCTTATTGATTATTAGGCCTGCAGTGGCATGTCCTTCGCATACAACAATTATTAAAATACCATATATAACAGTAATACGGCATCTTATCACTCAATCTATACTATTAAATTAAATATATATACTTAACAAATATGTTTGAATGATCACTTAGAAGGGCTGCAACAATGCAGGTCTATGCAAACAGCGGTGTAAATCCAATGGAATCCTATTAACTTTCCTGGTAAAAAATGCAATATATTAAACAGACAAGTATTTGTGATGATAATAGTAATAATGCTGATAGACATAATAGGATTTCTTGTATTCCTGGTTAGTTCCTTTTTCTAGATTAATCTTCTGTCAATTTGGATGGGATAAAAATTTGATGGAAACCAACTACTTTGGGGCTGACAAACCTGTACACTGCTTGCAGTAAAAATTTCGCCAAGCCAAGACTGTCCGTGGGACTTCCTCCAGAAGTTGCGGGTGTATTTGGTATCTACATGTCGTATATCATACGCCACGTTCAATGGTATAACGACGCCCCATAACTTTCCCCGCCGGGGGCTAACTCGCTGCCCAGAGGATATCTTGCAACGTCTGTTTGGCATTTGCAAACATTTGCATGCTTATTTACACACGGAGGTCCACTGGCACAGACCTGCAGGCATCATGTAGTCCATATATAGCTAAGCTTGCATATTTACACAGGAAGCAAAAGTCTCTAAGCAGTTTAAGACTTCATATGTTATACCAGTATACTACATATAGAAGAAAGCATTCAAGTTCCGGTGAACTTCGACGGGATCTTTGTCGTAGCCGGCACGCGCTTGTGCGCTATCCTTGATATCAAAAGGAAGCCAGTTTTCTTTAAAAAATAACGAACTCACCATGATAGTGAAAAACCGTACGTCGTTTTTGAAATTCAAGCAAAAATTAAGTATTATAAGATGTTTTCACGGGAGATGAACCCCACCAACACTAAATGCTCTTTTTTTTTTGCTCAAAAGTGACAGTGTACGCTATGGTCAGCTTTCATACGACTTCCCGAAAATTCGAGGACAATATCAGTCCGGTAAACTAAGAAGTCCATAATAGATTTAAAAGGTTTGAAAATTCTCAAAATAGTTCAAAAAGCATTTTTGATACGCCTAAATGATCGACACAGGAATAGACGGCCATTTCTAAAAATGTAACATCTATTGTTGAGGTAAGCTCTAACGGTGAGCCTTTAAGATAATTTCTGCGCCTTTTTCTCCTTTTGGATTTTTTGGCTGTTCTTAGCTCTTGCATTTTTGAGAGAGATATTTGTCCTGATATCAGCCCAAAATTTGAATTTGTTGAAATTTTTGCTATGTTTATGCTAATTTACGAGGGCTACACCTATTACTATAGCTTGACGCATGGTTGCTATTAAAAACATTTTTGCGGATTATAAAGGGACTATTTTGAAAATGACTACTAGAGTGGTTTAGGTCTAAAGTTGAAACGGTAACTATTACATGCAATGGCTACACTGAATAGAAATGATAGTCAGGAACAGCACTCTAAGCACAAGCAACAAGTCTAGTTTCACAGTCTGTTGTTCTTTAGATACAATTTTTGCGTAAAAGGCATAAAATCTGGATTTAAATGCTCCACCCGTAATGCACCCATACAATATATATGTAAGCCATACATAAATACAATATATAATACTTATTTATCAAGTCAACTTCTCAAATTTTCAAGAGACATCTGTGTACATATAAAGCAAAACATCTGTCTTCCTTGCTGTTACCGGCACAACAGTGTTTATGACGATAACAATAACAAAACTGTTTTTCTTTGGCTGACAGAGCGGCTTTCATTATGAAAGGGAATGGTTCAAGATCCCCGAAATAATGGGAGTTTGTCATCGATCAATCAATGACAGATCGAGATATGATTGTACGTCAGGTCAAATGTACCCTCTGGCGTTACAACTTGTGCTTGTTTATGGCAGTGAACACATCACCAAGCGACATAGAAAGCGCCTATGATTGAACAAGTAACACAACACACAAATGGAAACCGGGACATTAATTTTAAACTTAATCTTATGAAAAATCTGTTTTTTTGCAAACTCGAAGATCGCATAGTACACCATAGAATAGTGAGGGAACGCATTGAACAGTTACTTCTATGATCTATCGGACAAGTGATCCACTAGAGTATATATGATCAACGATATACGAATGCGTCGTAAACATATCAATGAGCAGCGCAGAGGACCACGAAGGACCGGTCAGGAGAAGTTTCAAATCCCTTTCACAGGCACAGCCAACAGACAGAACGGTTAAACCATAAAAAATGCGGGACTGAGTAATACGTGCAACGATTCTTACAATTCTGCTTTGTTAGCTGACCTGCTTATTCAAGCAAAGTTAGACCAGTGGTTAATGCTTACTTGAACAAAAAACGATTGCCTTCTGTACATCTTCGCCAGTCAGCGTCATAGAAGTAAAGCTTGTAGCATCAGAATGAAATCGGGGACCAAGCCCTTTTTCCTTCTTAAGGCCAATTCAGTTTTTTCTGGCGAATCCTCAGGCACCCTTGCTCTGTTTCCAACTACGCTAGCGTCAAAGCGACGACTGATATATATATATATATATATATTTGTGACGTTTATTCGCCAACTGTTGCAAGTGTAGCTGATGACACTTGTTGAGAAACCAATTCGGAAAAAGCTTTCCAAGCTGCGGAAAGTCCATTAGTGATTCGTAGAAACTGAGATACCACGGGACCGGATGGAGGCTCACTAGTAGGACCGAATTCAGTGATGTGAGTGGCTAGTAAAGCGGACGTGTACCGGAAACAACTGCGGCAATTCCAGGCGATGCTGTGACGAAACATAGAGTGTCGTACGCCGCGATGACGTGTCACGCAATCTTACCGAGTCCTATATTCTACATACGTTTCTAAGTATGGGTTACGATGACCGAAAAAAGCGATCATTTGATATTACTAATGACGACCGCTTTTTCTGATGCGGACGCAGAACTTAGACTTCTTTAAGGAAACGATTAATAACGGCCAATATGTGTCGTGACAGCTTTCTCGGTGTAAGCTTTTCTGCATCCTTCAGCGTAGAACACTAAGTTAGAAGGACTATTGCTGGCCTATTTCACGTCTTTTTCAAGATCAAAGGCACGGGTAGTTTCTTGTGGTTATAGTTATAAGTTTGTCATGATATAGCAACTGAGACCCCGAAACACAAACTCATATTTATTGGATGAAATTGTTTCGCGTAGTTCGACTTTTTTTTAACTGGTAAATGGAGAGGATAAAGCTTGAGTCTAGGCACTTTTGTAACAAATTATATTCCTCAAATAGCATACCTTCTTAAGACCACGATGACGGCGTCGTTGCGACATTCTAACAAAAGAAGCGTCTGAGAGCTTCAGTGACAACGCACGGATTTTATTCTATGACCCTTATATCCGATCACTGTGAATAATTGTTGTAAAAATAATAACAACTACAGCAGTATTATATTGAATCGATAACAAGCACAGCTGCGAGGAGTTGGGCAGATGAAAAAATGCATTAGTAAGCTTCATTATTTTGTAACATAACTACAACATCGGCACACGAAGTGCGAGTTCCTTGACCAGTACAGGCTTTTAGCACACCCCAGTATACAAGCAAATCAATAACTTACCTTACCACTTACACAGTGTAGATCTCTTGTCGTTTTGTGTGCAGGAGTCGTTTGTATGTGACAGATAGCATTATACAGGATACTTAGCTTTTTTAGGACAAGTTAGAGGGCGATCACATGCGCGACACACATCAGTAGGTCATAAATTCGAAAGAAAAAGTTACCCCCTGTAAAGTAGGTCGTTGATGGATTGAACTTCATGCAGAGATTTGAATTATTTTCGGACCATCAGGGGGAGCGTAAATAATTAAAAACACAACTCCCCAATCCCCTGGAAATAATAAGAGATAAAGATGACGCGCACGATTGGATTGGTCATATTTCTACTTTAATTGTGACCGTCACAACCATTTTATTATGTTGTAGATCAAAATCACAATAGAAGTTTTAGTTAGCAAATTTAGCGTTGCTGCGGTTAGTATTTATGACAAAGAGGAGCGCAAGCTTATATAATCGTCCTGCGCATAATTAAAAAAATAGACTAGACAAGAACAAGAAAAATCTTCGGAATTTAAATACTCTTCTACGATATGAAGACTGATATATGAGGCGTATGCAGCAGGACTGGTGATGCTTTTTGATCTCCAAGGAATCAATGACATGTTTCCTATCGAAAGTAAGCGAGTCCATCTTGGAGTAACGCATTTTGATAGCAGTACAACGTACATGGTTCAACGTATGTCAGCCGTTCTGATAGCTAACTTCTGCCAGCTCGAAGCGAAGTATAGCTACGCCAGGATTCGAACCTGAACCTTATCGTACCTCGAAGTTTAGCAGACACACACGTTACCCAGTACGAAGACACACGTAACTGACGTATTCGGAACGTTACATAGGAAAATTTTGTTGCTGTAATTAGCGGAGATACATACATGGTGTTGATTCGTGGCCTTGTGTCTTGTATACCTCTACTTCTGTCTTTCTGTATCACCTTAGCATCTGTGTATTACTATGTATACCTTCAAATACGCCGTTCGTTAAAATAAAATCAAGAGAAATACGTGCGAATTACCTTGAGGTGGAACAGGATCAGCTAATAGAATCCTTTCAAAAAGCTTACGGCGGCACCTCCCGAAAATCATAAGAACTTATAGATTATATGTAGACTCACAGCATCTAAACAAACGATTAGGGCGATCCACGTGTGATTTTATTAGATCATACGCTGCCACTATTACGAAGCGCTTTTAGCTGACTTTCAACTTCTGCCAATGATGCTCTTTAATAAAAAAAAATATCCCACATCTAATAGCTGATTACGGTTAGTTATACGGAAAAAAAATGCATCGTTTTTCCTATCCGGACAATATCCACCACTGCTGCTATACACAAATAATCATACTAATTATTATTGATCACCGTGGACTTCTAGAAGACCATAGTCGTCTATTGGAAAATGTTTACCAAACTTCCGGATGAGGCAATATTTATTATGAAAGTGGCACAGCAGTAATTATCAACGTACATAGTAAGCGTTCAATGCATTATATGACGAAGTAGAAGGTCATATTTTTGCCCTAAAATGCATACAATTTGTAACTGTACTTTTTGTTGTTTTAACGGCAACATTGGAAAGGTTCACGTACATATAGGGAAATAGGGCAGTTTATACAGCACATATATAATCTATAGTCAGCATAAAATATTAAGCGCGTCTAAAACATGGCTAATAGAAAACTTCATCCATCAACCAGCTAGCTCACTGTGCTTCAAATGCTAATCTGATAAAAGCTATTTACCTTATAGGGAATATTATCTACACAGTGTGATCTTTGATACTTAACAGCTGGTAAAATCACTTTACACTCCTATTTCCTGATGGATTTGCTATCTGCTAATAACCTACGAGGCAACAAAGTAATAAACAATGAACAACAACAGGGGTAATTATTCTAGGAGACGATAGATTAGAACAGTATTATATTTCTATATATATAATTCCTAACTGATGCAGTTTAGCAATTGCAGCAACTTTTCAAGTAAACGTAACTTCATGAAGCACAACGGACTTTTAGCACGACTCATATAACTAGAACTTCAAACAAACAGCGCGTTTAATAAAAGGGAAAGGTTGCTGAGAGTGACATCATAGCTCTATATATATATATATATATAATGTATATATGTAATAGGACATCTTATCAAGATCTACATTGGCGCCCGTAATTGAAACGTTAACAAATTTTAAAATGCATGGTTTATTTTTATATCTATTTGTGAGTGGCTATTGATGCTGTTACTCTGAAGGAAATGGTCGTCCAGGGTATTCAGCGGTGTTAGGCAGACACCCCTTATTGCACACCCGGTCCCTCGATCAAACTACGGTGACGACATTTGATCCACGATTCAATAATGATATTCGTTTAACGTAAATAAGTAAACATGCCCCGAAAGATAGGTCAGCCGTCCTCCGTAATACAAACACACACCTTTTGCTATTGTATAACCTATATATTGTTAGCAATAGCTAGCTTTGCTTGTTTTTCCTCATAGGAACGGATTTTTCGACGGATTTTCTATTATTGTTGTTATTCTTGACTTCGCTGTTGTGGCGCAGACTGCCACCAGCATTCGTTTCGCAATTCGTTCTGTGTAATATAAAATAAATAACGGGGCGCTAGGGAGTGTCAAAATTCCCCAAAAAAAGCGAACACCACACGACGTAACTAATAGTAGGGATAAACTTCCCAATAGCCTATTGCCGGCCTCTTGATAGCCGTTGATCTTTCCTGTGTAGAGACGTAATCTGCTATTCCTTTCTGTGATAGTGAGCAGCGTCTACAGCGAAAATTGTAATTTCCAGCATGCCGTAAAGACGATACGGCAAATAGCAAATGAACCCAAACGATAAGACTTACGCCTGCTGTGCCATTCATTTTAGCAAAGACAAGCTTGACCTCGACAAGGATTATCTTGTTGTCCTTTTTTTCATTATTTTTTCTTTTTTTAGAAAAAAGGAAGACAGGAAGAAAAAAAGACCGAATTAGCGGTACTCTCTATTGCAGCGGATTGCTGATTGTCAATATGGACAAATTCCATCTTTGCGTCGCTGAGAACATCGCTATTAGCGCAACTCAAGTGGCATCGACTACTTCATTTGCCGATCCCTTATATCCTGTAGATATCACAGCACAACTCAGTGTATCGTTAATCGGTCAAGCTGATACGATGTTCAGAGTTTAGCAATACATTTCGTAGAAATAGTATATGTTATAGTTATATACGATATATATATATATATATATATATATATATATATATATATATATATAAAAATAAGATTCCACCGGCAACGATAAAGCTATCCGCGTTCATAGATTAAACGTGACTGCCCAACGACCAGAATCACTGATCGCACCTCTAAAGCCTGTCTTGATTCTGACCAATATTGCGTTGTGACATGTATTATTTCTCAAATGTATGTATTAATTTAGATAAATTGATGAAATTTTCATATCGCTTGAGTGGTAGACCGCGGTACTTATGCCTTATAACGTTAGGGGTGATGATATATTGTAGGATTCGCTAACCGATAGAGACTAAGCTGACGTCGATAACGTCATCCAGTGTGATCGCTTTCCATCCAATGTCACTTTAAGCCATACAACAATTTCCTACGTTAGATAGTAACGAACAGTGTAAACTCCCGGTTTTTCCCTACCAACACAACAGTAGCCGGTTTGATGATGAACGCCAATGATTTATTGGCCATTTTAAAGATGAAACCGGCCGGCGGCGGCAGCAGCAGCAGCTGCAGCAGCGCCGGCGGCGGCGGCGGCGGCGGTGGTGGCAGCAGCAGCTGCAGCAGCAGCAGCGCCGGCGGCGGCGGCGGTGGCAGCAGCAGCTGCAGCAGCGCCGGCGATGGCGGCAGCAGCAGCAGTAGTAGCAATGACACAAGGAACAGCAGTCGTTATAAAGCGCTGCCCCACAATTGGCAACGTTGGATCTTTATGAAATATAACAACTACAATTCTATAGTATATAAATAGAAGCTGCTGTGAATAGCCACCACTAATACAACTTCGTTATTGAGCGGCTAGCATCTTGTCACAAAGTCTGTCGAAAGGTCGATTGCTAAATGACTACGAAAGGGCACTCGCCAAATGTAATTAGAGAGAAAGAAATAGCTCGACTAATCGCCCCGGTAAGTACCCTATTATAGCACCAATCAAAAAATAACCAACAAAAATGCCAGAGAGACAAAGTGAAAATTATGTGTCCTATTAGCTAAAGCTATTAAAACACACATACTTATCATGGTCACTGCTGTTCCATTATATGATATCTGTTAGTCACCCTTGTCGGTTAGTTGTTCGCCCGCCGGTCATGTTGTTAAACCTGTGTGTATACAAATATCAACACAGTTATTCTGCGGTTACAAAGGCCATTCTGCTAATCAATCGCTTTTGCGTCCGCCCCTCCCAGACACCTGTTGGGCCCAGACAGTGACCAGTCACTACTAGTGAATGTTCCGCTGTTACGCCACATTATCGTGCCTCTATTGGCTAGATCTGATTGAAAGTCAAAGCCAAGAGCGTTCATCATCACTTCTACCCAAACTATTTGTCCAGTAGCAAGGTTTGCGGATGCCTCTGCCATAGCCTATATTTATTTTATGAGACTTCTTCGTTGTTACATATTAGGAGTGTCGTTATTGTTGTTGTCATTGTTGCTGATCTTTAAGCGTGGTCATAAAATTGCTCTAAATGTTTCATTAAGATAATCACAAAAGAGTCGATACGCCCCGTTGATGCTGCATTGTGCTTAGATCTATCTATATGGATTCGACTATTTCAAACGTGTTCCCCTTTACAAAATCGGTACATCATTGAGTTATGCAGTCGCTGTTCGTCTAGGTACTGGCGTGTGTCGCGACTGAATTATACAGAAAAAAAATAGAAAACAAAAAATCCAAACGGAAACAAGGAAAAGTCATGTTTCTTTTTGATAATCGTAACTACAACCGAATTCTTCATATCGCATTTGTTGTGTGCATCCAAAATTAACATGTATTGTTATCGAACGGTTTACGACAGTAAGATTAACAGCGAAAAGATGGTAGAAATTTCTCGGCCTCGAACACATTAGCAGCTATTACTACTGGAGAAAAGGAATTAATCATTTTTAAATATATACAAAACAAAGAGAGAATGAGGTTTCAGGCACCAAAAATGATCGGATAAATACGACTCGTTTATTATATCGTTTATTATAAATCGTAACGCTACCCAAAAGATTGGCAAACACAGTTAATTAAGTATGTGCGTACCAATAGGTGACTGCTATCATGACATAGGAAACACTTCGATGTGGCTAAGTGTTTGTGCCGAAGGCCATCCTCTAACGTTTGCCACTTTGACAAAATTTGCACACGTCAAGCGGATGGTAAATAAAAAAATCCAAGCTTACAACGATATTCTTATTCAACTCTAATCGACCATAGCGAGAAATGCTCGACATGTTTTGCTGTCATATATGCAGAAGTGCAGACATACATACATAGTAATAAGCGGATGAAGCACATGGTGTACACCAACGTAACCTCGATAACTAGCCACCCGAAGTAAACGGACGGACGCGAAGAGAATCAGTGTATATGATCGGCAAGGTCGTAACAAGGTAATCGTCGATGACCTGAACACCATGCCGGGGGTCTCCCTAACGTTCCCGATGCCGATTCGTGGTGCCAGCTGATCAAAGGTCTCTACATTTGTTTACAAAGAAGCAAAGTGCCTTTCGGTTCAATTTACCCAAGCCCACTACCTTCTTTTTTCTTCAATCTGCATACTCGTTTTGTTCACATGCATATAATCTATTATAAAGTGATCCCTCGATCATTCGTATTCATAGTCACAGTAACAGTAATAATGAATGTTGTGTACAATAGTACGAGTATATATATATATAGATATGTTTATATATAATTTGAATTTTGAAAAATACTAATTAATGATATTAAATACGTTAATCAAAATAAACTAGCCACAGAATCATCAACGTCTGTCGCTACTATGACAATGATATGTTACAATTATCGTCAACCTATTTAAAGCCAGTTGTTGACGCGAGGTCGCCATGACTTTTGAAGGGTATTTGATATCAAAAGCACAACTTATAACATTTGAGTTAAAAACAAAAATAGAGTTTGTTTTTACAATTAAATTTGAATAATTTTATGCTATTTCTGCCAATATGTCAGCTATTATTGGAAATAAATTTCTAATACAGTACCGCTCTGCAAAATAATAGTTATGGTTACCGTTGAAACCGTTCACGTAGTGAACACGTCCTGTGTACCCCGCCTATAAATGCCAAAAAACAACGTTATATAGTCTAAACTGACTGAACTACTGTAAATTATCATCTGCGTATATGCTGATATATGTAGTATATCGAAAACAAATTTCTACATACATGTCATAATGCCCTATCATTCCTCCAATGAAAAACTAACAACTTAAAAATGCTACCATTTTATTAAAAAAAAAGTCTTTGTGCCTATTTCTTAAAAAAGTTAAAAACAACTAACAAAAGGGATCGGCTGATTTAATTCGAATACGGCGATACCTTCCTAGTCTCCACATTTGAGAAGTTTTCAAGTTCTATTATAAAGATCGCTAGTCGAATGTGAGTGATTATTTCTAAATATTATACATATTTAGGCATAATATTTAGAAACACATATATATACCATAGTACATCTTTTTTCGAAATGCTTGATAAAAAAAAAAGGTCAAAAATATTAAATTCATTAAGAAGCGTCATAGGATCCAATCTATGGTTCAGCGTCTGACAAAAAGGGCAAGCATGATTTCATAATAGCTAAGTCCTAACAAAATTAGTGTCTGCCGCCAACGGATTCCTCGCCGCTGTCGTTTTTTGTGGTCGATAAACTAGTGTTTTGAAATATTGTCATCTTCTCTTTCGGACCAACGATAAAAAACGCTCAATATTTCCCCGATATCTTGGGAATCTTTCTGATACATTAGTCATATATTCGGAATCGGTTCATAACAAAAATAATCCTTGGATTTCTTTGGATTTAGGTTACATCATGGAGAGTGAACAGTTTCACTTACCGCAATATACCCACGTACCTTATCTTTTTATGTTTGGGCTGCAGAACGCTGCTCGTTTAAATAGTGTCGGCTGCGTCTAAGATCAGCCTTTTTCTAACGACAGTATTTTCGGAATTTCGCAGTTATCTATTCACATATACACACAAAAATATACAGGTTTGCTGTGGAAACCTAAAGACCACAAGATCCGTACTCCTATCATTCTAGAAGACGATGTTACCCCTTGGCTCGAAACCATCGTCCCAGTTAATCCGCCACCATTTAATACTCATAGGCGTGCCTGGCCAAGCATTACCAATACATGGTCAATATTAACTCACTCAAAAAACTACGAGAGAATGGGCGAATGACAAACATCAAGTCTGAAACACAACAAATTTATACAAGCCTGGAAAACGGACCGAAAGCTAGTGGCGCCAGCGGCAGCGTCGACAACAAAGAGTGGCGATCAAGCATAATCATACATAGTCGTTCACATCAAGAAGCTCATGCAATACTGTGACGTCAGTGTGCATCGAACCCCAAAAATGGAGGCAACGCTTCTTTTTTCGATTTATCTGCCATTGCCCCGTTCTTTCCTGTAGCGCTGTGTGCCCCCCCCCCCCCCTTCCTGAATAAATCCTCTTCTACGGCTATTGTTGAACATCGGCCGAATTCTTGCACAAGGAGCAATTTTTATTGGCTCCAAACAGATCCAACAGACAGTCACCAAACCACTTACCCCACGGACCGTCACTGTTCGTTTCTCTTCAGCGAAACAGTTCGGAGAAAACAACAAAAATTCTCTAATTTATCTCATTTAGCCTTTCATGCTTGAACCTGCAACTTGCCGTAGAGCTGCGTCATCAACCAGTATACATAACTCTATTCAAGACCATTTTTTTGGCTATAGTGACATCCACTTCATTATCAGCATAGCAGCGGCGACAGCATAGGAGGAGATTCCGGTGCAATGTCGTCTCTGGGTTTGCAACTTCCACTGCGAATAAACGTTCAGTGATAGCAGGAATCTGTCACTGACAGCGACCGCCTCTTAATCGTCGACTTGTTCTTTGTCAGGGCGCGAACTTGGCTTGGTGGAGTCGTTTATGCCTCATGGCGTTGTGTTCCTTTTCGCTGTCAAGCCGTCTTATATTCTGGCCCCTTTCGTGGTACTGCAAATATTGCTGCAGCTGGTTCTTGATAATGCTGAGGCTGTCGAAACTGCCTCGGATCAGGCACTTCAACTAGGGTTCAGCTATCGGATCATGACGCAGAGAAGCAACGATAGCTACGTGCAAAGAGCGTGTGTAACCTATTCACTCAGTTCGTTAGCCGATGGGTCCACCCATACGCAAAGTGTCAACTTCATCGCAGGTAGAAAGTATCATATTGGGAATATAGGAAAGAACAAACTAAGCAAAGGAACGAACTGTTGACACAGAACCAATAAGGGTGCAGGGACTTTCTAACGAGTAGTGGCCATGTGGACCCCAAAATAGGGGCTCATCTAATAGGTACCAGCAAAGGCTAGCGCCGTTGCTATAGACACTGCTGAAGCAGCCACGGTGTAGGGGCGACTGGCCGGCCCACGGTAAGCTTTCTGGCAAATGCACCACAATGTAATAGCGTTTGCGTTCCCGCTGTTTACAATGGGAGGTGCAGAGGTTAAGAGCGCGAAGACAATTGTCGACTGCGGTCACGCTCGTTCTCTGTGAACTTTTTGTGGATCATCATATGAAAAGAGCTCGTTCGTACGTTTCAGCTGCCTGATTCGACTGAGCTTCGCCGTTCGGCTTAGCGTCTCTCTACCAGCTGGTAATGGTCTCTGGTAGCCAGTCAAGAGCTAGGGATAACCATTAACTACGGGTTAGCAGTGGTAGTTTTATAGGTGAACTTGGCCGGAAAAGACAACGGCGTGTTTGAGTGGATGGATTTAGCTAGAGCCGCTGTTAATGCTGCTTATAATTATGCTGCGTGATTTTATGTATTTTATAATAGCGGTATACCAACACAACTGACATTTAATTCGTGTAAATGTTGCAAGAGCTAACGAAGGTTTGGCAAGAACCTGAATGCTACACATTATTTTCGGCGTGATAATTATACGTAAGGGGTTCAATCAGGAATGGACGACAAAACCATAAGCGTGATCCTACTACGTCCTTCCTCAGAAAGATCAAAATTAGACTTCGTACCTACTATTTAATTTTCTACTTGTAGTATTTACTGTATCAAGCAAAAGCGGTGTCGTTTTTGAGCTAAACCTGTTGTAGGAGGCTCAACTTCAGATTGTAACATTAGGCATCTTCTAATTGGCCACCAGCTTCGATGACCAACCAGATATTTATTTATATACAAAAGGGGATGTATTGACCATATATATAGAGAGTAGTTTAAAAGGTGCTATTTTCGATCGATAAACCTATAACGAAGCAGAGGATCTGCTGAGTATAGACGTACTACTATGATAAGCTAAAAAACAAACCAGTGTATCTAGATGCGAGCTCTTTTTGAAAAGGACAAAATCGACGATCAATCGTCGCGTTCGCAAATTTGTATTGTAATTTGTATCTGCACTGGAAGAGTCAATGAAACATAATGCAATTATAAACAAAAAAAAAAAAGAATCGAGCATATCGTCATTATTCCACGAAAATATACACTTTTGACCCTGTGATTTGTTCTAATCAGCCGCATGCTATTTTCTTTAACTAGTGAAAATCTATTTATAAAGTGATCCTTTTCCGCTAAGATGGAATCAGAACATAATTAACAATAGAGTACCTGAGCTTATCGGTTACGGCGTATCAAAGAGACCCTCTGTTCCTCCTAAAAAGGGGGACCCCTATAAATAGATAGGTCTTATGCAAAGCGAAGAAGTACATGCTAATATAAGCACACTTGATAAAACTTTTTGTTACATGCTTTTCTCCCTCCATCCCGCATGAAGAAGCTACATCTACTGAGCCTCCATGAATGGATCCAAGCAAATACTTGAGGGCGTCTTTCTGCCGCTTTTTCAGATTAAATGTTCATCGGACGATACAGAAACGATCAGAGATATGTGAGGAGTGCCTATTCGAGTGACGTTGGTTTATATATAATATAAGCGTTTGTTCTTCCGTTACGGGACGTAAATAGTAAAAGTTGCACACACCTATCGTCAGAAGCTTAATTCTAGATCTTACACGTCATACAAATATAGAATCGTTTTGCTATTGAATCCGACGTTGCTTCCATTTACCTACGTTCCTACATTGCCTCTGCTGTGCATCTGCATCATAATCGACACGGCCCTATTCCTCTTCACATAATTCCATAAGTTTTGTTATGTTGTAATCTAAGTTATAAATTTCTATGAGTTATCGCTACTTATAAATCCATAGCATCCAATTTCTTAATATATTTGTCTGTGACTCACTGCCACAATGTCCATCAGTTGTCGCAGGACATGGCAGCGTGCGCGATTAAATGCATTCGGCAGAATTTCCGTTTATTAATGGTTATCTGGGCCGGTATCTCACGTTGGTAACACAAAGAATGCTCTTTCGTTCCACGCTTCAGCTTCAATATGACTTTGAAATACGACGTTTGTTCATACATGCGGATAAATATAGCTACCTGCCTCCGCTTTTTTTCATTGTCCCTCAAACGCATCTACTGACAGACAGGACAATCACCTAATGATCAGATGATGACGTAATATCGAAGACAACGTACAGGCGTGAATAGGTGAGGTAAACGTTGCATCTGTTACCTAAAAGACCTATATAGAGTTGCGATTATAGATATATTCACGTATAAGAATACGATGTTCTCTTTGCGTATCGCTCTTATTGCAGACTTATTTTTTTAAGATCCGAAGGTAAAATGTTACTGTGTAATAGTGATGACTTTTTGTTCTCAGTATGCAACACTGTAGGGGCTCGATTGACTAGTAACTGCAAGTTAGCTTGAGGTTCGGGTGAAAAGTATGACAATTCTTTTAGTGAAATACAGATACTATAAGGCTGTACAGTGAAGTATAGAGAAGCCTGATATTTTTCGACGTTGTTTTAATCAATCACAGGTTACACCTAATCATATATTCCTAATAACAGACAGTCGGATGAAGCATATATCTTATGCCATTTTAGATCAGATCAGCCTTATAAAAAACAAGGAACCTTCTTTACATGGTCGTCGCTCTTACTATTAGTCAAATGAGGATTCAACATGAAGACATCAATGCTCGCCAATATTAATTAACGAATCCGATATAAGCGATAGACAAGTTTTACGTGGTTATCAGTATAAGTTGTCTCTATATCACGTATAACAATTCTTGTCGAATTGTCGTAAGTTAATCTGTCTAGATAAATTCGACCGAAAATTGATATTTCGACCATATACATGTATGGCGCTCGTTGAAGGACACAATATTAGGTCCATCAAGTTTCATCTAATTGCCGTTAATTTTTGCACTATTATTTCGGTAAGCTAAACTGGGGATTTGTATGGTTTATCGTTTTATAGGTTGAATCGGTACCAGATCTCCGGCTGCCTTCATACAAATGAAGACCTGCCTATTAGACTTAAAGCTAGTTTGCAAGTGTTGCAAGCACAATTGATGTATTTACACAGATACGATTGAACGTATCGAACGTATTATTGAGGAAAGACGGCACGCGCGCAGCGTCCTCTTCCAGTTTCATGGCGTTCGAATCACCCGCTCTAGCAACGTTTGCTATGAAAACATCTGAACTTGAAACACAAAATTCATATCGATATAGCGTTGTCATGCAGCGGTAGTTGTTTTGCGATCCCGACAACAATTACATGCATGCCCGCTTATCACATCCGGTCGGCTATGCTTGCTCGTATAATAGATAGCCCCCTGAAGCTAAACTTCTTCCTACTTCACGCGCCATCAATCCAGCCTTCAGGCCTTTTTTATTCATTGGCGCTTAGCGTAAGCGCACAATAAAATTCGTTGTCACCCACCGCACCTCACAGATGACAAGAGCCGATTATGGTTCATCTATGACGCTTTTTTATGTCCTTAAACGCTGATTACCACTAGAACGAAGACCAGGTATAGCACACCATTATGGTCGTCTTGATCTATTGGTATATTCAGGTTTCCTGGGCTAAACACAGAAAATGATTTCCAGAAGCTTTCCAATGACTGATAGATTCGATACGGTAATAGTCTTAGAAAGGCTGTTTTCTGTTACCGCAATAACTGATTTTGGCGAACGTGGACGCTGGACGTTGAGGTGATTGCCGACTGGCACTCTGCTAAAAGCGGCATAGCCCTTGTCCGATTTTTCCTCAATGATAAGAAGGAACGACTTGCAGCACGCACCGGCCACTACATACATGGATGTCGCGAATTTGGGGAACTCACGCTACGTGTTTTTTGCGGTGAAAGCCTGCGACAAATCAGTATCAATCCAACCACCCACTATCGTTATTGCCTATGGCGCGGCGTCAATCCATCTGCTGCATTTAGCTCCAACAGCCCCGAGCGTCACCGTCTTTTCGGTCACCAGTTGTTCGTGCTGATGGGATCCGGCTTGAACCTGCGGCACTCACTGGCACGCGGTGCCGTACTGATATTTGACTGCTAGATCACAGAAGTTTATCAGAGTTGATTGTGGAACGGCGAGCGCAGATCTCTCCGTCCGCTAATGTCGCACATTGTCCGTAAAGCGATTTGTGCCTTGTCGGTTATTCGCTGCTGATGTTTCGCGGAGATTGAACAAAGTAGAGAAGTAAAAAACTGAGCCAAATCGTACTGGTATGATTCGTGTCGACTGTTTTGAACAAAGTAGGTGACTTTCATCAGGGGACAGTGATATATCTTAAGATAACGACAGCTATGCTTACCTACACTTCATAGCCGTGTAACTTACGTAGATGACGTCGGCATTTGACGTGAGGATTTTCCTGTTGATTTTTTGCGCCGGGAAGAACAGCCGATCGCCCCCATCGAGTACATGGCATTCGCGCAATGTATGCACAGTCTTCCTTCAGCGGACAACTACCATATGTAACTGTTAGGCAGGTATCGTAGGAACTGGTCAGGAAGCAAACAACGCAAAGAGCGATATGGAAAAAAGATGACAGCGTCAATAAGAGCAGCAGAAGCAGTAGCAGCAACAGGGACAACATTATAAAAGACCGGAACGTTAAATTAGTGCTGACAACTTTGTCATGATGAAGGGATGCCAGTCGTCTTTGGGAAGTGACCGTTGAATTGGCTTAATGCCATAAGCTCTGCCATCTGGCAATGATAACGGGACATCTCTGCGTCGTGCCTGCTAAAACACTTGCGTGAACGCCGCCCCGGCTGCTTGCAACTCTTCCCCATATTATAGTCGACGCCTTAGTACCGCTATGAACATAGTACATCTAACTAGCCATTGTTTAAATGGCGCTGTTTCACTCGTTAGACGCTTTCCTACTTGACGTAGAGTACCGGTTGTTGCCACAAGTCGACTTAAGGTTAGTCGCGATGATGACGACGACGACGACGATGAACAGGCCCTATTGGCAAAAAAACATTTAACAGTTTGTATTTTTGGATTCGATGTGATTTCGGGTAAAATTATAATGAAAACATATTAAGTGGAAACATCATTCCAATCAAAGCGACGTAAAGCGTATAGACAATATTAATGATGATCCTATTGAAGGAGAAAGGAACAGATGTGTTTCTGAGATGCGATGTAAAATTAAAATTTAAGGACTAATAACAGAAATTTATTATAATGATACGGTATCGTCGTGGTCTGTTAGCAGGAAAACGATAAGCGTACCAGCAGGATCGCCAACGAGTTACAAATACTTTCTAATAATTTATTTCCTACGTTGACTGGGGGCGGTCTTTAGGGTCAATCTAGCAGCCGTTTTCGAGGCTCAAAGGCCCTACAGGAAATTTATAAGGATACTTAAGTCACCCATATTTTTATGACTATTTACCATCTCGGACATTACCAACACAGTTTCCATAGATCCCAGATGGACATTCTGTTAGATGTGATTGAAACACGAACTCGCACACACAAACACGAAGCTCTTTCTGCTAGAGTCTATATAACGATATAGAAAATGAACGGATTTGAATGCAGGTGGATTATTTTCACTTGGACGCGTAACAAGAGGGGAACTAGTAGTAGTAGTAGTAGTAGTCGACTCTAGCTGCGTGATGTTTATTTAATTGTAAATAGATATTTTTTTGACGTGCGGTTATTGTGCAAACAGTTATCAAATCATTCTTAAACAACTTTCCTTTCTTTGAACGTCTTCTTTCCACTTGGAGTGTTACGGCGCCTAATTGTTGACACGTGGGCATTTTACGTTTGGTTTGTCTCCTGCTGGACGCTCGGTCCGCCTTTCGAATCGAATGATGGCAACAAATAATTATTGAAATAAACCCATCACTCCTTGGTCTATGATGAGCAAACACAATAAAACAGCAGGGCAAGAAGTACAAGAATTACAAACATGACGTGTTATGAAAGTGCTAATTATCCTCTCAACAATGATATACACAAAATCGCTGTCGTCTGCTGTTGTTGTTGTTGTTGTTGTGTGCTTTCGGCTTTGCAACGTAGCGTGATAGTCAGATGTTATTGAAGATGATCAACGGTTATTACCCGTGTGTGAGAATAATAATGAGATATATTATAGATAACACGAATAGTAGTATTATTAGAATGTAACACATAGACTAGCGTAAATCGTTATCTCTAGAATCTAAATTTGCTGGATAAATAATTACTAGCAGATAGACCATATGTAGATATGTATTCATAGTATACATTTTGCTTCTTTTTGGATTTATTTACTTTTGTTGTTACTATTGTTGCTAATGTTGAGATTTTTTTGCTATCAAGAAACGTCTGCTAGTCGTCATCTCTGTCCGCTAATTGTCTCGATATAGTAGCAATAATAAAGTATGATATAGAGGCGCATCAGATAGTTTATCAAAGATCTGATTTATGATATGAATCTACATACGATATCTATTCGTAACATAGGGACTATTCGTTCGATAGATTTGACAGGATACCGAGAAGGTTTTGGATGTTCCCTATGTATATGTACATCTAT
>NW_019211457.1:27854271-27896151 GCF_002443255.2 Varroa destructor
ATATATACATATATTGAGAGAATCTATTATGAGAACACCATTGCATTTCGTTGATGATGGCTTTGTGTTGTTGTGGAGTACATAAGGACTTGATGGCCAAGGCTATTATTATTAAATAGTGGTAACGATTTTTATGGGGCGGGGAAGAGCTTCAAATAAACGATATGCCTGATTATGTAACCATTTCAGAGGTAATTGTGAAGTATGTCTCATTGAGGTGTTCTGTCACGTGCCGCATACTGGTATTAAACGTAACGATAATAAAGATATAACAATGCCCCAAAGGATACGATGGGTTGTAATCATTAATGGTCTTGCTGGTGGTCTTGTATTATATATAATGCAAAATATACGAGCCTATCGACAAAAAAACAACGGCCTAACACTATATAACTACGAGTGACTACTCCCGACTAGTTTCTATGTTGTATGATCAACAAGTGGTCGCTAGAACAGAAGACCGAGTGATTTTGCTAACAATACGCTAGTATTAATAACAGGAACTTCATATTGTGCCTGATTTCTTTCTTTGAAGGAATAAGCCTGAATGACACGAACAAGCACTAAAATAGCCGCTTCTTTTAATACAATGATAATGCTAATCTAAAATGTTACAGCAGTCACCTCTTGAGCTAAGTTACGTTGGGGTAACTTTAACAATTATGATAAAATAGCCCAGTAGAAATTAATGCTGCAGCTGGTTCATCAACGGTAACTGGCGACGATTGCCTCAAGGAAACATACGTTTCTGACCGGTGATAACGGGGCATCGCAACTGTAATGTAGCCATACGAAAGTTTGGATTTGTCTTCATCGGTAAAAGTTTCCGGAATGAATATGATTCATTGTGCACGGCGGATGCAAGCAATGGTCAAATAGGCGTTTATTAATGCGATCAGCTGTGGCGGGCAACTGGACTCAATGAACATCTTCTTCGTTAAGTTGCGGACTAAGTTAGATAATATTAATGGGGGAAACTTTACATAGAAGTATTTTGTGTTAGTTATTTCTAATTAACCAGTATGGGTCAACAATTTGGTCATTTACGCATTGTTCGAGGCCTTTTTATTGTGATTGTGTTTTACTTGATCCTTAGAATAAATGAGCTTTTTATTTGCTCATTGCCATTTATATCAATACAATGCTATTTCAAAACAGACGGGGCCAACCATGGTAACAGCTCCCTATTGATTGTTGAGCTGTCAGCGTCATACTCTTTTAAGACGTACGTATGCATTACGTAATTTAACCTTCTGTACGCACGCGGCATCTTCAAACGCATCAGCATGTATCTTGGACAGAGGTACCATTGTGGCGAAGCCTTTGTGCCACAGATGCATCATTCCTTTTCCGTTTTCATTGAAAATGTTAGCTAATGCTTAACAAGCAGACTGCGTTTCTGGTAGTTGTTCATTACATACTCAAAAGTACAGCACAGCCAATTAGGCCGGATATCAAAGCGTTAGACGAAGCTGGTCGAGAGACGACCCCGTGCTAAGAGAAAAAATTGCAGCCATCACATCCGATTTTCTTCGATTTTAATCATAGCCACGTGCCAGCAGCTGTCGCCAGCCGCCAGTCGTCCCTGCTGCTCCCGCTACGTTTCCCACAACTCTGTAGTGTAACTCTGCAACTACCGTGAAGTGGAGAAACCTTCCTTCGCCTGGCTGCGTTTCCAACTGAACCTAACATAATTTCGCCGCAGAATGCGCCATGGGCTCGTCTATCCATCATTGATTTGATGGCTGAAGTAGGATAATTGTACTAGCATGAGTTAGTGCCCCGACTTCGTAAGTATCTCGGACATATGTGTTTGACGCTGCGTGCGTCGTAGAGATGGACCAACTTTATGTTGCCAGCGATGACGTAACACATCTCGACACTCTGCCTAGACGAAGCGTTGGATGACAGCGTGAAGAAGTGGAACCGTTTCGATTTATTGAGCAAATGCCTTGTCGGCTCGTTTATTCGCTCATTCGCTTGGCCTGATTTCATGGCTTCATAAAACGGCAGCAGCGGTGAATCATGATAGTGGTGTTATTGTGCGTGAACCAGGCCCCCTTTCAAAGATCGGTGCCGTAGGCAACCGGAGGGACTTTTAGGCGACATGAACAAAACGCATCGCGCAGATGATTAAAGCTTATGATAGACACATCTATAGCAGTGGCGACAGCAGGAGGGGCGCTCGTAATAACAGCTATTACTAGTAGAGAAAACAACAACAAGAGCAACGACAACAACAACAACAACAACAACGAAGACAACGCCGTTGTCAACAGGGGTAACAATAAGCTTGCAGCAGTGACAATGTAGCAGCGGCGGCGGCGATGTACGCAATCGTCAAAACAAAAGATCAAGTACGCAGATGCTGTTGTTACTTTTTTTCGCTGCTTAGAACTATTCAGAGACAATTTCGCCAGTGAAAAGCGCCGTACCCGAACCAATGCGAGAGTAGCAAATCCACAGTCCAAGGTCGCTATCAGCACCCCCCACAACTAGTGTAACTATTAGCATTTTCCCCATGGTCCCGATTCCCCACCCCAGACCCGTTTACTAACTGTCGGACGATACAGCGAACCACATTCATACATCTTGGCTACAACGGTTACGGTGCCGCCATTCGTCTCAGTAGTTGTTTGACGCTGAAGCTAAATACGGTTAGGCAGTTACCGCTATCGCTGCCCCTGTGTCCTATAGTTGTAGGCTTATGGAGACTAAAACAACTGCTACGGTCACGATGACAATAGATTTCAATAAAACAACCGATGAGATTAACCAGTCGCCAACCAACGAATGGATGATGCTCAATATAAGATACATTTGACGTAGTAGCTGACGTCGCAGGCACTGCCTGTGCTGAAACAAAGAGGGCATCTGTAACAAATACATGTCGTAGATGGCGTCATGTCGCCTTTTCTGACGTACTTACGGACCGCGTTTGAATATAAGCGTGCGTGCGTGCGTGCGTGCATGCATCTATCTCTTTGTCTCTCAGTATTTTTCTCCGTCTTTTTTTTTTTGCATCTGCTTTTATTTATAAGAAGCTGTAGGTGTCGGCGCCCATTGACAAATTTTCGGTTATGATTGACTTCGTTCTGGTTTGGTTACATGGTCGACGCTACCGTTGAGAGATCGATGTTGTTGTTGGAAGAGGCAGCATCAATATTGTAAACTTATACGTAGGCGCAAAATGGAGACAATAGAAGTATCCATATAGAAGTTCGTTTGGTCAGTGCTATGACAGCAAGGGTTGTCACTAACATTAGGATCTTGGGCAAAGACTATATTTGATACTATTCAACTGGTTCACCGGGTTGGACTCTTGTTGATCCTGGCTGCATTGTCAAATAGCTAGTCAGCAGCTTCGGATCTTGTAAAGAATGACAGGAGTAGCAGTCCATTGAGTACCTCCGTCGGTTACGATTCGTGAATGGTTAAAAAGTTGTCGGTGCATATGTATGGATGATATGAAAATCAGGTGGCACGAATTTAGCGAGCGGAGGAGAAAAACAGTACTCGAAAGGTCTGCGCTGCATTAATGCTTCATAAAAGCGAGATAAAAGACAAAGTGATACAAGGAACCATACCTGTATGGAGCTCCATACGATGAAGTAACCCTGTATGACCTCGTCTGCCGGCCCATTCATCCTGCTGTTCAGAAGTCATACGTATCGAGTCGATTGCAAAGAAAAATGGTAACATTAAGGCATTAAGACGCCCAGTTCACTTAATTAATAAGTACATTTATTCAGTCGACACCATTTAAACAGCGATCGTTACTGCAACCAGTGCCAACATAATAATCAGTGCGGTAACACAGTTACCAGTTAGAGGGCAGGTTTCGTCACAACAACGTTAAGCAAATAGCGACTAACGTGGCTGGTATTCCCATGAGACGGGTTGTAACCGCTAAACTAATTAATTTAAAGTGAACCTGAATATTTGCACCGCCATTAGCCAGGCTTTCTAGTCCAGTGAAATCATGGCGATAGATAGATACCTACGACATTTGTCCTGATTACGGCTTTGCTAAAGCGTTGCAAACGAGGCTGGAAAAAAAATAGGTCGTCGCCGAGCTTCATACAGCTGCAAACAGGTCTAAAACAGTAACAGTGGTCGGCGTCTAGCGACAGCTGTGAAACGGAATCCGACGATGAATGGCACTGCTTGTACGACGAGCAAGTGGGCCGCATGACGTTGAAGTCACACGGCGAAACTGATGTCGCTCTACAGCTGCATAGGGCACTCTACGTTACATGTTGGCTTATTTTTTTTTTAGCACAACGGTGGTGGTGGTGGCCACGGTTGTTCTATTCGTCTCCATTCCATCCTGTTGTCGAATACTAACTTCTTCGTTAGGTTTCGACGTTCGGCACGTTCACACCAGTGCATCCCGAGGAGGGGCCATTTCTGATGCAGCTGCTGCTGTTATCTATAAAGTCGGCTCTATAAAGCACGTGTTTACAAAAATGAAGCAGCTGGTCTTATTGTATTGTAGACGTCCTGCAAGAAACAGATCTATCTATACCTGTATTGTTGCTATTGTTGTTCCAAAAAGCACTAATCAGACGTCAGTGTGATTAGCATCTGTACAATTTCGCGCATCCGCTCAGTTAGTAGCGGCCTGTATAGAAGAGTTGATTTGGAACTACACCATTCTCAGATTATCGCACCATAGGCCCTGTATGGCGTACACTTGGCGACCACTTAGTTTTGCTCGTTGGCCCCAGCGAATGATATTTACTGTTACACGCATAACAGTACTTTAACTGTAATAGATAGATGTGGCTGACTGTTGGTCGTATCTTTATGTGTGTATATCTGTGTTTATCTGCATGTGTTTTTGAGTAGATCTTGTAGGCCGTGAGAACTAGCAGCGGCAAGGTTTGCCCCGGCGTTTCGACGAGTAGCGAGTATGGTAACGAAGACACTGTGTCTTCATACACCTTGTCTACCCACTTCAATGGAGGGTCGAGAGGGGCACTGAACAATAAGTGATCATTGAAATGAGGTAGCAAAGAGTGAAAGCGTGTTGCTTCCTAGCTAGAAATTTGTAATTGTGATTGTTACGACAGACTAATTATCGCCACGACCGTATCCATCGGTTGTGTACCGCACATAATGCATTATAATGTATGTATCATATCGCTGTGTTGAACCTAAATCGACAAAAACCGGGCTTTGGTGTCACCACGACCCGGGAAGACAGCTGCGTGACCGTCCATCCCTGTCAAGACGCTAAGTATAAACCATCATTGGTATTATGACATCCCGGTGTCTCATTATCATGCTTGTCCTTGCCTGTAATGGTTTATAAGACTCGGCAAACAGAAGGGCGAATAACTTGCGTAATAAGTTATATTCGACCGGTTAAGAAGTGAAACTGTGGGATCCAGTGTTGCAAAAAGGACACAACAAACGCTACGTGTGTATTGGAGTAATTTTGGCCTTTATGAAAGACCAGGTAGAATTAATAGGTAGCTTACTCTCAATGGCTAGCTTCCAGGAGTTGTCAACCAGGCGTAATACGACAACAAGAGAAAATGTAAGAATAGCAGCAATCAAAGGTGCTCAACAAACGGGTTTCAGTCCCAACAAAATAACTTAAGTTTTTGCAAAAACCGCAATGAATATGTATGTTGATGTTGAAGTAGTGGGTCATCTGCAGCATGCTGACATTGTACCTTCATTGTGATTTATCACTATTATTATTATCTATCTCCATACCGTAACAAACACTAATTGAACTCTATTTTTCTACAGTCCCACATAGCTAACTAGAGACAGATCTGACAGCGGAATATGATTCTCCTGTAACGTCATGCGGGTACGTACTTCCATTACTGTTGCATTTTCTATCAGCCAAAATACTCGTAAATTTCATAGCACTGACATTAATTCATATCAACATACGAAAAATTTCGAATCAAATCCTCAATGACTAATATCCATGCATTATGATTTTTGTTACTTCGAAAAAACCCGCCACACACGATAATCGCGCTCATTCAACAGAATGTCCTGAGCCAAATCCCTGCTTTGTACTTTCTGCTACGGCTGGATCATTCGGCGAATCAACCAGCGGTACAAGCAAAGACAAAAAAAAAACAAAGATATTCTACTCATTTATTGCATTTCCCCAGATTTCACCGATTTCTCCTACTGACAATCCCAGACCCCACAGTTCTCGTCGAAACGCAGTAGTTCGCCATTTTTTGGTCAGAGAGGTTCGCCAGCAGCTCATGATGGCATTACAACGTCTGATGCAGACCCGACGGGGAATACAAGCTCGCACGTCAGCGCGAAGGATTCACTTAAACGGCAATAGCCGTAGTAATAGCGGCCGTTGAAGGTCATCAACATCTTGTTTGCCATATTTAACTTTGGCCTGAGTGGCAACACAGTGGCAGCTAGTTGCTTCGATTACTGCTTCTGCTGCTGGTGATGCTAGTAGCAAGTGGAATTTTTCACCCTGTTCATTCTTGGACAACAACAGAAGGTATCGACCTGGGCAACCATGTCGACGCTGAATAACAGGGTACGCCTGCAGTAATGGCCGCGGAGCAAACAGACACGAGGGTTAGAAGCTGTTTGTCTGAGTTTAGTTAAGCCACCGTTGTTTGACGATTGATTTTATTTTTATCCTCATTATTAGTTTTATTTAACTGTGCCCCGCTGTCGCAGCGGTAGTTGCTGTGGGCATCGCTAGCAAATAAACCTACTATTAGCCTATAAATATATATAAAAATAAACCTACTACCTAAAGTCGTCATGGGGGTAGCAGCAGTGGGGGACCAAACGCACCATGCTCTCCTTGACCACTGCTCTTACGCATATATATATATACAACGTAAGAAGGGGTAAGTACAACCAACCGCGGTTAGCCCATCCCGTTTGAACAGTTATGGCAAGGAGCTCTAGTTGCTTCTTCACAGATGCCAAAAGCTTAACCTCAATGAAATCTACGGTAGAGGTATTCGGTGATGAGGCCTCTATATGCCGTTTGTCTTTATACCAAAGGCAAATAATCATACTGGGCGCTTTTAGGTCGAATACGTTGATCCTATGTGTGCCGACGGCGCATACACTAGGTACCGGTAGGCGCTGCGCTAATAGTAGTGTGGCCCCGGAAAGGGTCGAATTTGACAAACACCCCGTAACTTTTAAAAGTGTACGTGAAAATTACTGATATAAGTACGACGTGAATGAAAAAGCACAGCAGGATTCAGGCGCAGCGATTGAGCGCTGTTCTACAATGCCACAACCGGTACAATCAGGATTTCCACTTGTCGGCGTAATAATCAACGTTATTACTTCTGCATGTTAACGTAAATAAGCGGGTATATACGGAAACACGACGCTTATTATAAATGCTTGGCTAGAAAATAACGACGTGATGATATTTTTGGGTGATCCTATTGCTTGACCCTTCGGAACCGCTGGTGATTGTTTCGAAGATAGCGTACATTTCTATTTTTTCGATCCTTGTAACAAAAAAAGATGTGTGAAAATGCGGCCTTTGGAATAAAGACAGAAGGATGTATCGTATAATTAATGATGCTGGATATCTTGGGATTGCTAGAAATGCTTTTTTTTTTTTCTTTCTTTATCGTGATTGATGGGATTCACGTGATTGATGGGTGATTTTTTTGGATTGCAGTTACAACTTACAATGTACATTTAGCTGTTGCGTTTTGTAAACCTTGATTATATTGTTGTTGTTATTATTGTAAATATTGTGTTAATTAACTGGAAAAAAAGTATGACAAAAATATAGGTTCAATTTATTGGCATTACGAAAAATAGGCTGAGGTTTGAACGACGAACGGTACCATAACGTATGCGTAAGCTCACAAAAAAGTGAATATTAGTGTAAAAAAATAATGAGAAGTATTGAGTTTACTAATAAATAACTTTCTTTTGGTTTCAGGTAAGTGCGGCTGAAGCTTATTTATCAAACGGCAGAAGAATGAAGATTTCAGCTGACCCTTTACATCCTAGTGATGTGTCGTTTTCAAGTGTAACGGTCCTTGCGGACTCCCCATACTACAGCATCAAATACTGATGAAGTCTGCATTCGCGTGTCGAAAATTGGGTTAAATCTGTCCGAATGGAACCTACATTAAAAATAGTTTCAACCAGTGACTCAGATGATTTTAACCGAATTACTCAGATGATTCCGTCTAACGCAAAACGCAAGATGTCGTCACGTTTATATAAATGATCTCACCGTTTTTTATGTGCGTGTCATTTTTTGAATGTTCTAATGGATTTAACCACGTCGATACTGTTGGGGACACTCAGTGCCAAAAAATTTTAATATATATATTTTCATTTGGAAAGAAAAACCTTGACGACATCGGCCCAGTGGGTCGATCTGAGGCTGACATTGTTGATTAACTTTGGCGGGGCCATTTAGGTTACGCGTAGCGTCTTTCTTGGTCGGCATCGTGTCCGTCTCGGGGTTCAGGCGTTCGTGCCGAACGTAAATTTCTACTTCAATGATCTTTATATAGACAAGTGTCTTATAGAAAATGTTTTTCCTTGTTTTATAAATTTGATAACTTTTTTTTACGACGTGAATCAAGCTGCAAATCAGCCTTAGAATACGACATTATTTTTAGCTGTCTTGTTGGGCATACGAATATAACTGCACTGGAAGCTTACCACTATGCTTCAGATATGTATTCTTAGGACCTTTTTTTTGTACTGCCTCTACAAAAATACGCAAAAGCTGTCATCCACGTTTGTATTATCGCGGGCTTGTGCGAGTGGCTGAGTCAAACTGGTTTTTTTTATTCTTCGATTGCATATATACAGCACATCGCTATATATACGCGCCTCTTGGTAAACCATCTATAATGAAGCAGCGTGCCACCGACGTACTGTGTTTTCCTATAACGACTATTGAGATTATCTTGTAACACCTTGCCGAAAGTTAGCTTCTCCCCAAAAGCACTTTTTAGTGATATGGCTTTTTAATGCCAGTAATAAACCAGTGAAATTAGCCAATAACTTAAACGTATCGATGGAGAAAAGTCTATTTCGATGTCACAGCCATGGAATACCCTGTCAATTGAATAAACCGTATATGATCTGAAGATCGGTTATCAGGCAACAAGCATTCACTGAAACGAGCAAAAGGAAAACGATCCTCGTAACATTGGAGCGGATCTCGATCTGGAGAAAGCTCCAAAATACGGTTAGGTAAAATAGCTATACTTGAATCAGATGTTAATTGACATCTTTCTGCAAAAATATTTGTCGCTTGGCATTGTTTAATAAACCGTACAACCGATTATAATAAACAATGATAGAGAACTATTTGGAAATTTTCGTAGAAATTTTTTTTTTCCCGTAGAAAATATAAGAAAAAACTGTGCAAAATGCGACACAATTCGCTCTAATCATCGTCAGTATCATTCAGTCTTTCAGTCGAACCGATGCTGTGTTCTCACCAGAATTGCCCCATCAGAAAGAAGCTTCTCGTTGAGCATGTCCGCACTGCTATCGGCGATCTATGTATACTTTCTGGCCGGCATGCATCTATTATCGGCTGTGTCGAAGTCGTCGTCTTATGGAACATTGAAATGAGTGCACAAAATTGCCCCTTGTCGTCACGTCGATATTTACTTCATCAACTCGCGTTATCATTGGTAAGCACCCAACAAAACCGATCAGAAATACATTTATGAGCTAATTATCGACGTGCGCGAGCGGCACGATCAAGCCGACTCATCAAAGGCAGAACGTGAAAAAAGTGACGCTTTCTTGTCTCGCAGTTTCTCTGAGTACCAATTTCTTTGTCTGTTGATTCGACGGTGTTTTGTGCCTTGCAATATCGAAGAAGCGCAGCAAATTTACAGCAGATTTACAGCGAAAACAAAAACAGCGTGAAAAAGATGCGACGCCTAACGCTGCTCTAAGTGGTGCTAGCGTATGTTTAGTCCACAAATTAAGGATAATTGTCTGCGCGATCTATATCTGCATCTCCTATAGCAATGCCGCTGAAAACGCTGTAGTGGTTCACTTTAGTATACTGAGCAAATGAGGTCTGATCTTGATCAGAAGTTGGTGCGGGGAATCAGAGCCGTACTAGAAGAAGCCTCGTCAAATCCACTTATGGGCAGGATTTCGTTGCCTAATCTCGTCCACCATCATTGCCTGATCAAGCAGTTGGGGGTAACGGACGGAGGTAAGTAGGTATCTGATTAAACGGACGACCGGCCTTTGCCATTCGCTGTCGACATAATGATCAATATATTTGCTTTTCTGTTCTTTACCGATGGTGAATCCCTGCTTGTATACCCGCACTTGGATTCGTTGCCGGTAAACGCACAAACAAATTAACACCATTACAGTCATATTGCGATACATAATATAGAGATTGTTCATAGTATAAGGGTGCATTCGGGCTAGCTGACCGCGTGTTTAGGGGCCACTTGTTTGCTACAGGGCCAAATTGTAACTAACATTTGCAACATTTGGGACGCTTCTGAGCGGCATCTAATGCTGCGGCGGTGCCGAAGATTATAGCAGCAGGACAATAACAACAATAGTAACTGCTTTTGATGTCGGAAGAATCTTCAGAGACCTTGACACGTCCTCATTGGGTCGCTTGTTGTTTGGCTTAACATGGGGTAGAAGGAGCGCGGGGTGTCACGGACAGAATCAGCAAATGCACGCGGGTCTATGGATGACTTTCAGCGATGGTGGTTATCTTCGTTATAGTTGTTATTGTTGTGCTTGTACTATTGCTGTTGTATTCTTGTGGTATCGTGAACCGCCATAAGGAGTTAATGGTGTGATCTATTCTTGATTGATAGAAAGTAGCGAGACAAAACAATAGCCTGTTTCACCTGCTGATCATCGGCGTATCGCGAACTTGGAACGAAGACTGTTTAGAGAAGAAGAAACGAAAGACACAATCAATAAGAATAATAGTAATGATGATGTGAACGAAACATAATGCCAAATGACATATTACTAATAAGAGATTAGCAGGCGAAATTATGCCGATCTATAGTGTGTACAAGACGATACAAGGATGCAATATGATTAACTGTAAGTGGGTCTTTGTTAAATGGTAATAGAAATTGAAATTAAATGAAAGCTTTATATTATTCGTGTGCTTTACAATGCCTTACGAAGGGCAATCTCGATAGTTTTTTAGTCTATAGTGAAGAGCAGACTGTGCGCAGTTGATTTATTCGAAGGGGCTTTTCATTGTGGGGTAACTTGAAGGGGCGCTGATTTAATAGAGCTGTGTGGGAAAAGGATACTGCATTAAGACGAGTGATCTGCTGCGCTTCAACGTATTCTAGAAGGTGTCTGGATATAGCACATAATGGAACTACAAGCAGAAAAAAATAGTTACCATATCGTTTCATAGGTTCGTTAAAGAAAAAGCCAAATAAACCCAGCAAGACCCGCCTAAAGTAATGCCTAGTAGCTTGAGTACCGGACGTAAAAAAATATACTGAGAAAATTAAAAATCGTCATCAAAGCTCCTAGATATCCATTGTGGTCAGCTTGAACTAGAGGAAAAGATTAATTTACTCCTTTATATATATATATAATATACGTTTAATAATATAGATAACTTTAGTTATATCGAATTCGCTATTTTGTTGGAAGTGGTTTCACTTAGCCTGTCTGACATGAGACACAGTGCAAACATCCATTGCGTCCACCCTTCCCATTTGCGGCTATTTACCGCAAACTTTTAGTTCCTTCTAGTGATTTATCTTGTATGATATAATCCATCAACCTGTAAGCTGTTCTCTCACACACATTGTAGATATATTTGACCGTTGCTATAGGTTCCTAGATAATGCAACATAGACTTCATATAATTTGAACTCGATTTGTACTGATATATGAAATATATATATAAATTTCGCATATATATCAAATATTCGCATACAAATTGGCCGCAACAGGACATCGCCATCGGCACTATTATTATAACCTTCCTTCGTGATAAAGATTGTAATTACTTATTCGTTTAATTATTCCTGATCATTCGATAGGACTATACTGGTTATCGGAAATGCCGGTTGCACTGGGTTAACAACGTGCCAATATCTTCAATGAGCAAATCTTGACTCTCCTACAATAGGGCATTAAGGACAGAGAGATCTGCTGACGTACGCGCGGAGACAGACTTAAAAGCTCGTCTTGCTGATCGTTCAGGTCTCCAAAAACTGTGCCGTGGTTAGATTAAAAAAAAAAAAGGTCGTCACAAGGGTCGTCGTGGCCAGGTGATCAATACCAAACTGCGCGCAGAAATTGCTGCCGCCATGAAAATGGAAGACACCAGCATTTGGCTTTCGCTATAAGCTGCTGACAGCTGGGCCCCCCAGTTGTTCCTACTTCTGTTTTTTCCGTGGCTATAAATTGCAACGCGGTCTTGTCGAGATCAAGTAACCCGTTTCATTCCATTGGTTTGCTCTGACTCGGTCGTCAGACCTTTTCATCACAGTTAGGTTCCAAGGTATGTATGCATCATTCCTGAAGTACGAAGAGTCTATGTAGGAAGCAGAAGTCCCATGATAGCTTGAAACAAGAAGACTGCCTTGAAGACAGTTCGAGAGCGATTATTTTCCAGTTGTTAAAGTAAAATGCTCCACAGAAAAAGTAGCAGCAAAAAAGGCGAGGTAAAAACTCGCAAGCTGGCACAGTACAGATGCGATAGGCGGGGCTAAGTGCAGTACCATCGTATGTTAATAGGTAAATAATATTAGTAAACAGAATCAAGTGTGTAATTAAGTATTGTTAATAGATCTTCGTTATGGACTGTTCATTCATCTATAAACGGATGCATGTTTCATCCATGTCCATGGCAGTAAATGTACATGATCCTACTAATATGCAAAGCTATCTGAGAGGCACGTGCGCTTCAGGGTTCAGGGCCGAGACCCGTGGCATAAATAATGGCATAAAAGGTGTTAATAGCATACAAGGTCTAACATCACGCTTAATGAAGCAGTGCTGGCAGGCCAGTACGGACCTTGTAAATTGTAGGGGGCTAATTGTTAATCATGCGGTTTGAAGGAACGAAGAGTAAATAGGTAGGTAACGGAAAGAATAGATTTATAAAGCCTGATCATGCATTATATGTTTCGAGTTTTACGTCCAATACCGGGGTTAGGCATTCCATCAGATAGACGGCTGGCAGTCCCCCAGCATAAAACGAAGTCTACTTATCTATGCCCGGCTTCGAACCTAGACCACAATGTGTCCCTAATAATAGCAAACAGATATATTATTTACTAGGCTATCACGGAGACAATCTGCTAAAGTAGAATATCACAAGCGTAATCCTGCCACAACGACCAGAACAACACTATGAAGCGACATGGGTTAGTTAAAACTTATGTAGATATATGCATATGACGCAACTGAATCGCATAGACCCAGTGAAAATGTTGCTAACTTACGAAGATTATTGGTTAACTTGAAACAGCGTTATTGATATATTCAAACGCATAGTGGATGCAAGTTAAATAACAAGGCTAATCGAGCTAGTTATATATATATATATATATATATATATATATATATATATGTCTCGAAGCGAGCAATCACAATAGAAAATGTTGGTTTATAAAAAAAATAGTGCTCCGTCTAGGGGGCCAACCTTAGTGTGATGTTCCACTTACAAACAATAAGCAATGTCTACACAGTATGACGGCATATTTGAACATCTGTGATGTATTCTTTTACATGATATTGTTCGGTTAGTTTTTCTAGCAGGGCTAGCTGGCGATACGGGTATAACGGGAATGAGACAAACGTACTATCGAATCTGTCTTCTATGCTTTATTTGGCAAGAAGGGCTCAATGCAAGAACTAACACGGAGCATTACGGCGCGGCTTTATTCGTATCGCATCAGAGAACATATGTAGATATTATGGTTAAATGAAGATTCGTTGAAGTACTGTCCAATATCAGGATGTTAAAGCTGAATCTTTCGAATATCTGAGTTTCGGCAATGTCCGGCTGCGCTGAAATCTACAATCATCTGAAGTGAAAAACATGCCTTCTAGCGTTAGTCTGGATAGTTCCGCTAGTTGAAAAATTGATCAATGTGGTACGTACACGTACACGTATTAATACCATGACCCTCAATGCTATCTGCGGGTTATCTACGATTGGCCAGCAATTGACCAGATTCGAGGTAACAAACATCTGGATAGGGCGGCACGACGCTGTAGTGCCGCATATTCTGACAAGACACGATAATCTGCACTGTATTTTATCTGACTCACGCGTTAATCTGATCTTCGCCAGCAAATGAGTTATGTTTCTTGCTGATTGTTTTCACCCTTTACGTCTATTGCAACTCGTACCTCCGATGATGTCATGACAATGACGGCTGTCTCAGAACAACACAATGTCACGTAAAAAGGCAAACCATATCATTTCCAGTAAATTCGTAGTGACAACGAACGAAGAGGGAGAGTTCCTAACAACATAATAACAGCGCTCGGGATGTGCAGCGGTCTTCAACACCAGTTGCATCTGTGCACTAACGGAAGTTTATCTACTTATGACTTATACCAGTAGTACAGTGCTGCTACCTATATATACATATAATTACGATGAGCACTAACTTCACGCTCTTGTGCGAACGGCGCTGGTAGAAGTCGATGATTAACTGGGCATATTTTGCACAGAAGGCCAGCACAAACGCAGTGTTTGTTTGACTGCTAATTGAATCGTTAAACGGAACTTGCCGCACAGAATACAAATGCAAAGCTCCCCAGTTTCCACCCGTGCCGGTCGAATGTTGCCTATTCTTGCTGTTGATCTCAACGAAACGTTTCTAGGGATAAACGCATAGGAGCTTCGCCTTCTATGCACGTATAGCCTGTATCTTTTTGGTGGGTCTATTTTTTTGGGCTTCAAAGTTCGTAATAGTTTGAAATTTAGTTGAACGCCACGTACATGCCCTATTGACTGATATCTGCTAGCTCATTTACCCTTCGAATTATTTATCCACCCTACCGTCTACGTGATGAGTTTTGCCTTAGCGTTATAGAATATTAAAAAATCTTTATTCTTGTTACACAATACCTGAAAAAACCCGAGTTACAGCTACGCTCGAACGGTGAAAATTACCTGAACAGGCAGACACAACGTATCCAAAATCTGATTCTACGCAACTATTGTCGGCGTCGTCAGAGCCAGGTCTGCAATCTAAAAATTGTAAAGCAGTCCGACGGTGAGCGTCACGGAAGTCCGAGTGGTCGGAGCGATTCAGTGAGACCAGTCATTCACACTTAGGGTTTGCCCCTTCACGTGAGTTCTACGCAAAAAATTGCTTACTGCGGCTGAGTGGCGTACGTATTTTATGTTATTGACGGTGACAAACGGCATAAACCACAGGAGCAGATCCATGATAACGAGAAATCAGCTAGTGCCATTAGTGCGGTCGGATGGTTTAGTGGCTGCTATTTAAATGTAACTAATTAGACAGATATGTGATTATACCGTAAGTATATAATGTATAAGCAATCCAGAGCACCCATTCGTACTAATCTATTAAATATTAAGAAAGGACTATTTGTTCATCTATGAACTGGCCGGTCGACCTTTGCCTTTGCTAATGACTAATTATACAACGTTTGACCTCGCAGGTTCTCCACATGCGTGTGTTGCTGTTGTTCTTGTTTTCGTCGAAGTCACAAAGCCACCGACAAATTAGATTGTACCTAATACCACCGTCGACGCTATTACTTTCATTTTCGGCGTCAGACGTCATAAGTCGTCCTCCTCATCATGATCACAGCCAGCATTATCATCATAGTCGTCCGAGAGTGAATGATTGTGCAATCCCTAACAAATTGAAACTTCCCATTTGGTCCGTTGATATGGGGCACAATTCGCGAACAGTTGAGCTGTGTGCCTCAAGCGAATCAAGTACCTGCCTAGTGCCTATTTGGTTGCCTTTTATTTTATCCCGCCGCTTTATTCTACCCCCGCCTTCCCCATATTGCTAATTCCGCTCTACAACCGATTTAACGGAAGTGGCAGTGGGGGCCATCATAGATAACGATCATTGATAACGGATAACGCAGCTGCGATTATTAGGACTACTCGGGTTCCTCACTGTGCTATACCGTGTGTGTACGTGGGTGGTGACGTATGAGCCACAGCACCGATTTGCCCTTACAAATCGTTCCACGTGAGCAATGTCTTTCGTCCGAACCAGCATATACTGTAACGCGGGCTATTCCCTTCCATCCGCCCCGCTACTGCTCTTTTTGTTAGTTAGAAGAGCGTATACTCCAATTATCACAGTGGCTATCAATACTATAGTTGATTGCATTGCACCGTTATTTGTCTCACAGGTGGACCATAGGTAGGGCCACGCACCAGCGCACGAACGAAATAATAGATCAATAACGAAAGTGAAGATCAATGAGTGCCAAACAGCAATTCAGTGAAGATGGTAGCAACAAACATGAGGGATATGATAAAAATCGATACCACAACAGTGTGGCAGTATGTGTTTGGGCCGTGCATCGTGAACCCTATCCGCCCCCATGACAGCAGAGCCTACGCGAATGTTACCTGCAACATTTGGTGTAACATTGCCCCATCGACATAAATTTAACAACTATCTACATTATCAAGCAATGGCAGCGACAATACAAACAAGACGATTACGAGCCTCGGCTATTAAGACAAAAGACGAGTGCAATATATGTGAGCTGCAGGCTACGGCGGATGCGGCAGAACGCAGAGTTTACAAATCAGCCAAAATAGTAAGAACGATAAAAAAAGGCCAGTGTCGCGTTTGAATGCCGATTTGTTGCTAGTCCAATACATCTGCAGCAGCGGACTGCCATTAAAGCAGCATGCTGCGACACGACACGATACAATTATGGGAGAATTATCGACTGTCGCTGAGGCACATCAGGGCCGATTTGGTCAATATTACATGTGTGTTCATCCGGTGCTGCCTTTCAAGAATAGTGCGGTGATATATGAAGCAAGGCGAGGGTATGGCGTACAAAATGGGTTCATGGTGTATTTTATGGGTTGGACAACAACGACAAGAACAACAATTATGGCAACTATATAAACGCATAGCAAAATCGCTTTGTTGTAGTTTGTAATCAACTAATGCATATTACATACTCTTTAATTAATGCCAGATCAATGTAGGCCCCTGCCAGTGAATGCTGGTAATGATGCCCCGTCGTTTTTCTGTTCGTTCAAGTCGATAAACGACATAGACCGACAAGACGTTTGCTAGCGACGACGTCGGTGGCAGTAATGGACTAACGTTCCCGAGACGTACAAAAAAGATGCTATTCTGGGATGACAAAACAGCCGAGAAAACCAAATCTGGGTAGAATTGTGTGTTGGCCCGAGTACGCATCACGCATGAGTTTGGATGTACGTATGTACGCGGGGCAAACAGTGATCTCCGATTAGAATTGTGGCAATAATAGCAGCTGAGTTGGCTTTGATTTTATCAACGGTACATGGGCTGTTATTTTTACTATTATATTTACTTGTAGCGATAATTTGCAATTAATCTCTTACGGTGTTGAGAACACATCACAGATCAGTATGCACACGTATAACATATATCGGTACGTGTACTGGTCACGCTTCACTGTCATACGCTCATAAGACGAGCTCAATGCTCTTCACGAACTGGCAGTATTTCGAAATTGTCCAAGAACGTTGAGACGAAATCAAAATTCATCCAGTAGGGATGAGCTTAGTCGAAGTGTGCTTCCATTGGCTCGTATTTCTGTATGAACCCTATATTTATAGACATATTGCCACATCACGCCAGCCAAAATTCTGCTGGCATTTATAGGGATTTTGTATCGGAAGCAGTGTTATATATTTCAAGGCGTATTCATGCAAAAAAGCACATAGCCTCGCATGGCAGCGCTCCCGGTTGTTTTCAAGTATTTACTATCAGACGTCGATTCCAATTAGTTTTCAAGATAAGCCCTCGATTGTGTTGGGTTAATATGAGCAAAGTACATGTAATGTATATTGCTTTGGTAAGCAACAATGATTACGGTACGTAGCGAATCAATGCTTCTGACTGAGTAACAGAATGGATGTAGATGTAAGATCTGTAATATTAATCACTCCCAAATGACGACACATAGAATGCGAAATTGGTGTAAATTTTCCGGCATTATTCGGTGTAATGATGGAACGGGTAACAAGCTTGCTAACTAAACTAAGGGATATGCGCGCGGTCTAGGTTCAGGTAAACACATTTCGCTTGGTGCTGGCGAGAAACCAGCAATCGATAACGTAAATAATATCTAACGGCTTAATAAATTCGTTTTATCAATGTGACCCTTTTCCTCTTCTAGCTACCGCCCTTCCGCCTCTCCCACGTCTTATCTAAACATTAACAATAAAAAGTATCGAAACTCTTTGCTCACTGCATCGGTTCTTTGATTTCCGTTTGCTCTGCGCCTTTTGCAACAAAGTGTGACTTCCGTACGGATTCTTCCAATCATCTCTATCGCGTCCCATCTAATTGTATGCATGCGAAAGATATGTGCTTGCTAGCTCGGCTGAATGAAGTCAAAATGAACCTAAAGCTGGACACCTAATCGAGCTGCATGGTCATGACGGAAGACACAGTGAGGGCGAGGTAATGCTAAGCGCAGCGTTCGTTTGCTTTAGAAGTTCAAAGGTAATAAGCAAGATCTGCAGTTGAACATAATAGATCAGATGCTGGTGACATTGTATGCGCCACAACGTCTGCTGTTTGACAGCAGCCTGGTAGACTGGGTTGCAACAGACGCATAATGGTAGCAGCAAGCAAAGAGTGAGAGTTACAAAGACATTAGTCCTTTTTGAGTTGGGCATTGGGCTTACCTCAGAAGTGCCGTGCTCAAAGGACCCCTTCTCCCCCTCTGATGTTGGTGGTGGGAAGTGACGTTCGTTGGGATTCAGTGTGGCAGTGGCTGACTGTCTTATGGGCTTGTGCTTGGCCGGATCACTATCTCGCCAGTCACGAAGACCCTGTGATCCCGATGACCCCTACCCATGAATGGAATCATCGAGTAGTCGTTGCAGTAGCACCAGATCTCGCTAAAGAAATCCGACGACATTTGGAACTAGACATATAGGCTTCTTGTTCCTATGATTTTTCTGGCTTTCTGCTGGGATCGGCGTTCTGGTTGTGCCAAGCCGGGCCTTTGCCACAAACTGTACGCGGCGGTGGGGCCTTCAATGTAAAAATGAAGACAACGGAGTCATTTAGCTTCTTGCCCCTTTTGGGTAGCTCATCGCGTTATCCACCGTTACATCATTGACAATTACCTTATTGTCATTATGGCAATTACGTGAATTGAATGAAACGCTGGGGCAGCGAAGCCAGCTGGAGCTCAGCGCTGAAGAAGGCAACATTGCTGGCTGTACGGCTATTCCTAACACGAGCGAGAGAACTGACTTTGATAACTTTCGGACTTACTTCAATTAGTAGTTCACTTTAGCCTTTATTCTCTAAGTTGGCATACGCTCAACAGCGAAAACGATATAGTGGCGTGCCATTTTCACGGTCGCACGTTAGCGAAGCAGCTCACGCTTCTGTCTAGTGCCGCAGCCAGCATCAGCGCCAGTGGTACGATCACCAGCATCGTGAGAATGCACAATTAAATTAAATAGTTGATGAATGAGTGAATTTAAAGAAAAAGTCGTATCTATCATAAAGTCCTTTACAGGGAGGCAACAAGCGGCTATTGACACGCGATTGCAATGGCTGATACACTAACACGGTAAACCAAGTTATATTACCCTTCATAGTTGCTTGGGGCCTGCTACGCATTTAATAAACCCCTTGAAGCCCGAACATTTTGCATGGAATCGGCAATAATTATCGATCAGCTCGAAGGGATCCAACAGTTCCAGCTCGTACGAGCAACTGAAAAGGCCACCCGACAGCCCTATCGAAAGGTAGAGCAGGAATAACCCAGCATTTCGGCTAGCCGTATTCGATGATTTCATGTTATCATTGAGTCGATTGAGGGACAGTGACTCGTAGAAGCGTATTATTTGTTGCGCAATGACACTGGCCTATTTTATGGCAAATTAGAAAAGCGAGAGGAAAAGGAAACACTCCGCAAACAAAGTGATGTTTAAAAGTCTAAGTGCGGGGTAAGGTGGGGCGCAAATATTCACTGATGAAACAAGGTAAGTTACTGTATTAACGAGATATTTTTAAATGGTGATTAAGTTGACTTCGTTTGTAGTTGTGTGCTCATTTCATAATCCTTCTATGTTCAATTGTGGACCTGTATTTCGCCAAAGCAGGGTTATTGAATGACCAAGCAGTGCATTTGTTAATATAAAGATAGCATCTATCCTTGCAAAAGTGAGCATACGAATATTAGAATTCTGTCTACTGTCTTATCGTGAAATTACGTAGAGTCCAGCTGCAGAAATAGTAATAATAGCAATGGCTAGGATATAATCAGTAAGATAAGTCCCAGTACGTTGAGTACTACCGGTCCACTAAGACCTTCTCTGAGGTCTTCTTGAGGTTATACACGGTCTGATTAGAATCACTGCCATACTGGTTCAAGCAGTCGCGAGTCACCTGATCCGAACTACCACTTTCTGACGGATACTTCATGCCGAATGAGAGGGAGGCACATTACGTTTAAGATACTGAAGCATTATTTGACAGTGATAAAAATTAACCAATGCCACCATTTCACAAAGCTAATAGTTATTTCCTAGTAGAACAAAGTGCCCACTGATCTCTCTGTGATGACACATGTTGTAATAATTATGTAAATTTCCGGCAATTCATTATCATCTTTTGTATATTCAGTGTCCCAGCCCGTTTCTACGTTATATACGCTTTACATTTTATACCGATTCCGTACCTTCCCAATCTGATGTAAATAGAAAAGTATGTGGTTTATTTTACATGTGAAGTTCAGTAAAGGGAACAAAAGTAACGGGTCGCAGTTATCAATGATTTAGTTATGGTTGGCACTATATGCAGTTTGTGTTGGCCGCTCCTTTTCTATTAATCAGTATTTGACCGGCACCACTTTGTCAACAGTGAATGCATAGTAGCATTTTTATTATTGTACCTTGGCAATACAGACCGAATAGCAAAGGTCGGTGGTAAATGCGACCTTGCCAAGGTCGACGCGTCTTCCAGAAAGATTCATATCGAACGCCGCATCCAACCGAGATAAACCGCTGTGTAGCGTTCGCCTCACATGCAATGGCGTCACAGTGAGGATTACCAGCCCCGGTCGCCATATCCGAGCGAGTGGTAGGTGTTTTTTCGCGCGACTGCGAGAAGATGTTTGTCGGTTGGAAAACCGGCAGCATGAGTGCTTACCGCACGACGAGAAAACGCGTCGACAAGTAATTGAGTATGAAAGATAATAAAAGGAAAGTTCCACATTTCATTGAGAGCTTCTTCGAACGACGGTAGCAGTTGCTCCCAGCAGCTTCTCTTCGTTCAACTCAGGATCAGTGTGGATGGATTTGTTTATTGGTCTAAAGCACAATGCACTTTCGGGGCTATTGACGCTTTTTATCCTACTGCGGTGTTGTAATGGAAACATACCGTTTTATAGTCACTCATCGGGTGTTTGCCAAACCCGCTTATTGAGGAGGGGTTTGAACTACCCATTTCCATTTTTCATACAATAAATTGTTAGCTATATTTCCTGCGTATTAGAACATTATAGTCGTGGAATTACTTGATGCGGTTTAAGTGATGTATCACTGGCGAAAGTACTGCATCTCAGCTACTCCAGAAAACGCTTGTTAGATTAAAGAACATGGTGCTTTGTGAGAATTACATAGCCGCTCAGTAACTTCGATAAAATTCTAAGTAATCGAAGGTCTGATTATGTTAATTACTAAGAATATCGTGCAGTTTCTAAGCAAGCTTTTATTAGAGGTACAGCTTGGTTAGAGAGAATTTTATCAACATGTTACCATTAAATATATGCAATTTTAGGCGTCAGACGAGAAAATCGATAACCGGTGGAATGAAACCTCACATTGGGGGCGGTACGCCGTAACATAAGCTTGGTCTTCGCAAATAATTATACGCAGGGGAGTGAAATAGGTCCAGCGATACCGTAGACCCCTATTGACAGTGAGCCCATTAAAAATTTTGACCTTAATCAACGAGATTTTCATTTGCATTCCGCGTATTGTTGTTTATCTGGACGTTCCAAAGTTTCAATGCGCAAATTCATTCGGACTTTGATAGACCGATTGTTAACTCATCATGAGCCCGAATACCGAGCTGCTTGAGGCATCGATACTATAGTATCAAATTTTTATATGGGACCACCAGATGGTAACTAGGAAGCGGTGACTGAGCAGTCACTTAAGCAATCAAGACTAGATCCACCAAAGACTGCTGCAGCTTTCGTTCTCAAGTGTTCTCAGCATTAACATTTCGCCTCCTGCCCAGCATTCACCTCATAAGCGAAATGGAACAGTTATGGGCAAAAATCAGAAACATCTGTACAGAATACCTATATGACAAATGTTATTACCACTAACAATCGATGTACGCCAAGATGGTGGACGGTTCACGCAACACAACGCCCTATGCTGCCTACCGTCTTCTGATAAGAGGCTAACATTTAGACGCGCTCGGACAGCATTACCATTATCTCTCTAGCTATATATCTAACGAAGGTACAGTTGCGATTCGGAGACGCCAATGAATCATGCCAACGTTGATAAATAGCTATTGTCGATTCTTTATTATCGGCGTCTTTTTCAAATCTCGTCCTTGAATAATAAATCTGATGTCTAATTGAAACTTTCGGCTTTTCTGCAAGTTACTAGATAGTTACCTTCCGGCTAATACTTCGAGCTTATAAATCAAGTCAAAGTGATATGTATCCATATTTGTTATGGCGTTCCTTGTGCGTAGACCCATACATTTGTACATATAACTATGGGACAATGTCATTATGCATCGAGCCCACATAGACGTGTTCGTACCGCACGGCGCTGTTTAGGGCGTTCTATTCAAGGGAACATCGTGTTGGCGACCTGTGCACATATATGTATAGCACGCATATGTTTGACCTATATGGTTAATAAGGCTAGACATTCTTGTTCGTTGTACCGTCATTATTTCCTTATAGATGCTTTTGCTAGTGGGTGCTCATTTGACATTTGGTCAAGTACATCACTGTGTCCTAATCCCATCTAGGAGCATATGCAAAGGAGGATTTTCAACGGCACCAATCCAAACATCAGCTGTTCTAGAGCTGAAACATAAAACGCATGGCTATAGTTCACTCAGTCGTACGTGATACGAACCTCTCACGTTGCCATTTCATACGCGCGTTTCTAGCGATTCCCGACGGCTCCCAGGAATCGATGTCACAACGCATTGGACACCGGTACAGGTCAGGCCGGGAAGGCCTGGCACAAGTTAGCCGGCGCATGGTCACCGTAATTCTGTTGTCATGATAACTCTTATTATTGCCGTCGTAGTGGTCGTAGCAGTTCAAGACATTATTGTTGTCCTGCCGTCAATGCGCCCCTTGGCGTGTCGCCAAAGATCCGTTCCGAGCCAGTTTTTCTCTTTGTGCAACTTTCAGCTTTGTCACACCTGTGCTTGCTACTATTGCCGTTGTTGTCGATGGGAGAGCAATTAGAACTAGTAATGGCAACATACAAAAACGGCAATGGCATATTAAGCCACTGCGGGGCAAACGAGCTGCTGGGGAACCGCCTCTGAGACGATAGGAACGAGGAGACAATAGTATCATATTTATATATGGCCAAACGGCTGAATGCGTCCATCCATTGATCGAACGCATTATTTGGCTAATTCACTGTCACGCACGCTGCGTGAGCTAGCCAAACAACGACAACAAAACTACCACAAAGCAACTACAACTCTACGATCTATATTGGTATTTTAGCACGTAAATTAACGTATAGAAGGCAATAGGGTGTCATCAGCTATCAGCTGACTTAGGCACATTATAATGTTCTGTTCTGTTCTTGTCGTTTAGACATTTGAGTGTGTACGGCGCATAGACCAAAGCACGTTGGTTTCTAATGTTTCATGATTCATTCTGATACCAGTGCGGGACGGGCCTTTAGTTGCAACTACTGATCATATACACGCCTCTCAGTATTTTTTGCCTGCTCAGATCTTCTGTGGCCTTATTGCTTCGTACCTTCAGGAACATTGTGTGTGTGTGTGATATTGGCTGCCATAAAGTGTATAAAACCTTATTATACATCGAAAGCTAATGTACCCATAACGTATGTCGATGAAGGTGCCTCTTTTTTCTTCAAGACTACCGTATTTTCGGTGCTTCGGCTTCTTCCCTTCCTTAAAACATCGGGAACAAGATACTATAATCTTTGATATATGCATCTTTCAGTTTATGTATATATATATATTCAAATTCATACGTCAATGTCACTCCTTTATAGAACACGTAGCATCTGAACAGAGCAATGATCAGGCTGAAATATGTTTACCTGTCTGTCGTCTGATATCGAGGAAATGCCTCGAAAATCGCAAGCTAGCCATGTTTCCTAAGGAATGAACTTCCGCGTACAACTGGTCAGCAATACGTTCAACATAAATGAAGACCTATCCATGTTGAGAGAAATTTACTTAACGAGAACATCAAAGGCTCTGTTATAGGGGTCTTACCAACCACATCAAATCTATATTGTTCTGTTCGACCAAATTGGCGTTTACATGCCAGGAGCCTAGTGTCTTTTGTTTAAGCTTTGCATAACATAGACTATGTGTGAGTACCTGAGCGTTACGACTTAAGAACGAGAAGGTCGTAGAACGCACCACGTTAATGAAGATAAAATATTAGAAAAATTGCAGACAATGTCCCTAACATACTATTTTCGTTACGAGTGCCACGCCGTTGACAACCACTGTACTCTAAATATGAAATCAGAACATGGCAGCATCGTGCATACATTCGCCGGATGAACGAAATGATTCAGACAAGTGACTTCGACTGTTCATTTCAACAATTAGAAGGTAACGACGTCATTAGAAAACAATAGAACTATTGAGATTAGGCGAATCTTTACGGTACATCCTCTACCTTTTGGGCACAGATTATACTACTACCATACTGTATTGTAGATCTATAGATTTGTCGAGTACTGATGCGGCGGTGAAGGCCGATGTAACCCATGAGAAGGACAAAATGGCTGTGACAGATATTAAGGCGATCATGGTTATTGGTTAGAGGAATAGTACGTCCACTGCTCGTGCTATACTATAATGCGTAATGCAAATGAATATAGGTTGTGTTCCTAGCATATTAACATCAATAACCGCTTATTACTGTTATTATATAAGCAGAAGGATCGATCAAACGATAGCGATGGCCATAATGAAATATCTAGTACGCGAATATACTTGACAGGAGTACTGCATAGAGTAAGGCGCACATTGCGATGTAAAGGCTGAGTCTTCCTATGGGTGACGGAAGATTTCTGTATGATATTGCGTATGTAATGCACGCCACTTACGGCGAACAGCTAGGAATTAAGGAACAGTTGTTTGTGACATGTTTGTGGATGACGGAGTGTCGCAAAGGAAACAGAAATCAATTTTATGAGGCATAAAGTCGGACTTTCGCTGGTCTTTTCTTCGGCTTACAGGGAACATATAGAAACATATGTTTTGTTAAGGATAATACGGTGTATTTATTGTCTTTCTCTGAATGTTACTTTCACCTTCTGACGGTGTCAACGATAACGACAGTGGCGGAGCTGTTGTGGGGAGGCAGAAATCGAACGGCTGTAGTGACATATAACAGGGTGTTTAATGAGACAACATCAATGCGATGCCATTCCAGAAGACAAACTGGACGAGGAAAAGGCCTCTATCTCTCTATATATATACATGAAATAGAAACTAATATTGTTATTATTGCCGTTTTCTCCCTGCAGCTGAAGTGACAATGCCATAATTGACGGTCATCCTTGTACTATACATAGTTTATACATTTGATATGTTCATTATACATTGCGTGACATAGTTATTATTTATACAACAAACTTTCATTCACTGTTTACAATTTAATTATCTGGAACTTATTTTCGGCAAAAATGCAACTGGCGGCGTAGAAGAGACTCGCATCGTGAACGACATGATTTTCTTTCTGGCTGGGCATTTTTCCGTTTCTAACATATAGCACTGGATGCCCACTAGGAGGAAGAATTGTCGCTTCGAAGAAAGCACCGAAGCTTTGGAGGACAGGGGGGCGCCAGGTTTGTAGGAGGCCAAGCGACAGCTTTCGCTCGTTGCTCATATTGAATGCTAAGAAAAGGCTGACCAAGTTCGTTTAGAGCAGTGAAAGTTTTCGCTTTTTCTGGCCTGTCTTCTGGGAATCACTTCGGCTGGGGTAGTTGCCTTTGAGGTTGTCACCGTTGTTGGCGTGGTTGTCGTTCTTCTTCTTCTCACGGCTGACTTAGCCATTGCTTTCGCTGTTAGTGCCAGTATCGGAGTGAGGCTCATTCCGTCTTTCTTTTTCTGGTTATCAAGTCCTCTGATAACGTAGGGAAAATCCACAATTGAACAATGGTCACGCCGCTATGAGCCGCAATGAAAGAGCTGCCCCAGTATTAACAGCTTAGGCAGATAACGATGGACGTTACTCGGAAAAAGGAGACATTAACGGTAGTAGCAATGATAGCAGTGGCTTCTTCGGACGTTCACAAATGGGCAAAGTGCAGGCCATCGATGTAGTTATTGCCCAATGATTTCGCTGCCGCTGATGCTGTCGAGGATCTGTTGGAAGGATAAAAATAATCGCGATGTTTAGACCATTTCTGCTTTGTTGATCCTTTGTCTCTATTCGAGGCTATTTATTCTCTTCTATCGTCCTATCAACCAACAACAAGCTGTAGCTGTTACTGTTATAACTATCAAACAACCACAATCAGTGACATTAATATCTTGTAAGTGTATCGTTGTATGAAAGTGTGATCATGCGGAGGCTATATATATTTATAGGGCAGAGAGAGAGAGAGAGAGAGAGGGCGAGATAGAGAGGGAGGGGGAGGGAGGGAGAGAGAGAGGAAATGTACATCGAAAAATGTCGTCTTCGCTCTACAGATTACGTTACCGAGACGTCAGTGGACTGCCCTGATCCTGTCGAACCTTTTCTAGTTTATCTGCAATTGAAAGTTGCATTCAATTACTTCCCAACAGTCGATCTGTAACGAGTACTTAATGCAAAATAACCCCTATTAAACCAAGGGTCATCCCATAGACTGCTGTCATGCCATATTTGTCTTTGCTATTGTGACGTACGCTCTCAGTAGGCTGCCTAGCAGCAGTGTTAACACCAAATTAATCGCAAAGACTATTGATGCGAATGTGTTTTTGGAAAAGAAACATATGAGCGTCTCATGAGTGAGTGATTAAAACGATTACTTAGTACAAAAACACCTTCTATTTGAAGACTAATGTTATTTTTATCAGTAACTACGAATGTGATCACGCTACTTTGTTTGTAACTGTATTCTATCTTACGCACGCTCTCCAAAAGGTTCGGAATAATTACATGGGATGCGACTTCGGTGGAAATGTAGTTTGTTCGCAGCGTCACGCTTGTCATTGAAAACGATCTTCTCCAATGATGCAGCCAATACCTAGAAATAAAGTAGCTTTTGTTCCGTGCATACGTATGCACGAACTAAGAAAACTGTGAAACGACCCTTTGTGCACGACCGGCAATAAGTAGCCAATGATGCTCAACAACATAGTGATAATAATCCCCTACAAAATGCAAATGCTGCTATCTTCCGGCCGAACCACCCTACCCGTGGCTCCGCTGTCTCGTCCGCCCGTCAACGGAACTTCCACAGATTGCATTACCAACTGACCACTTTCTACACAGAAAAAGAAAGACCTGATAATTGTTGGTACCTTCCTCTGAGACAATGCAATTCACCCTGGAACTGACGCTGAGTGAGCGGGGACCTAGAATGTGACTGAGAAAAGCCCAAACGTACTACCAATATAGAATATCCAAATGGTGAACGACGATACCTACATCTAACAATGATGCAGTGCGCTATGTCGTAGGGGCAGCTGGGGGCAATGACAGTGAAGGATCGAAATTGTCATGGCAGTACTTGATTCGAATAACAGCAGACAAGGTGATGTTGTCAGTGGTATAATGATGGCGTCTACTTGTTGGCCAGCTGGCGGATATCACCAGTATATTCTTGGTAGCATATAATATGTATATAAAGCTATGTAAAAGTATACAAAGTTGCAGACTCTAATGGATGGAGAATCAGACCTGTGTAGATGGCAAGTCGTTCAGACCTGTAGTTGCGGAATTGGCTGGAGAAGAAAAAATAGTTTACGATAGAGCACTCAGGGGGCTGTGGTGGTACGACGGTTCTTTCCTATGAAAGAGGGTTACCCACTATTCGTTACCACCCATTGGTAACCACTGCTTTCGAAAGTTGTTACAGATATCATTACCGTATTTCGCTGGTCACGAAGGGTCTATGTGAATCGGTTCCTATCGGTCCACTGACGATTGCTGACGGCTGCGGCTTTCTATTTCCTTGACAATGTGTGCAAACACTGAAGCGCTATACTTAAGTAAATGAAATGCATCGTACCTCATTAGCTTTTTCGTGATTGTTTTTGCTCCTGCGGCGGTGATGGTACACCATCGTTGGAATAGATCGCTGTCAAGATATCAATGGCTTTTAGATGACGGGGAAGATAAGTGGGAGTAAGGCAATGTATGTCCTGGAATCGCAGCGCTCGTGCTGAAATGCAGGCTGTCATTGACGGCATCAACGGTCAATCAATCATAATTATACGCGGGTATTAGTCTTTGCATTCGCAAGAAGATGCGTAGACTGATAAAGGTTTCTGATAATATGACCTTTTCGTTCCGTCATTATAGCTCTTTGTACGTTAACAACATGAGGCCGCCGCACCAAAGTCGTACATGAATGAAGCCTGCATGTATTTGTCTGTATGTATACATTTTCTAGTGAGTACTTAAGCTGATATTTGTGCTGGACTAAAATTGCGCTAGAAGTCATATTTAACAACCAGTATCTAGACTAGTTTCTCCGTCCAGGTTTGCAATAGGACCATGAGTGAACGTACTGCTTACTTAACAGCAGGTTTAGAGTCGACCGTATATATATATGGTCGAGTAGATATTCTCTAAAAGTATAGCTACAGTTTAAGCGCATCTATGTAGGCACAAATACCAGATCGAAGTAAAGTTACTGTGTTTAGCAAGAACTTGCGAAGGTAATGACATTTGTACATATAACATTTGTAAATGAAATTTATCCAAATTGAATATGCACTTATTGCTAAGTCCTGAGTAGTTTTGTCTTATGGAAATGCGAACTTCTCACGGGAGTCATAAGGGTCGATGGCGTTTGTCTACTTCTTTGTCAATAATGCGCAATGCAGAGTCTAACTGGCACCTGTTTCTCCGACGGTACATGCATGCACAACATTACCAAATATACAGACAACTTCTCATAAAAGAAACGAACTTCCCAAAAAGCGTCAGATTCGTACTATCTTTAGACGTCGATAATACCCGCCTGGTATAGTATTGGGCAACGTGTACTTCACAGAGTGATAATTTTTTCATGGTACAAACGCTGCTTAATATATCGGACTCGTCCGTTAGTTACTTTGTAATTAACCGGTAGACATATCTGCAACTAGTAACTGTACGATTTTGTCCCATTGAACTATTATTATTTCAATTTTTATTGCGTTGTTATGATAGCATTACCATGAACAATCAGTTGAAGAAAATGACTATATCTATGGTAGAGGGGTTTCTGATATTAGATGTCCTACAGCGCGGACACCTAATATCAGTAAAAAAAGTGACAAACAGAGTCAAAAGTAGCTTCGCACATGGAGTAGACACTAGTTGGCAAATACAACAGGATTTTATAATCTATTTTGCTTCTATAGTAAGTTAGACACGAGCAAGGCCAGCTGCGTCCAGATCGGTAACTACCGTTTTATCGTACTAATAGTAAACAGAATCAAAAACTTCATCGAAGTTTTGGATTCTGTTACACGCTGTTGTTTCATTTCCGCGTCTTCACTACACAAACGGAGTATTGCTATTGATGGCGTTACGCACGATTTTTCTAGTTGTACGCGATCACATGGCCAGTCTTGGCCTGGAGTTCTCGCGTTTCTTTTTTACTGGAATCATAATTAGAATACCGTGGTGAAAACTGAGGTACTGTATACAACTGAGTATCCTTGTATATAGTTAATAAATGCTGATACATCATGGACAAAATGCTGACAAACAGGGGGGACGTGCCGTTTTTTTCTAATATAGTTCTTGGAATTTAATTGGTTCGGAGAGCAGACGATTTCGAAATAATTCCCATGAGGCAGCAATGCTTTCGAAATGAATTGGGCTTCGATACGGCTAACTACGTAATATAGCATAATTAGCATTGTTGATTTACTTTAGTAATAAAGGTAATAATTGTAAGGCAGAAGTAAGGCAATTCTCACTTCCGCTACGATTTAGCTTAACTGTATACGTGGTCGTAGAGTACAGACACACACGCACATACGTGCGTCCGACAGGTCCAGAATTAGTTTTACTGCACCAGGAAGCAAAGAAAAAGCGTCAAAAGATCTGCCGAAGATTGACGGTAGACTTGCGGGGCTTGTGCGCAATCCTTCGATTGACAAATGTGTCCAGAACAGCAACAGTAACAGCACTAATCCAGGGCTACCTGGAGCATCAATATGCTCCGCTAATAAAAAAAATTAGTTATACTAGGCGCTATGTATTAGTTGACTTTTGGTGTTCTTGTCGTCCTGGCATGTTGTTGGTCTGTGATACCCACTTGACCTCCGATAGCTTTTTCCAATGCTCTGCATTCTCTCTACTGATTTTATTGCTTCTAAACCCTCACAAAAAGATGTGCGCACAGCTCGACATCTTCTTCGTTGATCAACTTCTACATGTCACAATCGTTTGTGGATAACATGCTATTCCGTCCTGGCTGTTGATGGTGGTATTGTTGCTGTTGTTGTTGTTGCTGCTGCTGATAACGTTGTTGTTATCATCAGAGTGTATTTTAGCTCGCCCCCACAGTCGCCTTCGTTACGACAACCCCTGCTGCGCCTACTAGTTTCTGTTCCGTTTTTTTTTAGCGAATAATACCAAACAAAAAAAACATCACGAACAGGAATGAACTGGTAAAGGAACTGCCGTTGGGAATGCGTGAGGAGGGTTGATAAGGATTAACAGTCGTCATCAAAATGACCCGAGAAAATAATGAGTAGTAGCTTTGCGACCTCGCCTTCACCTGGTTGATCCCAATTTAGGTGCGCTTACTGCGAAGCAATGCATTTACTTTTAGAGACACACGTACAAACTGACCCACTGCTCTCGTTGCAGCTGTTGATGATGGTGCTGATATTGATGGCCCGACGCTTGGTGTCGATCACATAGGTACTGACCGTAAATCAAACTGGTCAGCCATTGTTTATGCGGCACGCGGTGATCGCACACATTTTAAATTATGGATAGTGTACGTAAACAGTGAAAAAATGTACGCCTACAGAGAAACGTTTATTGCGTACATTTAAATCCTAAACGCTTCGGTCATTCTGAAACAAGTAAAATTCTCCGAAATCAGCGCTATGTCAGGTTTTGTTTTTGCATGGAAGGAAAGAACTGTTAACAGGCGTGCGGACATCGTCATATAACAGATGCCGACGATATTTTCCCGTCTATTGATATGCTGCAGTGTGCATTCATCGACACGCTATACTGTCTTTAGATTCATTGTTTGTCTCATTGTTGATGTTATCATGATCGTTGATCTCATTATAAGGTTCAACTTGTGTTAGCTTTGAGGCCTCGAGCCTGGACATACCTATAACACATCGATGTTATTTACACCCCGGCAATTTTCGCTGCGTATCCATTTGCTCGTTCATTTTGGCAGTCCCCTTGCGGGGGGGGGGGGGGGAACTGGTTTTGCCTGGTACACGTTGTCTTGTCATTGACTTATTCGCTTTCCATTGACATTACTTTCCAGCCTGTTTTTATCCAGTAGCTATGTCCAGCTTGTCGATCAGGACCTCTAATAAACCAGTTTCTGTATTTGAATCGACGCTGGCTTGCAAGTTCCACCGTGTTCAAAGCACAACCGATATGGGTGTTCGACGACGCTTGCTAACGACCTCGTCGCCATCAGCACCACTTCAAAAATTACGACCAGTAGGAAACAGTAGCTAGGACCCAGTTGGTAAACTGATTATTTACAATGCTTGTTTCGAAGCGTAGTAGGACAAATTTGTTAAACAGTATCATCATTCGCCCTGGCCGACTAAATGGCGGATAGCTGAATCAGTTTTTTATTTTTCTTATTAAATTGACAAAGGATCAATATACATTCACTTCGTTAAATTAACAGTATCGGTTTTGTGTCTATGTGTTGTTGTTACCGTCATCGTCAATTTCTTTGCGTGAAAGTTATTATCGAGGGGGCCGAACTTTTTCTGCCAGAAGTCAGCTGTATTTAGTCGACTTCCGTTTTACACAGGTCTTCTGTTAATATTCTCTATAGTGATGCACGAGCCTCGCTGAATTTGTGTATACCCGGTGGTCACGTACAGGGGTCAATGTGAAGCCGGACTATAGCATTGAAGATATGCCCTCACGCAGAACACCTATTAGAACACTATTCATTTTTGCAGCATTTGTGAGACCATTATCCATTGTAGGGTAATAATTGTCACATGGCAGCCGTGTGTTGAATGATATTTTTCTTCTTCTTATTGGTATACTTATTACACACTTATTATTATCATTATTTAACATTCACCAATGCAGAAAAAAATCCTCCTTTCCTGATAATATTTTACCCTTTTTAGACATATATACGAAAGTACCGGAGTTACGCTTCTGGTTGAATCTTGTTATAGTCTAATGGAACGCGAGCGCCCATAAGTCGTGCACTTAATGCACTTAAATTTTATCAACAGATGCTTTTTCCTACCTAAACTATATCATATCCTCAATCTTACGGATATTTCCGTCCAAAAACAACTTTCGTCAGCTACGCTGTCATCTCCATCATTCTCTATCTAAGTAACGGAAGTCGCTTCCTCCTCCGGTCAGGAATGGTCGCCCATATAAAAGCTCGACTAGATAGGACCTGTTCTTTTTCTTCACGCGCGTTCCCTTTTTGCGACTTCGGACTTTGCACTAGCGGCGGCGGCGGCGGCGGCGGTGGCGGCGGCGGTGGCGGCGGCGGCGGCGAATCTACAGCCTGCTGACGCACACATTATAGGGTTTTTCTAGGCAAACGTTCAACATTGTAACATGGTGCCATTACTCTACAAAGTGGTAGAAGTCGAAAGCCAAGACGAGCTGGCCATCAAACTAACCATTCCAGCCATCGTTGAACTGCCACTGCCCTAACTTGGTGACGTCTTGCTAAAGAACACAGTCGTACTGTGACATGGTGAGTTCTTTGTGTAAGGTGTTAGTCAGCCATGGCCCAACAGGTGAAAAGGAAAGAAAATTGAAACCGTAGAGACGAAAACGTGTATCTGGATCGAGCGGTCGGTGCCAGAGACTTGCCCGTCTAGCCAGCGAATGAAGGAAATCGAATAGATACATCGCGTAATTGCTAGTAGCACACTATTCAACTTTGTGATATAAACACGCACTGTGGGAAACTTTCTGTTCCCCGTTGAATAGATAAGCTGGTGTAATTGATGCAGAATGTCTAGAGAAGCAGTAATGCGGTTAGAACATTTATATTGGACACTGAACACTGAATTTGAAGCATTTCACTGAAGCATTTCAATACACAATCGCTGGTCGGATCGCAGTGACGATGACTGGATTTGGTTACCATCAATTTCAGTCTGATGATTATGCCTACCTTGAGACGATTTGCTGTGACCGTAGCGATGTAGTTCAGACATGCTTACTGAATTAGAAGCTACGGATGTTCGATCAATAGCCAATCACTTGAAGCGGGGCTCCGACTCCATAAGATGCTCGAACAAACCGCTCAATCCTCTTCTCTGACATCAACCATCAATGCTCACTCATAAACGGTCACGTGATCTCTACGATACAGAGCAAAATGAGATTAAAAACGCGCAATAGAATTATGCGCTCTGGTTATGATCGGTACGAAACTGCGTTCTCACGCCAACATGAGAGGCATTGTAAACGGCTGTATTGCAAACTATGTATATCATACTATTCTTCAAGTGCTCGATTCCGGGTTCCATTATGAAGGTTCCAGCGGAAACAACAGAAGCGGACTAACCCGCTGATACGAATAGGCTTATCGCTAAACTGAATTTAGAAACACACGTCCGCGGTGTGCTCACATATAGGACACGGCCACATACGTAAGGACACGCAATAAGGACGTGGTAGCTAATCGATAGTCCCTCTGGTTAACATAAACAACAGCAATAAACCTAACAACAATTACCGCTGTAATGGAAGGCAACAAGACGCAGGCTTATTCAGCCAACCAGTAATAGGCCACCTTCTACTCATAAATTGCCGAATGAGAGCTGTCCTGCCAGCAACGATCAAATAGAACTAGGAGTAAAGAACACAATGAATGACCGGAACTAATGGACCAGACCAGGATCAAGAAGGAACAAGCCACACGGACAAGACGGGGTAATTGGCAAACACAGATGCTAGTAAAAATCGCATAAAACGATACATCCACAGAAATCAACTTTTTTCCAATGTTGCTGATTGTGTTAAAACTGAGCATCCGCCCAAAGCAGTGATCGTAACGGGAACAGACTACAATGGAACACTAGGACACTAGACTATCACAGTATTTATAACAGTTTTGTATAGTTTGTAGTCTAAAGGTACAAGTATAGTGTCCTTTCCGTGATCATCATAAGCGACCACATCATCATAAACATTATTTCCTTCATCATCAATAATTGGCAACAAGTGCAGACTAAATGTTTTTTTGCTCTTCCCTGCTGCTGTCACTGCTAGTGTTATTATTGTTATTTATGCACCGGTTCAATGGGTCGATGCAGACAGCTAAACAAACAGACAACCAACTGGGTAGCTGTTGTCAGCCTGTTTTCATGTTACGGTTGTGTTTTTGTTTGTCGGATCTGCGCCTGCTAAAAGTGCTTTTGTTACTGAGGCGAGAGACCCAATGGCTTTTTGACTGCCTCCAGCTGTGTATTTACTATTGGGCCAACTACGCCTGCGTCTGCCTGGTACGGCAGTTGCCACTATCCCCTCGTTTGCTATGGATAGCAACTGCAGTGTGGCTGGTATAAGATCAGCTGCAGGCGCAATAGAGGCCATACTGGTAACAGAAGCAGTGCTGGTAGCTGTTGTCAGAAATGCTTCATTTCTTGTTCTGTCTTCAAATGACTTTGACTAGACGTTCAGACTGGCACCCCTTATCCCATCCCCAAAGCACTAGTCGCAATACCTAACAGCAGAAGAAATAGCGGACCCTTCCTATTGGAATACGGCTGTTTCAAAGCAATTGCTCCAGCAGTTTGGATTACTTTTTGCTTCACTCACGGCTGTTTGACATACATGCGTCGAAGCTGGTGCCAGCGGTTGCTGTATATATATATATATATATATATATATATATAGTGTGTACGTCTGTCAGATAAACAGGGGTGTACCTAGACAGGGTTAAAAAACGTTTTTAACATGCGAAGAAAATCGTTTGCTAAATAACAGACAACTGGTTAGTTCTCTCACGAGTGTTATGCGCAGGTCCTGACAGAGACAAGAACGTAACGTAATTTATTATGTTCTTGTCTATTACGTGTGTATGGGTACTAATTGCGATCCCGGGCAATACGTGCGGAACGAATAGTTATTGGAAAAGCACCTAAATCACGCCACAAAGAGCTTTCTCGATAAAACGTGCAGGCTTATTATAAGATTGATATCTCAATAATGATAATAATTCCGTTGAAGACAATACCATAGAATTTAATTTCATCAACAACAACAAAATAACCAGGCAAGGAGTACATACAAAAATGAACTTCAAGACCAAATTGCAGTATCTTATATTTAATGGTGCACCAGTGCAGCTATATTCCTTCCAAATCTTGTCTCTCTAACACCGACAACTCCTATATCCCAGATGAACCTGAATCATTTTGATGGCATTTGCGATCTGATGCACAGGCTTTCACAGGTATCGCAGACAGCTAGTAGGTCGAATACTCCAGTCACGATTAGCGTATTCCACAGCGGCGTCATTTTCGTCCGTCCAGATAGGCTTACCTGTCGGATTCGTCCACCCGTTGATCTAGAGTTCTATTTTCGAATTAAATACTGCCAATAAACACACGTATCGACGGCATGGAGTTTATGGGGTTTACGGAAGCTTTATGTTCGAGGTTCGAGGCGCTAACAAAGAGATACAACACACCTGCACAACTACACAATCAGATTGCATTTTACGATCCGCAGCTGCCCGCGTCCCCAATTCGTGGTTCTATACACCTCGAATCGGACATGGATGTCGGCCTAGCATTAATGGATAATTTCGGAAAATCCACTAGTTTTCCAGTTGGTTCGACATCTTACGACGCATTGCGGACTTCGTAACCGCGTGGCGTCGATAGTGTCGTCTCTGTTAGAAGTCCGTCCGTATCAATAGCTGAAACGTTGAACTAGTAGCCACAATGCGCGCGGGGCGTCTTTAGCTGCGGTTCTCGCCAAATTATTGCATGTTCTAGCGGTTATCTTCGTGGTAGCGCTACTTTTTCAAAAATTTCGCTTCGTTTCGGCTAGCGATAAGCTTCTCTAGTCAGCCTAGTGCTCTCCTAACATTTGCTGGCCCGCCGTCCAACGGACGCTCGGCCCTGTGCAACAGCCCGGGAGTGTCGCTCTATTTTTTTCAAGTTTCCGTCGCTTTTTGTCGCCTACCCGACCGTTAAAATGGAACGGTGATTCCAGTCGCTGCGGTTTGCCGGCACGAATCGCTCACGACGCCGCAGACACGAGCTGGTCGATTACTGATTGCCTTTATGCGGCGTTCGCTAGATAGAGAAAATAATTTAGATGGTTCGTCATACATTGTGTAACACCCATATTGGTGTGTGATTTTTTTGTCGTGTTAATATTAACAAGACATGTAAGTGCATGGGGTAGCGAAGACGATGAAGGAAGGCGAGCTGTTGTAACGACCTGTACATCTTGTTTGTATAACGGCCCTCTGTACGTGCCGAATTGCGACATTTGCATTGGTCCGGGCCTATATTAACTTCTGACAGAGAGGGACACGCAAAAATACTGCACTGATCATACCTTTGCTCTGAGTGCGTGTTAGCCAAGAATGCGTGGAAGTAACAGGATTACAAACGATAGTGGCATGTCAAAAACAGGAACGCTATACGTTGTCACGATAATGGCACGTAAAAATATACGTAAATTAACGCATTAGGGTCTGAAAAAGCTTTCGTGCCAAATATGTATTTCTATAAATGAATTTCAACTAGGAAATGGCGCTACTGTTCTGGTCATAAAAAAAAAAAAAGATTGGTTGCTACCGTCGAAGTAAACCATATCTCATTCGTAACATACCATAAAAATAATCCTCTAAAACCGTGTTGTTAGACGAACCGTCGTGGGCTTTCGTTTCGATTGCTGATGTTTTTGAGTAAGTGAAATTATTAAACAACTTACAATCTCCAGTAACAGGTTTTAGATGAGTAGCAGCGCCATATCGTGGTAAGTTTGGGCATATAACTCTTATGAATGAGAAAAATTTTCTGCCAAAAAGAAGAAACGTGAAAAAGAAGATACTGACAAATGTGCCGAACTGCCTGTTCGAAACTGTTACCGTATCCTCATCTTCGCAATCATCGCCGGCGATCTTAACGCCATCGGCATCATTAATCAACTGGCACGTAATTTACGCGATTGATGTCCACAACCAGTTCTACGGTCGTCGCCAGCACGACCCTTTCTCCAGAGTGTTCTATAATGGATTAGTATAGTCTTTAACCAGCAGCCTTCGAGACACGAAAATCAATTAGATACAGCACTGATGGCGATCGCGATATTGAGGTAGGTACAACCATAGCAAGTTGCTTTCTTCTAAGGGATACCATAGGAATACTCAAAGAACCAAAGCGATCCAGTCAAATTAGATTTGTGTATATATAAACTAGATTGGGCATGGTGCAGTGGTAATATACGCTGGCTACTCGGTAGCTGCAACTCGGTAGAGCGTTGGGTTTCTGGATTGCCTATACTTGTTGATTTGCCAGTGAGAGCGATCCACAAAAAGATGGGCCTCTTCTGTGCATGATGTTTACGTATAGTATATGTTCAATTAGGCTGTGTGCACGCCTAACGATACTGGGGGAGGCGAAGAAGGACCAGTATCTCGCAAGGTTCAGGTTGTGGATAGATTCCGGTAGATGTTCATGAAAAGGCAAAGCGGTCGACGAGACCCGACGATTACTTCTGGTGGTGGCTGACATACGCGATATTTGTGCTCTTCAGTTAAAGCTCGTAGGTGTGCCATATCTGGCTCGTGCTACTGCTAAGCGATTTTTTAACGCGTATAGTCAACTCAGAAGCAACTGCCGTCATTGTTTGCAGTCCTGGTTCTAATGTCTCAACAGATTCTGTTTTAGCAGCTGATTATTCGCCAATGGCGTACGCTGACAATGACAAAGCCGTAAGGTGGACGGCAACGTATGCGTAATACTATTATATTATGAAAATATCACTCAAGGAACGTACGTATTTAGGACAGAGCAACACTAAAAGAAACGGCGATTTTAATAAGCGATAAGCCACATAACCCACTGACCGACCAATCAGAGTACGAGAATCCAACATTTGGCAGTATTTAATAACGACCCGAACTTCGGTCATAGGCATAACGATAGCAGAGAAGAGCGGTTGGGGCTGCGGCTTGTCTGATCCGTCGGCTGAAGCGGTAACAGCGGCGGCGGCTGTGAAAATGATGAAACTTTTCTATTTAACTTCAACTTGTTTAAGTAGTCGATAAATTGTGGTGTGGCGTTTATTCTGGCACTATTCGAGTGCTCGGCTAATTTTTGTGTGCGTTCTATGGGCGTGGACATTTTGAATCTATGGTTGACAAAGTATGTTACTTCGTCTCCTGTTAGAGAAGGACGGAGGCACAACAAGTTGAATAGCTACTTCTGCGTGGCATTTTGTAGAAAAAAAATGCATACAAAATATCACGAAGTAGCAGTTACTAACGTGTACGATAAAATAAAGATGAAGCCGAAGTACTTGGAAGAATAAGGAAAACAGTAAATGAATTAAATCTATGAATAGGCAACGATCCTTTGTGTTGCCAATGTTCTTTGTGCGTAGTTTTGGAACGTTATGTAAAGATACAGGGGAAAAGCGTCATCCAAGGAAGAACGAAACTTGGGTTTGAATAGAATGTGCATGTGTCGTCCATGTATATTTTTGGCCCGTAATTTTTTACTGTAATTAGCTTTATTACAGAGAGGTTATAATGTACGGTGACCGTGATTAATGAAGGGAAGCCCTTATAATTTGAACAATCCGATGTTTCCTATGTTATATTATATAAAAATCTTCTAGTGGAGCTGATGGCCCTAGACAAACAAGGCGAAAGGAACGTTACTACAAAAGCATCGCAAAATGTAAAGCGGTGTCATTACTAGGAAATTACATGGGAAAGATTTCATTACTACTATTATTACTGTTGTTATTTTATCAAGGAAGAAGCAAACAATTCATAATAAAAGACGTTACATAAAGTATCTATATATGACAAGAGCGCCATATACGGCGCCCAATATGACGCCAATTCGTTCGCGTATATTACGCATAGGCACGGCTCGTTAGAAGTGATATAATTAATTATGGTTACTGCACATTTAATCTATTCCTTATAGCTGGCAGTCTTGATGTGGCACTCTACCGATAAGATTTACGTGAAACGTGTATATATCTGTATAATCCTCGGCAACCCACTGAAGTCATTCTTGTTACCAGCAAAAGGTACAAAGTTCGTTGGATGCATATTATAAGCCATCAGTATTTGTCGCACGAAGTCAATTTTGCCACACGGTGTTGTCGTAAATACAACAGCAGCCGGCTGCGGTGGCTAACACCAGCAACTGCAGCGTCATCGAGGGCACAAGGAAAAATGGGCGTAGGGAAATCAAAAAGAAAAGAGTTGCTTTAGTGATGACACGACACGGTACGCTTGCTCGTGGGGCGTCGTCCACTAGCGACCCGCTCGCTATCATGTTGTAAATGTAAACTGGTTCCGATGAATTGCGAAGTCCTTACTAGGATGGACAATTTCGGACGCTGTTGCTAGAAAATCCTTCAATTTTTCCGCTGTGCCAATGTACTCTCGATTGACAATGACAGAGATGAAGCGTAGTTGTCGGCAGACAATATTCAGTTAGTGTATGATGTTGGAAATGCACGTCTTTTTTCCGCTAGACAACAACAGTCAGCTTGTCCTGCCAACGTCATGGTTGCCGTATAGATTCAGGTTTCGTTTGACATCATTGTAAGATGTAACAATGTAAGAAATCGCAATGGTTATCGCCAATGCAACCGCTAGTAGTTATACCAGTAAGACGATCCGTTAGCCCAATGCTGGTCCGTCCCCAAACGGAACTAACATGATTTATCCCTGAGTTCTTGCGGCGTTGAGGTGGAATAGATCGACCTAGAGCTCTGCCTTCTTACGCTGTACAACATAGGCACATGCGCTTCGTGCAGCTTCTGCTGTGTCTCTTGTTTGTGGGCATAAGTTGCGAAAATACAAGAGTGCACAAAGCGGGTAACGCGTACGTATACGCTATGCGGTTTTGTTTGTCTACCTCTGGATGCCACCGGGGTATGTAAAGGGGCAGAAGACAGCTTTTCATATTAAGCTGGTCCGTTTCAGAATTCGACTGAGTGATAACGGTGATGATAAATACTGGTACGCTATATGACTTCGTCTGCCTACCTTTAGATGCCACCGGGGGCATAGAAAGAGGCAGAAGACACTCGCCTTTTATATCATCCGGATCTGTCTCAGAAGCCGACAGAGTGATAATGATGACGATAAATACTGCTGGTTTATATAATCCGTAAGATACAAAGGTAAGCGATAGTATCGATCGCACGCCTACCGCCCGTTCCCTGCCTGACTAGGACGCATGTCATCGTCGTGAGTGACACGTACGTATTCAATTGTATTGCTTAACTGTCTACGCCCTGTTATTCATATTGAACACAGCGCAAAATAGCTCTATCTTATGCCAGTAGTCAATAACGCTATCTGGACTCGCCGAAGCTTTTCTACAGAATATATATACGTTGCTAGCGGCTTTCGTTTAGATCCACACGGTTAACGCACACATATACGCGGAGAGTGTACGCTATTTCTACCCTGTTACTATTGCCATCGGTTAAAGCAAATCTCGACGCCAGTCGCTGATACTGCTATCGGTCGATTTGGCGTAAATCGCCTAAAGTATGATCAACAGCTCTCGAATTTTGGCCATCAACAACCGATAGTGACAGAAATTTCATAAAACTAGCTCACATGTACAGGCAAGTATCACTCTCCGTATGGTAGCAGTATTAATGCTGGCCATACTAGCAGTGCTCCACCGTCCCGTTTACGCCAATATGTCTTGCTCGGGAACTCCAAATACTGTGTATTGTTTTTGATATAGTTATTGCCGCCGTCGCCGTCGCCGCTGTTACTGACCATCGTTCGATATGCCGATGGCAGCGACAATTTGTCGTCATGGTCTATGGCGATTCACGAAAAGGGAAGTTGATAAAGCATATGAT
>NW_019211457.1:27896251-27936125 GCF_002443255.2 Varroa destructor
ATATAGTGGGTCGTCTCAGGGTTTGTCCGTCAAAGCACCATCGAAGGATAGATGAAAAGGCGAGCGGTTAAGGTAAAATTTGACTGTGAAGTCACTTGTATTTTGCGTTGTTGTAGACCCGGGTTCGGCCGTTTTTTCACTCACGAAACATTGTACTGATGCAATTCTGTCGGTGTCCCTAACCAAAGGTGCGACCGTTTGCTAGGAAAAGAACAATCTCTGTCTGTGTTATTCTAGCAAAGCATGATTTTTCGCTGCCACGCTTCACTTGAACCTGTGTATTCTTCTGTGACAATTGTTGGTGCTTGCGCTACTTCTATATCTGATCTCAATACGATGATGAGATGCAGTGTCGGATCATATCGGTCGTTCTCGTTTGCATCGCACTCATGCTTAGGATTACGAGACGGATAGATGTGTGTATAAACGCAGATGAACTATTTCTATGTAATTGCGACTGATCGCCGGAGTTATTAATTGCGGTTTACAGGCTATGTATACTTCTGGGGTGGGTTCACGGTATCGACATTTGTGTGGCTAAGTAGTCTACTTGTTCGATTCATTCTTCCGTGATGGTCCAGAGCATGGTCCCATTATGATGAGAACGATAGCTGAAGACACCACGTGGCGCTATATGTAAAATATGTTGATTAACGAAGACCAAAGGATACGCATTTCTTATACCCGTGGACCAGTGGGGAGTAGAAATGCTTTTCAAGAGAGTGGCTGACTATCGTACAGGCGCAGTATTGGCACGTTCTACGTACCATAGCGTGTCTAATTTAGTCCTAGTAAAACATATGCTATACGTCATACGCGACTATAATCCAATGTGATTTATCGATACTCGCTCGTAGGCTTTCCTTTGTATGCCTTCAAGCTTTCGTCGGAGCGTAATCAAATCTCGCCGATTTCGACGCTGCATCGACTGTGTGTTATCGTTTTCATATACGTATATCTTATATTTAGTATATGAATACTATCTCTTAGATGATTGATTGAAGCAGCGCACTGCATGGAGCGGATCTGAGCAGACGTTTTATGACAGATACATTATTATTATTATTATCATCGTCGCCACCATAGTCCTAATATCATTTTACTTGGCTTTACTTGGCCAGAGCTGGTATATTCCGGCTGCGGCTGCCCACAGATGCCTTTTATACAACAGTCTTTTACGGCCATTGCTGCCGATCCGATCAACGAAAGATGAAACCGTCGTTCGTTGACTGTCCCTTGACAACAACGACAAACAACCAACACAATAACAAACAGCAATAGCGTTCATACAGACGAAACAACCCGTTCTTATTATGTTCTCTTCAGAGCGAATCCCCTATACCGGTGAACGTCCTGACGTAACGACTTCAATTCATCCAAGTCGGATGTACCCGACAAACTACCTTAGATCAATGAACGTTTAATAAACCGTCCAGGCAGAAATTCGTTTGAAGATTGGAAGTCCAGTAACATGCAGACCATGCAATTGATTGATTAATCGTCTCATTTACACAGAGACTGCGAAGGACGTAACCTCTAGACTGCCGGCTGATGATATAATCTGAGGAAGGACAATCCTCGTCCCGTCAAAGTGCGCATGAACGAGAGGGAGCTGGCGGACATTCTGGGCTTTTTGTGGCATTTGGTACAGAATAGCAATTTACCAATAAGCGTAGCAACAAAAACGTTGTTAATTAACAAAAATAACGACCATAGTAAGCTTCTTGAGAAATTTTCAGAGGCATAACCACATTGAATTGCGGATGCTTTTTTCGCTGACCGAAGCCGGTTGGATACGTCGCTAATTTCAAGCCGTCGATATCGCTCGCACCCCTATACGACTTGGCGAGCGGGTCTTTTCATCAGTAGTAAACCGATTATTGTGTGCTTCGCAGTTATTTCGCGCTAGACAAAACAAATATCTTTGTGAAATTATCAATCTGTACAAACGTTCTTATATATTAAAAAGTTATTATAATTTAACTGAAATGAAACGTTTTCTGCGAAATCTACTATAAAGATTAGGCCGATATGAACCTTTGTGCGTTTAAAGGACAGATGTGTGCTGTTCAGACATTCAAATATAGCCGCCAAAACTGTATATTTGCCACAAACAACAACAAACGATTACGAAATATACAAAATTTTTGAATAAACAACGGCATCTAGCATGGTACCAAGTTAATGGGATTTGGTCCAATCCTTCTAATCAGTCATACAAAAATTCAATAGCTTGTTTATCTTCAAAGTACCTTAGATGAATATACATACGCCATCTTGAGGTAAGTTGAACAGCAACTTCTGTGGAGCAACGACGCGTTCCTGGCTATAAGTGAATATTTTCAGTGTAGAAAAACTTCGTCCATGTGAAAACATATGCTAAATTGATTGATGTTTTGCCAGTGTTATTGGTTATTTTATAGTTTTGCTCTGATCATACAAACGCAACTCAGATCTCGTAACGTTCGGCCTTGGTACGCTGCCTCTCCCGTTAGCGTCAATCTGGCTATCCATAACGCGAAATCCAATAGTTGCTACAGTGTAATTATAATCCAGGTAAGTGGGTAATACGAAATGGATTATCACCGTTCGTATATATATTTACGTAAATGCGTAACAACACAGAGCCGTACGCCGTTAGGCCAAAGCACGATGGCGTTTAAATATAAATAAAACGTTTCCCTGTAGCGTAACCACTCTATCAGATATCGTCAAATACAGTAACCATTATATAAGTAGCAATAATAGAATATATAGATGTTTCTATTGCGGCCGTCACAAACATGGATATTGTGGTTAATACCGATCGCGTCGTATGGGCATCCGACATGGTTTTATTGCGATATTATGCGAAATGAGGCCCTCGTAAAAGTTAGGCTGTAATCGTTACGCTACGATTTAGGCTATCTGCCCGCAAACTGGAGTAAGGACTACGTAAATTTTAACGCCTGTACACGGTGCGCGTGTTCAAGACGGGCAGGAATTGCTGACGGACATTTTCAACGAACAGAACTGAGTTCCTTTATTAATTTTAACAGGTACGCAGAGGTACGTGAGACTAAAATGACACATACGGATGATATTCTTACGAGGTATCGTTTGGTGCGCCTGCTTAATAATAACAACTTGGTAATTGTTCTTAAGGGGTTCAAAGGGTTCTGAAGTGCTAAACAGAGCCATAGTATGGGCCACTTTCGACCGGAAGGACTGCCCGAATTGTCACAATGGGTCGCATGCCGACCAGCGTCAATCTAAGAACGGTGATAACGTCCATGCCTGCAGCGGGTGTTTGCTTACTGGAGGTACTGGTCGAAAATGAAAATCGGTCGATATTATCAAAGATCTCGAACTCATGAATAGTCTCAAGGAAGTGCGGTGAGGCGATTAACAACGAACCATCTGATTATTCGGAGATAGCGTACGACCTCATCACCACGCTTTGATCACAACCTGTGTCGAGGACGACAGATGAAGCGTCGAGTTAGTATCCTTACTCTCCGGAATTAAGTGTATGTAATCATAATTGCTTCAAGGAGGGCCATAGGTGACGAGACACCGACAACGAAATTAGGTGGTAATGGAAATTATTAAGGGTAATAGGCAATAAGGGTATGTCAAATATACGAAACTTAAATGAAATTTTCCCCAGGATAGCGCAATATGTAACGAGGCTTAGAGATATGCGATGACAGTGTAGGTTCGAACACTTCACTTGGATGTTTGAAGGTTTCTAAAAGTACTCGTTATATATTTTCAGACAGCATAATATAAACGATTAGACCGTTTCGCTCTTAAACATAGGAATATCGGTTACATTCATCGACAATTGATTCTAACATCACTATTATTACCCTATATTGTCATGCAATTTTTCAATATGTTTTTGCTTGCTCTAAACACGTTAACCCCTGTAGATACTTAAAATTAGTCATAACCAACGATTATGTGCTATAAGCGATACCATGTAATCAATCATGCTGACACCGACAATTATAGCAATCCTATATTAGGGGCTAGCATCACCCGGCTTCTGACTATCATTAGAGTTGTTTGTCACAACGATCTGGAAGTGGAACTGTCGATTAACTCCGAAACAGGCAAATGGTTGGAAGGCCCCAGCTAGGCCTGCGTCGGCCTGTTGAACAGTTGGCGCTTCCTACACGAATACACCGTAGAAGAGGCGCTATCGTTGACGTTGTTGTTTGTTACTGTTGCCGCGACAACCGCAGCAGTAGAATTTCGTTGTTACCGTTATTGCTATTATTACTATGACTTTGATAAGGTGTCGACATTGACGTGGGAGATGGTGATATTGTTAAAAAAAACAACTAATGAATATAGAGGGGCTATTTATTAACCAACGAAGATAATACCTGATGACATTGTAGACAAATTAGCACGGCAACGTCCTCGTCGCCCGCTTAGTCAACAACGTTGATTTCTCATGCTATTAATAACAACCCAAATTTTTTACGCCTTCTTTTGTTTGCGTTTCCTGTTACCGCAACAGTTGTTTTTTCAGTGTTTTTGAAGCGAAGAAGCGATTTATAGTTTGTTGACATGGAGGGAATTGCGTGGCAATACTATACTTCGAACCGAAGTGCGGTTTCGTACATACTAGCTGTACATGCAACAGTGAGGATCACCATCATCCTTTCAACTTTATGCTAAGGGCCCTCGTTAGTGAAAAAAAAACTTGTTTTTAACTCTTACTTCAGTTGCCCCCTGTAACTGTAGCTAGTAATGAATGCCTTATTGATCTAGCTCAAATACGGTTCGATTTCTATGATGGCTCTATATGTAAACAACATATTTCATCAAGGTGCTTCGTCCTAGCTAATAAGGTAGCAATCCTCGGTTTGAAATATTATAGCATATGAGCGGTCAGGAAGTGTGTATGTGCGAAACGTGTAGAAGCTCTGAAAATTCCACCTGTACGGGTACGATTTCTACAAGATACGGCTACGCTTGTAAACAATACTCGTTATTATGTTCTTTTCCTACGGTTATTACTACCATTATCATGATTGCTATGGTTAGATACAATCATATTTTAAGTTCTCACGTTCGATGTGGGCACGGCGACAACGAGGGCGATGATGGGGACGAAGCGGGGATATTTTTAGAACAAAAAAGCAAATTTCGCGGGCTTCGAGAGATGGTATTACGGCAGAGCGGCGATTCGTGACGCTGGTTCCAGTGGTTTAAAAACCGTTATCAAGCGTTGTATAGTGCTGCTTATGAGTGTATATTTGTGTTTAGCGCTTCGGTTTGACGTAAACACTACGTTCACGTCGTTGATTAGTGTGTACGTAATTTGTATATGCTAATAGGAATAAAATTGGCTATTACAGTACTTTGCTCCCACAGCAGATATTGTTAACGGCCGGTTGTGGGACTTTGCCCACCGATGAGTAGAGCCCTTGCAGTGGCAATAAGAATTTTTGTTCCTTTTTAGAACTTTATGCTTAGCTGTACCCCAAGTCGATTGTTGCTGTTTTTATTGTTGTCTTCTAATCTATATTTAGTTTCTAGTTTCTAAATCCGATTCTGGGCGATCTGCCAGTACTGAAGTTCAGTCTTGTCTAATTCAGCTACTATAATCAATTGATTTTACGGTAATCATAGGGGATTCGTACAAAACGGTTAGGGAAAAAGTTGGATTTATTACGATGATTTCAATTTGAGGATAAAGTTAAAGATACTAAAGTTAAAGTAAAAGATAAAGTAGCCGAATGTTTAATGGCACTTTAATTCAGTTAGGGTAGCAGGTGAGTATGTTTCCCTAATTAATGTCACTCTTGGTCAGATTGAGCAGGTACTACCTTTTCTACAAAATAGATAATATAAATTGACTTTTTTTTAGGATAGCACCCAGGCATAATTAGCCGAACCGGAGTACCGTTAAACACAGTTAGCCATCTCCGCTTATCAAATAGTCATTATGGGTCTCGATTGAAAGTTTCCGCCCCAGTGGCCCAACACAAAAAGGGGATAAGTGGTATTGCAACGAACCAACCAGTAGCCGTATTTCATTGTCTACCTTACAACTAGTTTATTACTGTGAATGACCACTGGAAATTACCTGACGATGATACCGATCTCACCTATGCGTTTGGTCAAGGAAAGTTTATCTGATGACGATTCAATACGAGAAAGGATTCGACCAATATTTCCATTACGCAGAGCACTATCATGAAATCGAATGAAGCTATAAGCTTTATCATGGAAACGGCTCAATACGAGGACAGATTCAGCCGACACTTTCGTCCACGGAACATTTAGGTGTACCATAACAAAAACGACAAAACATTCAATAACAGACATTTCGGACAGCGGCACACGTCGTCGGCCAGGCAAGTGTTTCAACTTGAGACAATTAGACAAGCTTCTTTCAAGGTTTCATCTCTTCAAATTCAAGCCAATGTATTGCTTCCATGCGAGGCAAGGATCTATCTCCCTTCGCCATTTACTTTCTTGCAGGTCGGCTTTCGTCTGCCCCTACAGCTAGCGTTGAGGCAGCTTCTGTCTGGTATGGTCCTAAACGCCTTCGCATTATTAAGACGTCTGATCGTGATTAATATTATAGTTAGCTTTCCGCTGAGATCGATCCACGCTGAGAGGTGCAGTCGGCAGCGGTAATAACCGATAGGCATCGTTTCTCAGGCGCACCCTAATTGGCCATTGTTACCGCCTGAACCGATATCGAATCAGCCGCAAAAGTATCGACTGTGTCTGTGGTCGGTGTATTGTTCTGACTTTTTAGCAGTTACCGCCACACCGTGTTACTACATCTTTAGACAGAGCAAACTTTTCCTTGTTAGAGCTGGCAGACCGAAGCTACTCGCGACTAAAGAACAGCTACCCGAATCTATTTGCGTTCTCGTCAACGAGAGAAATAATCAGACAGAAACGGCGCGGGGCGTCAAGCAGGATCAGCTAAATATTACTAATGGTGGTAGAATTTTTACAGGGGCAATCAGTTCGCCCTGAAAATTGATAGCGTAACTGGCTGAGAGTAGGGCGGTGGATACGCAATAGCAACTATAATCTACGAGGCTGCTGCCGACAATTGAACCAGAGCTGCCTTCCCCGATGGATAATTACCGTCTCATTATCTATTGTTGTGTGATGGTGTAAATTTCAACAGAGTTCGGTGTTGGCCGCACTTTTTGCGCGTATGTAGGTACGCTCCTTTGGCCGCTAATATGACCACTTATAGCTACCGGATAATTGCTGATGCATATACGGTATCGTAGGACAGACGCTGGCCTATTTCTATTGAATCTACTTGTAACAGAAACGGTCAAGACAACGTTGGAAGAACAGCATTCATTTACAAGCATTACATTTATAGTGAAAAATAATCGGCCCAAGTTTGGCGACTTAAATCGACTTAAAAATCGCTCAATATATAGACGCGTTTTGAAGTTGTGAATTAGATAAGCATAGGCTCAACTCGTAACAACAACCATAGAAGCCTATAAAAATCATCTGTTGTATTTAGAACGGGTTTAGCAACCAGAAATCACTGGATTACTGTTATTATTATCTTACTTGTTGTAACTTTTAACTTAATATTCGTGTACGTAACAAGGCGTTCATTGGTAACCGCTCGGCAGTACTAGTAATTAGCGCACGTTTCAAAAAAGGTAAAGCAGACTTTCGCAACGCCCGTTATCGAATGCAGGCTGGCGTGGCCGTCAGCTTGTAGCCCATTGTAATTAGCCGCAGTCCATTTAAAGAATAAAGACATCCATGATTGCCCTCAGCTGCCTACAGCAGGTACTTACTAAATCAGAAAAGGCCGGGAAAAACAGTCGACGCTGCAGTACTGAAAGCTTCCAACGAGCATCGTCCATTCGCTCAGTGCGGCTCACAACCCACCCCCCGTGGCTCCTCGACCATTCCTCATTTTCGTTTGGCTATCTTTACCGAAATGTGTGCGTGCGCCGGTCCCCAAGTCAATCCGTCCGTTTATGCGTGTGTGTACGTTGTTCTGCTGCTCTCGGAAATAGCGGTTTCTCTTGCCGCTCGCTCCGGAACGCTGTGATTAGACGACGCCAAACCCAACAACGATTACGAGTAACTGCGGTTGAGCAGGTGTTGCTATTGCTACTACTAAACAGCATTAGCGAATTCGTTATCAAACGCAGCGGCCCAAGGCCTAAACTAGATCATTGTAGGCGGGCAAAAGGACCCCAGACGTCTCCGTTCACCTCCCGCCTTCGCGCGCAACGAAACGAGAACGGATGCGAAGGAAACGTTCATCATAACGGGAACTCGTTTCTTCTGCTTGTGCTACTGTTGAATTTGTTGATTCTTAACTACGTGTCACAAGAGAGGCTCATTCAGAAGCGTTTCACGGATGCGTGCAGGCTCACACGTAGATACGACACAGGCGAGACACGTTTACTGCCCATAGAGAGGGTTCCTGTGACGGTCTAACCGTAAACAACAATAACAGACCGGATTGTGTCGGCCGCTCAGTGTCAATTAGACATTGCGAACGCGTTAACTGCAATGGCTTGAAGAACGTAACGCACTTAGGTCTCTTGAGGGGACAAGGAAAGGGGCGAGACAGCGAACCACCCAAACAACGGCGTTTTACCGATAGACAGAGCGGTTAGAGGGGTGACAATCTGACGCCGCGCGACCTTGACGCTACTCAAACAAAGGGTCAGTTGCAGAAGCAGTAGCGGTGACGCCGCCGGTGGCGGCTAGCAACGATAACAGCAGGAAAGATCTAAGTCCCCATAATTACAATCAGACGATGGCTACTGCTGCCATATAGCCTATACCGTGTAGTATATGCTGAAAAGTAATTGAAATGATACGCCAATACCAATAGAATCGGAAAGGGCGTCGATGATGGTCGCCACCAAAGAAAATTATTTTATATTAATATAATCATTAATAATTATAATCACCTATTATCTGTGTGCTCAAATGGAAAGTAGAGAAAAACTCTGGCTCTCTTTAATATTGAACTGCTAGGATTACTGGCAAATAAAAATGACTATTATTGGTTTGGGATATGTACCTAAGACAATGGTCGATGAGCAGCTATTGTGTCGGTTAGAGCCGATTCCGTTTGTGAAGACGATGCGTGGCGCTAAAATCATCTATCAACGATTACGAGTTTTGCGCTTCAATGGCACACACAACTGCGGTACTAGAAGAATCGGTCATACGTAAATCAGCTTTTCTTTTCTGTACGTAAACTAGACTTATTGACGATCCCTTTGACGACCCACACCGCGTTGGGTCAATTACGTGTGTGGAGTTTCATTGGTCTCAATAAAGTATATTGTTAGAGTTAGGACAGATGTGATACCTTATCAAGCGACCGAGTACATGTAGATGCTGTGCATTTCTATATTGGATATGCAAATGGCAGTTATTACAAGTACTGGTTTCGTTGACAAACATTTGCCTATATAGACATATAATCTATGCGTGCGATCTGCCTTCAGTGTCCTACGTTATATGTAAATTTGCTAAAGACGTTGACATTGCTAATAATACTGTGCCAGCGTGCGCTTTCTATAAAATCCGTTCCCAAAGCTCGTTCTGCTTATTCCGTCTTAATGGAGATAATTTCGTTGTGACACGAACAGGAAGTTGGTGCAGAGTTACCCCATATGATCCTGTCGACGTGCACACGTGGCTACACAGTTACATGGCGTAATAACCTAGATCCGAGTCAATCAATTAATTTTCGATCTCTTTACTGCACCTATGTTACAACCTATAATCTCACACATTCTGCCCTTGTCATGCTTTGGCCTGCCCCTTTACGTTGATATTCATTTATCACTTGATAACTGTAACTATGATGATATAAATAATAATAATAAACGATTAGTGGCCCAGAAAACCTTACTTGAGTTACGATTTTCCGGCGTAGCGATACGTCTGCGCATGCGTACGTCCATACCCGTCAGCGACTACAGCATCAAATTGGTATTTATTCCTGGTTTAGTTTAACGACCGCTGCCTAGTATCACAAATGAATCGAGATTACGCATCTCCAACCTTTCAGATTCCGGTAGACGTCCAAGAACGATGAGAGCGTCTTCGTCCCGTGATCAGGCGGAGCCAACTAGCGCCTCTGGTCTCGGCTCTATATCGTAGGTATAAAACAGTTTTCGCTACCGCTGTAACGCTGCGGTTCCCTAACGAGAACTGATTGCTGCTCTGCTGATGCGAAGGACAACCTCATAGTCCTAATACTGATCCGTGGTTGTTATACCGGGACGGGAATGGCGGTCACTGCTACTGCTTCTGTGGCTGATGGAGACGCTTCTACTGCAAATGAGTATGCTAAACTTGGAAGATATCTGATAGGGTACGTCAGTAATATTGTTGTTGCTTCCCAAGGTCAATAGCAGTGGTGCGGCCACGGCGTAGCCAACCGGCGAGCTAACGCCGGTCGCTGCATGTGACGCCGGCGTCGCCAATGAATGCGGATAGTGAAAACTTTTCGGTTGCATTTGACAAACAGGGTCACAGCCGAAAACAATCCCAGGCTGGATGTTACAGCGCCCGATACGCCGTAACTTCCGCCTGATGACGCTGTCTGTAGAAATCTGTGTAACAGCATCAGCTGTAGCAGGAGACGCAGGAGTCTGCGATAAAGTCAAGAGAACCACCAATAATAATAATGATCGAGCTTCGGCCCCGAACACCGAGCGCGGCCGGAGATGAGAGGGTGCTCTCGCGCAGAAAAATCGCTAGGGTAGAAAATGAAGACAGAGATGATGAACACTTACAATTAAGCACAGTTCGTACTACGCAACGAATGGGAAAGAACGACGAAGTAATTCGCATTAGCAACAGCAGCAGTAACAACGACGACGACGACGACATCTGGAGCTAGGAACTGACGAGCTATTCCCACAAAACGCTGCGTTTCGTAGTGCGCTTGTTGTAGGCCAATACATTGGCGTAACTCACTGTAGGCGGTGTGATTGTTTTCACAGCTTCATCAATTGTCGCGCCAGTCGTTGAGCGTAAAAAGGCACAGGAGCCGTTGGCAGGGTTAACGTGCAGCTGTGTATGAATGTACGCACATGATCATGATTCCTGGCAGTGTTTTCACTGGGGTAACCGGGATGGTCGCGAGCGTGCTAAACTCTTTATTTCGTCGGAGACGTGTCAGTTTTCTGCGGACGTAATGGCTTGATGCTATTTGTCCTTTTCCGAATTTCAGTTATTGTATACCGATGCCGAGAAGAGATAACAGGAATTGATTATATTCATATAGTAGTTCTACGGTATGTTCATTATAGAAACAAATCTTTGAGCGCCACGCGTCCACAGCGGCTATAGCACGGGTGTTGTGAGCTTTGTTTCTGTAAGGTTTGCTTTCTTTTATACTATCGACAACATCTCTGCATGTGCACTAACTATAATATTATATAGGAGTTTATCTCACGAGAACCGTCTGCTCGGAAACGTTGAGAGATCCTTATTTTTGCTGCTTCTGCTGATAGGTAATACTGGTTAAAGGTGAAAGTAAGGCTCGATAGGCATAATCTACATAGGTTTGCAGTTACTGAACCAGTAGAATTTGAATGCATTTTTTTGGATGGAAAACGTCCTTAAGGACGGCGACAATGCCTACATACAAAATGCTTGTTGATTGTGTCAGACGATTGGTTACTTCAGCCTTCAGGGGAAACGCTTCGCGTCACATCAACAAACCTACCTAATTGCCTTCTGTTTAGGCTGTACAGAACATGTGGAAGGTATACAATTATTGGCACAGACAAAGATGACCTTGTTAACTATGAATACCCTATGAGCAACATATGTAGTTGTTACTTACTCAACTTATTTGCGGTCCAAATTTCCAAATCGAAGTTTACCATCGCAACTCATGTAACTTTAAATATATATATATACTTTAAATATATATAAATATATGACAACAATGACTAAATAGCGTTGCGTCGATGACCGGCAGGCGGCCATGACGGATTCACAAAATAATTCAGTTTAAGAAAAGCGGGATGGGAATGAATCAACACCAAGTTACAACAATTAAACGATTCGCTTAAGTCTATGTGACCGTTGAGGACTTAAGCATCGTCGACTGCCTGTTCGTCCCAGCAGATGAAGCCGCCGATCAGAGCCTTCGAAGGCGAACAGAAGTAAATAGGTTGCAACATTTTCTCTGGACACTTATGCCGAATCTTCTACGGTCCAACATGGGTTTGCCTGCTTATTCATACTCGGGTAACATGTAGCGGTGTAGTTTAATTCTGTTTACGTATATTTACCGTGCGCACGATGCGATAACGGCAAGGAGAAATTCTGCGGTATTAGTAATCGTTCCCGGTCGAGTAGAGGTCCGGTACAGTGATTGGTGTTACAGGAAGTTCCTGCCTGTTTTTTTTTTGTTTTTTTTATAGAAAGACTAACTTGAAATGAAATAACCGCATTGTTTCCTATCAGGCCAGACGATCGTGACAGGTCAGTTCGAAAAAGCATCGAACATCGAACAAGCGCTAACCGAACAGCTCGGAGTAACGTATCTATGGCGCATAAAACAGTATAGGGTAACGACAAGTTGTCTTTCGAGGCGACTGTAATTACGTAAGGCAGACTGGGCGGCTATTGTTGTTGGTGTCCGTACAGACCACGTTATTGAAGGTGAGTGATTTACACGCACGTACGTATATGATCGAAAACCCGGCAGCGAATACTGCTGAAATTACTATGATATCCCTGATCAACTTGAATGAATGAAGATACATCATAATCTTTACCAACGGAGGATTGATATCCTTGTAGAGTGCGCAGATGCTCGATGTGGTGTTGCTACATTATACAGAAAATGTGTATATATGTAATTTCTGCTGTTGCGGCACTTCAGTCTGAACATTTATTCGATCAGAATAAAAAATAGCTAAGTTTAATCGTTAATTACGCGATGATCAGTGTTCGCCTATCAATACAATGTTTAATACATCAATAGAATTGCCAAGAACGATTCATTCTGCCACTCGACCCCAATTTCGGGCCGGACAAAATCTACTACCTACACGAGATATACGAAAATAACGTATGTCATCAAGTGGTCGTCCATCTGTCGCCCCACCTCACGAGCTGTGCATACACTCCAAAAACAGGGTGAGCGTGTCCTCAAGCAGGCCTCTCTTATACAATGCATACATCATATTTAGACAACTTTTTGCCTCATCTATCTGTTGACTTGCACCCCCCAAGTTCTAGAAAAATTCATTTGGACAAATTTACTACTTTTTTTTTTTGCTTTTACCTATAACAAGTACTGCAGCGTCACTAGACGGAGCTTTGTAGTAGAAATAAGCTGTGAATCGTGTGCAATTCCCAAAACCTCGTCTGCCGGACTAATCGAGATAAAACTTCATATCAGCTTGCGCGGATTACCAAGCTGTTACGTCATGAACCTCTTTTTGCTACTGCACGAGCGACATTCGGGAGTAATCCTGTATTTGCACCCAAAACGCCTGTCTCTTCCCCTGTTACGCTTGTCTTTCTTCTGTCCATTTGGTCATTGTGGCAAAGCTACCCTACCGAGTAATTTTTTTCTACGTAAATGTCAGCCTCCTGTTATTACTAAAAACAGCAGATTAAGTCGAGGGTAAAAACACCACCTAACAAACAGATCAGTATTTCAGCATAAACCGCTTTTCGTTCCATAACATTATGATATTATCTTTCGGCGATGATGTTGATCAGCATAATCATCACCGGTACGGAGAGTGATTGAAGCACGCAACGAGCATAACTTCAATGTGACACAATCCGACAATGCCAGCGGTGCCCCCTCGCAAATGACTCACTGATACAAATAGCGTGTGGCGTGAGCCTGGTCAGAATACATATACGAAAGCTTGTGACTGCAAATTATGTATAATTTGGTAGTAGGGGCGCGAGAAAGAATACAGGACAAGGAGAGATGTTGGCTTTAAACATGTATCCAACGAAGAAGAAATACCGTCCACGGACGGTTCCGTGTGGTTACTGTTGACCGCATGACGCATTTGAACTTAGAAGCGTTAGCATGTAAGCGGTGCTTACGAAAATAAGATAAATTTTTCCAGGACTAAAAGCGTCTTATCCAATCTGATGTTTGCTCTGATAAATTTAGAGAAGAAATGGTATAAAGCGATTTCTTTGTGTTGCTGTTTAAATTATGGTCGTAGATGCTGTGATGAGAATTTGGCCTGTTTTTTTAGCTACTGAACTTTACTTTGCTCAAAACCCTAATAGTTGATGGCCATGAACTAAGTGCTATACTAATTTCACGCCGGTTAGTGCTTATTTTAGCAAAATCAAACGGAGTATTTATGCAATGATTTGTCGACCGGTCGCTCTTAGCAAGTTGCGGTTATTGTTTATCGCCTAGAGTGATTGTTTCCTTTGAAGCAGACAGCAATCTTACTTGATAACGGTGTGCTGACAAACGGCACTAAGGTTATTCAGTTCTTAAAAAAACAACAGTGAGGTAATCAGATATAGAACTGTAGAATTTAATATAGAATTATAAAAAGATGGTAAGGAGCGTGTGCTGTCTTCAAAATCAACAGGAATGAATCTGGCTAGTCTTATGGCGAGGACGCCATCATGATAAACTGTACCGTTAGGGAATTGATAAAATTGAAATGCTATTACACACAAACACTAGGAAACTGATCTGATTGATTAAATCAAATATGAGACCCAACAAAATATAAGATCTTTCTAGGACCATAGCCATGTTATTGTGCGTAGCAAGTCTGGGGCGAACCCCTACTTACTTAATAGGTACTTAATAGGAAAACTGGGCCACCAATGATATTGCTATATATTCACATGTAATAATAATTGCAGTAAAATTCAATTTTGTAATATCATTCAAATCATACAAATAATCAGATTACGCCAGTGGATCGTTCTCATCGTAAATCACCATCCTGATCGTAAAGATATCCGAAGCAAGCCTAAATTGCCCCGGCTAACCCAAGTGGGACAGCTCATAAAAACACTCTGATTACAAGGTAGGCTATCGTACGAAGATCTATCTACATGTCCATCATTCGATCGACGAGTCACTCAGGAAAAAAGGCGAAACATAATAGACGAAGGCTATCGCAGTTATCCTTCGAATATTTTACCCAAAATTTCTACTGTACTTCAGACTGTTAAAATCTAACAACCGATTTGTCTATTGGAGTGAATTTATCTTGGTTCATCTGTTTGCTGTTAGAAAAAAGTCATATTTCGTAAGTGAACTCCTAGCACATTATTGTTGAATCCGTCGCGTGGACGATTTACATCGGTGCCATAAAATAAGACAAGGAAAAAAATCGCTTACTTTGGTTCTATGCCGTTAATCGCGAAGCGTAAATTATAAAATCGACGATTCAAAGCCCAAAACATCTATCTTTAATGATGTCGAGGCGCTGCGACGCTAGAGACCCGAACGAGATTTTTTGGCTTCCAATCCTCCATGTTATACATCTTTGCACCAGTCTTAAGGCTGCAGCCATAAACCTAGGTAAGCTTCACATGTTCAGCTTTGCTACGTCCCGCTCGTGAGTATGGCCTTAGGTGGTGTTTACCAATGCGTCCGCGCAAGCCGTATGGGCAAACGCGCACTGTCGATCTTGAAACGGGTTCCAGGTACGCTAACATGCGATGTCCTTTCAAACAACTCTGATGTTTATCGACCGTAGGGTCGCTAGCTATTGACGCCGGACATATTTAATTGTTTTTTTTTCCACAAGTAGTATTCAAACTAACGGCCGTTTAGTTAGTTAACTTTTTCTAAAGGCACTACCTATTCATCTACAACAGCAAAAAATGTCCACTAAATGCAGGAAATCACGTTGTTAATAAAAAAATTTAAAAAAAAAACCGGAAAAAACAAGAATCATGAACTAAAAATGGTCACTGCTATGAAAATAGAGATAAAAATAAAAGCGTTCTTTTTGTCACTTGTTTATTCTAGGCGACCTAGAAAGCGGAAAAAGGTTGCGCCTGGCATTGTCGGACCAAAAAAGGACCCTGATCGTCTTTTCTTTCGATCGTATTTGTCCTACTGCTTATTGCATCCAGTTCACAGGTAGAATCCTAGAGCCGCGAATCATTCGTCAGCCGACAAGCAATGCACCATCGAATGAAAGTGTTCTCGTGACTATCGATGGATAAACGCGTAGACGGCACTGAAATTTAGGTCCACGCCCACCCAGGACTGTCTTACATAGACACACATACACACAATAGATAATCCGTGTATATACATTGTAGTTTTGTTGGTTTTTAACGAGCTACACTTTTTTTTTACTTATAGTAGATCTACTATCATTGTTATTATTCAGATTACTGGACATAACTGATTTTTGCTGTGGTCGCAGCGAAGGTTTTTCAGTGCGGGCAAAGCCGGTGGCCAACCAAGGATGGCACACGAGTAAAAATTTAGTCCCGTCTATTACACCAAACCCCAGTTCGGCTTAAGCCCAGTTACTAACAGTTCTAGTAGTTAGCCATTAGCGCCGGCCGAAACACCCGTCTAATCCGAGGCAGAATCTGTCCTTATAACCCGGGTCTGTATTAGCTCGGTGGCATATATTTGTACATTATTTTTTCTTGCGTAGATTTACATGAGCCCGTGTAATTCTGTGGTTTGTGTAACTCTTGGGTGGCCAAGCAGTATCAGCAACGATGTTGGAACACCAAGCTAAAAGTAGCAATAGTTACTTTTTGGCGAACAAACAAATTCAATGGCAACTACTAGACAGATCTACTGACCGAGTACTTAGCTGAGCTGAGTTTGTTATTACCGTTGTAAGCCCCCCGGGGGCATCGATCGGAGCACCCAAAGGCTGAAGCGCACCAGCATCTCAAAAGCGGCATAAAAATGGCGGCCACACACAAATACACTGACAAATACAGTCGTATTCACACGATGGTAAATACCAATGTTGTTTTACCGCCGTGCCGCTAATCGGCAGCGATTGTTGACGTTCGTGGCTGGCGCCGACCTTAACCGGTCCCACTTCGACAGAGGAGGGGGGCGGAATAACCTTCGATCAATTCTTCGATGATTGAATGTGTGTCGACCCTCATTCGGTCTAAAAATGTCCGTGTATACGATAGCCGCAGTCGTCGGTTTATTGATGATGGTTACTAAAAAATCATCTCGTCCTCGTCGCCTGTTGCTGCTGCTGCTGCTGCTGCAATTTTTAACTTTGTTTTTCTTGTCAGCGAGAAAAGACATTTCGAATCGATCCCTTAATAATGGACCAGCCAGGCTGGTTGGGGATTTCAACAAACGCATATCATGACAAACGCCGATATCGCTATTTAGGCTGCCTTGGCAGTTATAATTGCTGAGTCGGCCAGATAAGAGGACTTGAAAATTGACAGGAAACAGGATCGGGCGACAGCGGATTTACCTAAAAAAAGACGACAAGATAAACGAGCTGTTCGCTGCTTTTAAAAGATATTCCATGATACGATCCGTTGTATCGTTGTTAACAACAAGAAACACCATAAGCTAAGCAAAGATATCCAAGTAGAAGTGTTGACGCAGTGTTACTGCACGAAAGCCCTGCGAGCAGTCTCCGACGGCTTACAAATATAGAGCGAAAATTCGACCTCTGTAAAGGTAATTTTGCGTTACTCAATCGATTCTCGTATCATTTCACTGGTTTTTGGGCGATGCAGACCTTCATGCTCTGCGCGTCGAACCCTATAATCGTTAGGAGGATGGGAAGTCATAGAATTCATGGAATCGAGCTAACACGTCTGAGTCTTCTAATTGAAGCCCACTATAATGTCGTGACGTTCGGGAACGGGTAGGATCGTCTGATCAAGCGGAAAGTTATCAGTTCTACGTCTTTAGCAATGCGACTCTGCCCAGCAAAAAAACGGTATACATATGTATAGATGGGTGTGCGTCTAACACGCGTGACGATGCGGGTGTTTTTCTTGGCTCTCAGTTTCGCACGTGCGTGGGTTGGGAACATAATCAAAGATAGCTAAAAGCAGTTGACCCACATAAAAGTAGGCAGTGACAATTATCAATTAATAACGGATTCTAATTCTCTGTTGTTACCAGCCGCTAGACTACTATTCAAAGGTTGTCGCTGATGTAATTGTTGAATGTTCTTATGGGGCGCATACGACTGGGTAATGAATTTCTGGCTTAACTAGACTGCAATTAAATCGACAATTGATTTTTCCTCGTCGAGTTCGTTCTCCTCGTCTCGCTTCATATCAACAATTTCTGGCCCGTATAGGACATAGTATTCCATTCAAGGTTCATCCTTTTATAATACAATTTAGTAATTGCCACTAATGGCGGTGCACCAAAAGAAGTTCTGAAACAACGAAGTTCCGAGCTGTCGTTAACGCAACCCATTTACTAGTCCAATTGTTCAAGGCCTGTCCTTACAAATCACTTATTATGTAAACGATAGATGTATAATATACGCAAATTGTATGCAAAGTTTTTTCCAGACTCACTGCTGACACTTTCGGTGTATTGAATTATCCCGAATCTATACCGAAAAGCATTATTACGGAGGTCACCCGGAAAGGGGCTTACACAACAATATAAGCCTACTTCAGTTGCCGCTGAAGTCCTCAAGGGACAGGCTTATATCACGACGTGTCGGCCTCGATATATAATAGTACTATGTGTTATTTTCTAATTTTAGATAACTTCAAATGTTCGTAACTTCTTAGCTGGAATTCAGCAATCAGCAGCAGTAGCCATTACTTTATGACTTTCTCTGTCCTTTCTGTTCCGACCTGCACAGACGTCCATGCTTTGCAGCTATCTCCTTATTCGAAGAATATGACTATTGTGCTTGTTAAATATAAGAGATAGGCCGAAGAAAACCAAGAAGAAATAAGCGGGAAAAAATAAATAAGTTACATTATTTGATAAGGGCCGAAGAAAGAAGCTAACAAAGAGTTTATCTAGCGTCTTGCACTAAATTTTGGTTGGCGACAAACGACTCGAATATTTTGTACGACACCGATTGTCGACCCATAGAAGTAAACCTGGCTTGTGGCCTGATAAACGCTAGACAAATGAAAATCCATCGACAGTTCCGGTTATTATGACGATTACTACTGATTTATGTCCATTCGATATGCGGGTCCCGCAATCATTAAATACATAACATTATATGTATACACATAGATATTTTGCCTGATAAAAGTCATCAGTTGTCACTTCCTAAACAGACGATTGCGGATCGAACTCTTCACCATTCAGGCATATAATGCAGCGGTTGGATTTTGTTAGCTAATTAGAACGGCAGTGTCCTTTACGAGCACTGTAGCCAGCTAAAACCTTTCAGTATTAAAACATGAAGATACACTGTTAGCTGTGCGTAATAACATTAATATAACATAAACTATCATAAAAATTGAGTCGATTTGTGTTACATCTGTTTATACGTAAAAACATGGGGAAATCTGTGCTTGATGGCCGTTCATATTACTCACATTGCCGTTGCTATCTATCCGCTTTTTACTATTTCGAAAATTCGAAATTATCCACCAGAAGCCCCAATGAGATCACTAGAAGCCCGGTTCCGTTGGCGCAGCTACAGGCGGCACACGGGTCTTCAGGGCAAACGACACTGTCAGTGGTTGAATCTGCCCCAACGGTTTCATCATTTAGCCGACGTACAACCTGCAAAGGCCATCTTATTTGCGCGTTTCCCTCTTATTACTAGAGTCTGTGGTAATGGCGCTTGTTAGCTTAAATAACATATAACTAGTGAAAAATGGTGCCACGGGGCAAATGCTATGTTTACTAAGGAGCGCATGTGGCTAAGCGGGCCAACAGTGGTAAAAGGAGAAGTGATCTTTCTCGCAGCACCGGCAGACGACGAGATAGCAAGGAAAAAAAGACGAAAAATACTTTCGCACCCTCTAGAAATCCGTTAAAATTGGAAAGGAAAGTTATGATTATTAAGTTTGGCTTCCCTGACTCTGTTGGTTGGACGAGCAATAATAGTATGCCAGATAATTTCTTTTTTTTCTTTTTTTTTTTTTACCAGAAATCGACAGAAAATGAAAAAGCCGGCATTCAATGGAAATGACGGAACAGGCATCCCCATAATCACAATGGAATGATACCTCGTCAAAAATTCGAAGATCAATCCGTTCTTTTTAATGTAGTCCTAGCGCTATGGAAACATTCACTTTAGTCTTAGTACTATAGTAGTCAGTAGCGATGACTAAGCAGACGTACAAAGACCAAGAGAAAACCTTGTCGAGCCTTGGATCGAACATTTCTAGCGAAGCGCTCGGTTCGGCTAATGGCGCGTCAATGAATAGGAACCCTGACATGTCAGTCGGTCTGTATATGTATACTATATTCTGATATGCGTGTGTAGTGAATAGTCCCGAACAGGCCTCAATATGACGAATTGTGCTTTTTTTTTTGTTTTTGTATCAAAAAAAAAAAAAAAAAAAGTTGACATAACGTGAAACACGGTTATGACATTATTTTGAAGGATGAATGAAAAAAAAAGATGGAATGTTAAGCGTTCTTTTTGGAATACAAATCGTCTCGCAGAACAAATGCATGATCGTGCTGTATATAACTTAATTTTTTGTTTATTGTTACGAGATAGCATTTGTGTCTGTTGTTGAGCGTCTGGCAAAGTCTGTTTGTACTAAGCTACCGGGAAATACGAATGAAATACAATAACACACGATAATAACAGAGGCACGTATCTGCCTGTCTTTACAATGCTCCCCATTGGCCCCATATCTGCTAACGCAAAACGATCCAAATAAAACGTTTCATAAAGTTACAATTAAAGTACTTTACCATACGGTATTCGACTGCTTGTATTGTTAATTATTATATAGCCTATGTGGTGCCTTCACTGGCATAATTTACCTGATCGATAAAGCTATTCCCATCAGTATGAAACGCAGCCTATACGTCGTGCTATGTCTTGGATAACCGTTCGGTGTTAATTTGGTGATTATTTGATTTTTGGTATCTTTTTTTCTACCTATCAAAGATTCAGGCAGCGTATAAGCAAGGAAATGTCAGCGTCCATTACATCCACCTTTTACTATAGCTCTCTACGACAAACGACGATGTTTCCTATTTTGTATCGTGTATAAAAAGAGGAAATTTTTTAATGTTATTTTGAAATCGAACCAATCCTCTTTTGATCCGATGGATGTCTCCATTCCGGCTTTTCTCTCCTTGGACAGCGTTGCCTTCGTCGCTCTTTTAAGCCGGCCCTTCGGTCATGCGCTCATTGATTTACGCCGTCAAAGCACTGTCCTCTACTAAACGTTTCGTGTCGAACTCATCAAACCGCCATACCATAATACAGCCAGACACCTTGCGCCTGCCCCGTAGCGATATTTTGACGTGTCACTGAGTCACGCTGATACGGATAAGCGTGTTTATATGCTATAACAAGCATGATAAATATGTATAGACAAATAAATTGATATCGATTGGGTAGTGAGGCTTGTCCGCGCGTCGTGAATGATCGCACGTTACTTTGCAAAGAATTTTCGCCGCAAATCTTAGCCGATACACCAGATTTTAGATATATTAGAAAAACGCCGAAGGAGGTGGCTGGCCAACCAAATACGTGTCACTATAGCAGAAGTGACCCGTATACATACACGTTGCAGGTCACGCAAGGGGTGAAGATTTAACTAATTTCAAATCAAGGCGTGCACGCCATCATTCTTCAAGCTGTGGTCGCGCAGAAGCTGGCAACTTGTACTATGGCGAGAGACTCCAGGGAAAAATCAACAGCAAGTATTATCGAGGGCAACGCAGGGAGGCAGCCGTCTGCTTCAGAGGAGTGCCGGGCCGGGCAACTGGATCTTGTTAACAGCAGTTCCATGACAGTGTTGGGTCGTCGTTGTCTGGGTTAATCTGGTATGACGTCCGAGGCCGATGCCATTCCACCAATAGTTTCCCTGATAGCGGAGATATCGGCCAGTGACGAGGCCTAGCGATCGCTTGATGCAGATATGATTACTACCAACACCGACGTTATAATTTTATAATTAACGACTTTCCTGACTTTTGGCAATTTCGTCAACTAGCATCAGCAGACAGACGTCTGCGACAGGCCTACATTGCTAGGGTCGTAAAACACGCAACACAATTAAGATGCCATCACGTGCCACGGCACACTATGACCGGAACAAAGACTAGAGAAGAACTTTGCGCTAAAGTAGAGTGTACATATTTGGTGGCATTCAGTAAAGAAACACAAACCTAAGCTTGAGAGTGTCAGAACAGCATGGAAACTGTACCTTACATATCCTTGTTTGCCCTTCTTCGGTTTATCATCATAGCAGCCTTTTTCCTTACGTACATTGGCATGCGCAGTGGCTGGTTTCGTTCTTTTTTTCACGCAGCCAATAATATTATTATATATGTATGCCTGCGCCTATACAGTTGCAGTATCACAATACTCACTGGGTTTCAACTGGCGCTCTATTTTCATCCGCATTTTCTATATTATGTAGGAGAGGGATGCGATTCAGCACGACAAGAATGGAAGTGATTGACGCATAGGAATAAAGAAAAAAGAAAAAGAAAAAAAGATACATGAAGAAATCCCATGCGACGACTGCGAAGGTTCATTCGTTGGCTAAGTACGCCTCGCCTGCTCGATAGTATTATTTGTACACTGTGTGTGGGGAATACAATAGCGAGCGATTCAATGCGGTTCACCCGTTTACGTAGTTCTACGCCAAAAGCTGATAACAGATGGACCAAACAAACACGCAGACCGTACGTCAACTCGTATTTCGTTTATATTAAGCATTTAAGAGACAAAAAACAATTAAGTTGATAGAATCTAAATCCTTCGTCACCAAGGCGGGATATCTATAATAAGCTATCGATTAGTACCTCTGCAATTCAACTGTACGATGTTATAAAAGACGTAGTAAGTTTACAAGGACAAAAAGAGAACCATAGGAGCGTCTAACTTTGGCCTGCTAACTTGAGCTATTTTCAAACGAAAAGTTTGTATCACAGCAGCCCTGTAAAAGGGAGTACTTCTAGGTGTAGCTAGGAAATTACAAAAAAACATCTTAGAAAGTTGAAGATCTTTTAATCTTACGGACTTTTTGCTCATACTTGATGATGCTCATACATTATATTTTCTATGAATATGTATTGTCTACAAAAGCTTCGAGAACATAGGTTTGTGTATATATATAATAATATATATATTTGTATTTGTATAGGTTGTAATGTCTCTGTCATATCTTTTGCACACTGCTAAGTTACGTATCGTCAAACAACGGTCTGTTTTTCCTTTCATAATTTCAACCCTAACTTCTTTCGCCGAAATGCATAGACGAAGATGAACCGGCCGTGTAACTTACGTTACCGCCATGTTTGGCTCAGGCGAACGGACCCAATATGAAATAATTTACTGTTATTTATTATAAGATATGTTGTTCTTAACTGCGCGCAAACCAAGCTCATTTTATAGCATCTCTCTATTTTTTGTCATTTTTATAGATATAAATATAGAGGAAACGCATATCTGTTCGTAGATGATGTTATTACCTTAATTAAACGACACCATGGTCGCATATAACGATGTGTCTATAATGTGTTAGGTCGTTACTTCAGTGCAAACGTTTTAGTTTGCTGATTTTAGCCTGGTAACTTAGGCTCACTACTAAATCAGAAAATAATATACATAGAAGAGACGTTAGCTTTATTCTTTGTCCGAACTGGATTGCATTTAACAAGCAATTTTATTATTAGACATTTCACTCAAAGACCCAAGAAGTTGCCCTGCGACCCAATACTGCCTCTAGAAGAAACGCTAGAAACAGAAAAAAAAATTAGCCGAAGTTCGACGCCCTAACGATAGTACTATCTGTTAATGAGAAATTATAGTCACAGTCTTCACGGCTAGAGACTTAAATTGAAACCTGTCTTGAATTTGTGTGCGCGTGATACGGTAAAACGCACTCGATTTAGTATATAACAGAGATGAGCTATATAGTATACGCCATTAAGAACTGAAATCGCACCGAAGCCAAAATTAGAGACTATATAGTGGAAATTTATACAAAAAGTGGCCTCTCGGTGTACAGGTTAATTTGGTGTTATTAATGATGACATTCATTTGAAGATGTAGCGTATTTCCGAGTTATGAAACTCGTTAAATGGCGTACTATACCAAAGCTAGCCCGAAAGCTACTAGCTATTTTAGGCCTAATGTCTTCTGTTGCATTTCAGATTTTTTTAGCACAGACAAGACAGAAAAATAAACCGAATAAAAATCCCTGTGTGACGTGCGTATACAGTGAAGAACGTCACCCGGAAAGCGCACGAGGTAGGTTATTTGCTGATTCTCGGTATCAGGCTATGGTCAAGTTGGGCCTATTTTACTGAGGCAAAAATCGGGCAATGCTCCTGTTGTTGTTGTCGATATTTGTACCAGAATGAAACCCAAACCGATGGGTAGTTTTTAGTAGATTACTGACCTGAAGCACCAGGCCGCTCACCACCCATTCTTCACTGATCAGTGTTACTCATGATCTCTACCCTTGGAAGCCTAACTTTTTACTCCTCAGTACCTGATCCTCCTTGGCTCCTCCACACGTCAAAATACCGGAGATCTGGACGTGTTGAAGCGTCGAAGTATTAAAGTACATGTAAAGCCGGGGTTCCGCAACGGCTGAAGACATACTAAATACAAAAGGTCAGAGACTAGTGCAGTGAGAATATCGGGTCTCGAGAAGTCGGTATATGATTACCCTAACCGTTTACCAGCCGCTCAGGAATCGCCTAAGAAAGGCGAGAACAGCGAAAGAAAGACAAGTCCATACCGTTTACAGCGCAAAATTTAGCGATGATTCATGTAGTGTCAGCAACGCTACATATGAAAAGAATATATTTATGAAAAGAAAAAAACAAACTCATCTACACATTCGCTATGCATGTTAACTAACTGGTCTGCAATGGTAGCCAAGGAGCCGCTAACCCCCCTCACTAGAGGCGATGACCGAGAAAGAACCAATAAATAAACACCAAACATATATGTATATATGCATAGAAAGAGCTCGACAGAGTGAAGAATTGTTGCAGGTTGCTATGTAAGTGACAGCTCTTTTGGCTTCTCTGTCATACCTCTGTTAACAAAAACTTTATAGATGTTTAGAAACAAACATCGTTTAGTTGGGGACCACCGAGGTACAATAAAAACAGCAGCCGCAGCAACAACAACAATAACAAATGAAGACAAAAGGAGAAGCATTAACTAGGCAGTAGCACGATTCTGTGCTTTTGCACTGCCACCTTTGCGGCCGCTAGAGCCATTGCTGCCGATAAAAACAAAGCGTAAAAATGACGCAGAGAAAAAAAGTTACCGGGAACTCTTTGCTGGGGCAATCGCTACTATGGCGGGTGCTGTCCTAAGCCCTTAAGCGCAGTTTTTCTTAAGAACTCAAGTTTCTGTATGTGTTTGTAGGTGTATGCCTCCGTATGCGAATGTGCACTGCTGATACAGGCTATAATTGATACGGTATTTTGTTCAGGACTATAGCAAGTATAGTAGGATTAGTAGAAGTCGGAGGAAATACGAAGCTGAAACCGCCACCGGGGCAGCGGAAAGCAGAGGCAGATGTTGAAGGGGATAGGGGATTTTTTTAGAAGCAGTAGCAAGATTTGAACGAATCGTGATAGAATGTCGGTCGATTTCGCTTCGCAGTCGTCCGACATCTCGGCCATGACTGAGATGGCACTATGCTTTCTGACCATAGCTGGAGTCAGAACTATGCCTCTACGATCTATAACGAGGTGATTATTTTCAACCGCTCAGAATGACAGACAGCGGGTGACAAGTGCTTGTTTCCTCGCAGCCCTCGTGTCATCAGTTACGACATTACATTGGCTTACGGTCAGCGCTGGCACGTGATGGCCGCGGTTGTAAAAGTGGAAACTCTTTGTTTGTTGTTGTTGTTAACGTTGTCGGTTCCGCGTGGTCGTAACGATTGCCTGTGATGTCATGCTAATTATCTATGCCGTCCGAAATGATCCTGACAAACTTGGGGCCAGTTGAACTGTTGGGCTAAATATAAGAAGAAAGTGCAAAAATGTCAGGACAAGTAGCTAAAATGGTGATCAACGGCGAGAAAACGATGCTCTATGTTCATAACTTGATACCACGACACAACTCTTTATGAATAATTATCGAAGAGGGATAAAAAACGTGAACTAATCTCTCTTTTTTAGTTTATATACGTTCATTCAATTTAATAAGATGCTTTAAAAGCTAACACGCAAAAGCATAACGTGCTTGCGCGTACTCTTATGCGGCTTGGTCTGCTTATTGATGCATCTATAACGTGAGGTGAGCTTCTTATATTTGTTTTCATCACTTCATTTCATTTGCATGACGGACTTCAACTTGAACGTTTGGTCGAAGCCTGTCGGCCAGATCAGATCCACTGTCCTAATTTTTATTTAGGCCTTTTTTTCGATATTAGTATTGTTCGAGTTCAATTATATAAATCTGCAGTAACGTCCATGTTGTCAGCGACATGCTGATCGGCAAACGAACTGTCAAATAATCACACATTTGCGTGGGCTGCTCAGAGCAATATATGGTAGAATATCTTATATATGCACAAATATTCTGAGTGCATGTAGGTACCGGAATCAATTCTTAAAAAAAAGCTCCTGGAATTAAAGTAGGCCTGCGAGTATCATATCGTAAGCTGCAGATCCGTCCGTATCGACAGTATCAAACGCGACGAAGGTCAACTGATGGGAGTTCAGACGGAAAGTAAATCTCAACGGCCATGTCTACATCAACGAAATTAGGTCATAAAGTCAGTAGCATCAACTGAATCAGCAGAATGCTACAATCGCAGCGTTCTCCTGTACTTACCTATTAACTTTCTACAGAGATCTACTCATAGTACGTTCAAATAGATGCCTGAGACTCTCCTCCTTCGACTCAAAACCCACCAACAAGATAACAATCACCACCATTAATTCGTATGGGTGTATAAATATCAACCGCGTCCTCACCTCCGGCTCCTTTTCCCATTAGCCGGCCATTTTACACCCCTTATCAATACAACGGCGACCACAACCAGCATATCTGCTTAGAACTATGATTACTGCAACTAAAAACGACTGTTACGCTATCAACGGACACTGTACTATTACCCGGCTCGCCAGCCAATGAGCCAATTCGGTCTACTGCATCGACTCAACGTCCCGCTAACTGCAGATCCGTGTGCACGTTATCAAACCATAATGGCTCGTATATTGTATTACCCTTGGTACAGCTTCGCTTATCGGCCAATGACAACTGTATAGGAAGAAGCTGGGCCGTTGTGTGTTCCTGTTCTACGACTTTACCCGATCTGCCAACGGCGGCTTTGGCTGGCGTCTTTGATAGCAGCCACGGCGTGATGCAGAAACTTCAGAATCCGGCGCCGTACCAGACGATGGCGTAGGAGTAACGGCCAACGATAACCGTAACGGATAATGCCTGTATTGCTTTAAAGGGCAGGGAGACGCCTAGAGGCCATTTGAGCGTTATTGAATATGTGCAGGGTGAAGCAAAAATGTTCTGAGAGCTCGAAGACAGAATTGCATAATTTGAGAGTTTTCATTTCTCAGAGTGGCAAGGAAGAAACATGCAACATAAATATGTTAGGTGAGAAAACTGCTTTAGCGAAGATTTTTAGACCATCAAGTGACTAATTTCTATCTATCTAGAAGCTTCCGCCTCACGCTGCTCTGTGTTTGCGTACCTATTGTGCTGGACAAATATCCCGGTTGTAGTATCTACTATAGCTGTACGTACAACGTAGGCGCGCTACGAGTTCTTTTACTTATCCCTGAACAGAAAAACTTCCGCCGTCGCAGCATAAGCCTCCCCTTGCTAACCTGAGCCTTAATTAGGCTGCTAGAAGCTGGACAGAGCCGAATGCCTCGATCAGTCGTTATACCACATTTTTCTAACCTATTACGAATGCAACGTAGCCAGTATGTAGAGAAGAGGTTGCGAGGAAGGCAATTGTGGCTGGACAGTCATAAAGGTCACACGATTGTACCACACATCAGTGTATACATGCATAGAAAATGGTCACATATTCTGCCTTGCTGTTGAGTGATACACGCCAATTAGGGTCGGCTCTTCCTGCTGTATCACCATATGATAATGTTTTTGAAAGGACGTTCAATTCAGTAATACGAATGTTTCACATACTTGCCAGGATAATCTCTGTAGATGTCAGCATTTTCGTATGTTCGGTAAATTCGGAGTTTATCTAAGTTAAGGGGTCCCGTCGCGTTTGTGTCAGCGTTTGCGTGCAGCGTCATCGCATCAGTCCAAGCCGTACCGCAAAAGTTGACGTTTCCGCTATTACATGCAAAGGTCATAAACACGTTCAAGGTCAACGAAGACTGTCAGATTACGGATGCTGTAAATCTAGCGGTGAGCATTGCAACAAGGCGATGGTCTTCTGCAGTTGTTCGAGTTTTCTGTGTCGTTTCCGTTCGCAGTGGCGACGAAGCACCGCGCGGGATGTTGCAGCGAACGCTTGCGCCTAGCGAAGACCATCATCATTTTACGCTTTTCGAATAGACGATATGTAATGCAATGATGGTAAAATTAATTGATATTTAGGTTGCGGTGGTAAGCATTCGCAGTGGAGAGCTTCCAGTTTTCCACCACTTAGCCCATACAATATTTGAGTCGTTCTTTTTTTGGAATCATTCACAATAATACATTATAAGCAGAACAAATGAAAATTTACAATGAACACAAAAAGGCACGGATTTCCTTGAACGGTCCAATACAGGTAACTTCTTTTAACATGAACCCTCATATGCACATACCCCGATTTCGCTTGCTTATTCTCGTCCAGTCATCACAACGCGAACCGGAAGTGCCTATCCGTCCTCTGTGCAGTCACCATCTGTCCAGAGTCGTTACTTGCAAATTCACCATTTTTAACATAACAATAACATCGTATGTAACCAAGTGAGGATACACCCCCTTGGCGACAGATGGCGTTACCGTCATCCCTGATAATCATCACCGCTTCCACGGCCATCGGTGCCAGTGGCGGCCATAGCACTGTCATACTATTATACCCATCACCAGTAAACTGGTGGCTACGCATTAGTTTCATACTTGGACTGTTAATTTATAAATCGAACCTCACTGAATAACTGTGAAAGATTATGATGCTACTATATATGTTGCATCAGCCAAAGCTTAAGCGTTATTGAGACGTACAAATATGTTTCATTTGTCGCGCCATTGTTGTTATTCCCAGCCGCCTTGAACCAATTTGACTTTTTGATTGTCTGTTGACCAACGTCTAAAAATAATTGTTTGATTGATGCGTGGGCGTTCGTCCTCGCCATCGTATGGTTGTTATTGGTCATTTCATGTTGATGCTGCTGTGTCTATTATTGGTGCAGCTCTCGGGGTTGTTACTTATATTACAGCCATAACGATGCGATTTCTAGAAAAAAAAAACCTACCAATCAACTGTTAACTGATTGTTTATGGTGGCGTCCCTGTTCCTCTGTATGTATGCCGTGGGTCCTTCGGAAATCATGGCTTCTCACAGCAGACCAAATATTTTTCATATCTAGTTTCCTGATTGTTCCTGACAAGTCGTTTTTTCCACTGCTGTCGTCAAATCAAGAGCATTTAACTAAACGAAGCTTGGGACTGCAGTCAAATCTGCTCAGACTAATAAGTCAAAAATTTCTCGATCGTTTTGGAGGTTTTCATTGCGCATCTGTCTAAGTAGTGGCAGAGTAAAATGTAATAAAAATTAAATTAGAATTAATTAGCTCCGTACTGTTTATGCAATTTCGTTATTTCTAATTACAACTCCGTTGCTGAAGTGTTGATGTTACAGCAGCGGTCTAGTACGAACGGGTTAGACCATGAAGCACGGAAACGCCCTAAATCAGTACCTTCCCTCTATGTGATAGGGAATAAAGTTATTTGGTCTACATTTGTCATCTTCGCGCAAAGCTACGATCAATCTCTGTGCTTTCGGCGCAGTGTGGATCGCTCCACCCATCGACCGATGTCGACTTCTTACCACGCTCAGAGCTTGCCATACGCATTACTAAGCGCGTGCACTTAATGAGACCAACGTAAATGTGAGCCACAGTGTCGTCCAGAGAGTTGGAAGGGAGAAAAGCGCATTCACATCTGTGCTTAGGTGGCGACAAGTTCACGCGACAACAAATACTAACCTTGCGCGTGCGTGCGACAGCATGTGAGGTTTACGTTTTGACTGAGATGATCCGGCAATTCGGGTTAACTGATCTGACCCGTTTGACCAGGTTCAGCTTGTTTCTTCTTTCTAATGAAAGATTCTACCTTTCGTGATGTTTAATTCTATTTTGACCACTGAGGTTAGAATTATGTGTTTCGTAACGTTTCGTCAGGTTTTTCATACAGCGTAGAGTCACACATGTGCACCCAAATCAAGGGATATTTCTAATAGCGAAGATAAAGAAGGCTAGTTCTAGGATATTTCGTTGTTGCACGCCGGTTGCGGAAGGAATGACGCGTCACGAAATGGGCGTGACGGTCAAAATCAATGAGGAGTCATGAATACGACCTGCACTTGACTAATTCAACATCTGATCGGGGACGAGTTGTTGAATACAACGGCACTACTTGGCAAAATGACAGGCAGCTGGTCGCAATGGCGTACACACACGCCCACAAACACAAAGGCAAAGAAGCATAAAGCCCTACTAAAAACGTATCCGAAAACCACCCCCGATACGATCGTTCGACAAAAACGCTACGAGAGAAAATGCCTTGTTTTCTTTTCATTCAGTAAGGGAGAACAGAGGGAAGATAACTCTTTATCGGGCGAAATGAACCGTGAAGCTGGTCGAACAGAGCGAGGACGAAGTATGAGTAAATAGAGTAATTGCTTATACCCGAAGAGAATCGAACGAAAGAAGTAAAAAAAAAAAAAAACGCAGAGGAGAAACCAAGATAAAGACTTATCGATGTATGACAAGTAAAAAGAAAGCTACCGTGATTCTAATCGCTGTTTCGCCAGAGGAAGACTGAAAAGCCCATAACATCCGTTTGCGATTGTATTTCCCAAACAGAGACTGCTCGAGAGGCAGGGAGGCGTGGGGTCCCAATGTCACTTAACGGGACCCTGTAAGATCAAACGAAAGTCAGACGAAGGAAAGGAATATTGAGGTAGACTCATCAAGGGTTTTTTGTCCTTCACTGAAGAAACACCTATGCTCCGATATATAACTTTCTTCGCAAGTATGGATCGACAACAGATACTTTTCTTATTATGACTTGATTATTAATTAGGCGTTAACTTGCGTCGTAGTTGCTGTTGTGATAGGAAAAAAGTTACTCGTTGTTTGAAGATGTCTTCTAAGTGTGTAAATTACCTGCACTATAGATGACTAGCAGTCAGTTCTTTTCTATCGATATGTATCTGTCAGGGGAGTGTGGCAAAAATATGAGATCCAGTAATGTAATACTAAATATTCGTACGTTCGGTCAGATTTTGCCGACGTAAACTGTATAGATAATAACGGCCGGCAAAAAGACTCGAATAAACGGGCCTGAAGGCACTCGTATATTGCATATATTAACAATTCTTTAGCGTTGTAGCGCTGTTTCACTATGAAATATGGATTAAGGGGCTTGGCGCAGCCTGCGCCATCTATGTTGCATTCTGCAATAGTCTGTTTTGTCTATTATAATGTGAAATTTAATGTTCACTATGGCGCACTGTTTCGGGTCTATCGATAGCCAGGGACTATTACAAAGGACCGATATATATATATACGTACGCAACAAACAACGAATAGAGAATACTGTGCGTAACGTGGGACAGTGCAACGTTTATATTCGTAGCAAGGGGCATCCAAAAACCGCTAAGCTGCAATCCATAGATCAGCAAAACTGATGTAATTACAGGGGCTATCCGGTACCCTGATAAAGTAAGCTGATTTATGCACGACATTCTGTGTATTATATCAGAGAGGGTGTGGGATAGATCTGCGGAAGAGTGAGGCAGTGCCCAATTTCTTAAAGATCGTGAAGTGAACAAAAAATTGAACGGCACGATAATAAATCACTTGATTTTTAGCTTGTCATTTTATTGTTATTTTTTTTATTGATCAACTACATTATACGTTCGTTATGCTGACATTGTCGAGGGGCATCGAAACGGCATGCAGGCTTCGTGTACAGGCTTCTTTTTGTGTACCGCCTCAGAAGAGAATAAATATTTGCCCTTCTTTAGGAATGATGTGGTCATTTAAATGTGATAAATACTTGCAGCTTATGTGCTTCGGAGCTGATGTATTATTTTCTGAGCGACAAGTAGGAACACCTTAATGCCAACAGCGCAATGGTGAAAGCTTGCAACACGAAAATTGTTCAGTGTTTTATTTACGGTCTACAAATATTTCGTATTTTATTGGGACGACGTCAACAAACTGAGAGGCGGACCAATTAATATAGAAGGCGCCCCGTGCTTAAAATTGCACGAGAAAAGATAACAGCTGCTATTAGGGCTTTCGGCCCCTTGTTTGTCTATTTCTATTGTTATTAAAACCGATATTCGTAGCTAACAGAACGGAACGACAGAAAAACGAGATAAACAATAAAGCATGGACGAGTAATGTTCTAATAAATTCTATCCAATGGTTGTTGGGTGAAGCAAGCAGCGGGAAGAGGGATCAATAGATCCGAGGTTTTCTTCTCAGAAACATTTGGATCATTGGAGTGTTTTAATGACTATTCGATTTACCTCGAACTTTACTAAAGACCAATAGTAACTTTAATATAAAGAAAGATAGGGACCATTTTATCTGTTTGGCAGGTCCGCTTGAGCATGCGATTTCAAGCAAGGTGGTCTGCTACGCACAAACCTGCTTGACTGAGAATGAACTAAAAGTTCAAGTGTCAAGACGTAGATGAATTTTGCACTTCATGAAAATTCTATTAACTCGACAAAAAAACATTTATAATTATTGGGTTCCATATATTAGTTTAAAGCAATAAAAAATTCCTACAATGACAGCACTGACTGCTGATCGACTCAGCGTGACCCCTGACATTTTTTTTTCTTACATTCCAACGTATCCAACAAACATTTATTATTATCCTTAATCTTAATTTTTAGTTCGTCACGTAGGCTCCGCTTATTTTACGAGACACGGCTCGCGTATTGATCGCCGCGCGTTCACTGACCGTCCACGAGATTTAGTTTTCCCGCTCTTACCAACAAAATCCATCTTACACCGCTCAAATCAAACGTTACGTGCAAACACGGTACGAGCCTATTTCATCGCCTATGCACGCCATCGGAACAACGACCACCAGCAGGCATCTTCATTACGCAGGTGCTATTGAGACACCATTGGTTAAACTACACCAAGCCAGTCAAATGTGTCTCAATATGTTTATTATACCGCTGTCTCCAGCCATCATAACGCCGCGTTTCGCTGGATTCGCTGATGAATCAAAATCGGCTGTCAGGGGTGCTACCCCCCTTCGTAGTGTTCGGACCCTTCAGATGCCGGTGGTGGAAAAGGCAACGGCGGACGGGACTGGTACACAACGGAAATCTGCCTATGTTTATATGAGTATTCTACTACAAAATGGCACAATTGTCGTTCGATCTTCTAAATCTAAAAATCATCGGAGGAGTTGTCGAAAGCGGCAAGAAAAAGATCAAAAAGCGTGTTTCTTTAATGGTGGGATAATATTAGTTGCTGTTTTTGCTGCCATGTTACTGCAACGGGGGATCCGGTGACGTTGCCGGGCACTGAACCGACAATGATTTTTCTGCACGGCGTAACATGTAAGTGTGCAATTGATCATCAAACGGTCATATGATGATGGACATCGCCTAACACGCTTGGACCAGAGCCGTCAGGATTGCCCGCATGAGCAACATGCTTCGCGACGTTTAGGTATAGCCGAAGTAACCATTTTAATGTTAGGACAATGCCAATATTCCGCTTTTCCCATACTCGGCCCTGAGCCGATCTGAAAACTAAACCGAGTCAGCATAATTATAATATTACGACTATGATTTCAATAATTTACTTTGTGCCGTGTGGACGCAATTGCTTCTAGTAGGGTCTGAATGATAAACGAGGGCACGAAAAGCATGTAATTGATATCTAATTCACACAGCAGGAAGCTTACAAACTATGAAGTATTAAAAGGTTGTCAACTAACAGAGAAAGTAGAGATTAAATACTGTGAAATTGAAGATGAGCGATTTTTGCAGGGGTTAAATAACAAACGGTTTATATAGAATTTAGTTCATTACGGTGAGCAGAAGCTATCGTATTATTGCTATTGTGAAGGTCGTGACCGCAATTAGCCTACTCGTATAATCCAATCGTTAGTTGGGATCGATATAGAATATTTGTTCGTTGTCTTCAAAGGGGAAGATATCTATAACACTGAAGAGTTTCGCGCGAAAGTTGAACAGTATTCACAAACGCAAGGGCTACTTTAATGACAAACAGTTCTATTTGGCTATAAGCGAATAGGTGGGATTTGTAGAATTCTTAGAAACGGCCTTTAAAGTACATTGTTATTGGCTTTCCCCATTGTCCAGACATGTATCGACCTTGATTTGCCAATACACAGACACCTACAAACAGACTCCAAAAAAAAACTATGTACTCTATGTTTAATTCTTTCAACACACACAAGTATGTTTGTATTAGCAAACAGATTTGACTGGATTCCTTAATCCCTGCCCAAGTATAGTACGACGTAACGACGGTCTATTATCTTATTTTATTTCAGGTAACCGCTCGTAAACCAGGTTAGACGTCCATCTACAAGTATTTGGGATACTTGCAACGTAAAAATCATATGATTATGACCTTCTCTACGCCATTTTATCATATTACTTCGTGCCTCAGCATACCCCATAGTAATATCTTAGACAGTCATCGCTTATCTGTTTGGGCAATAGCTATTTTTTGTGGGCTATTTTATACGCACTTTATTTCACTGGGTACAATACACGTTCAAATAAAAATGATCACACATCTGTAAAAGCAGGTGTCCTCGGGGTCTCATTAACAGGAACGGGGATTCTTCGATGCTATCCAACCGATCTGATATTAGCTCGAAGTGATCAATAAAGACCAATGTCACAGTTTGAAATAAAGTAAGGCCAATAAACAAATCGTCTTGCTTCAAATCTATTGTTTTCTCCTCATTAGAGATTCTAGCGTGGCCTAAACTGCAAGCCAGATTGACGTGTTTTTTTAAACCCCTTTATTATTTGTCTACTTTCGACGTCTCTGCTGGCAATTAATGCGACAAACTGCAACAATATAGAAGCATATTTTAAATTAGCTTGGTTACGCGACGGCTAGTATTAACAATGGTTTGTCGTACCCCTTCTATGTTATTTGTATTGGTTTATGATCAGTTGGGGTGAAGGTACACGGCATTTTATATGAAGGTGAATTATCAGGCAGTAATTGCTATCGTACAGATAATAGTTTTATTTAAATAATAAAAAAAAAAATAAAAAAAAGGACCTCGTCCAAGCGAATGCTTGCGACAGCGATTTTTATGTCGGTTCGATGATATGACGCGACTGCGTGTTCCTTAACCTGATTGATCGAAACGGCCTACAAGGGGCAGAATTGAGGCCTGCTCTGTGCAGTTGTGTAACGAAGTTAAGTATTTTAAAGAGAAAATCTTTACAAAAAAATACCAGCGTATATTTTATTAAAACCACATAATTTCATTTGTGTAATCCATTAAGTTTTGTTTGACATCTACCTTTGCTAGTACAATTCCTTCGATAGGTCACCTATTGATGAGCCTATTAGCAATGTTTATGTTTCGGCGGCTCAGGCACTAGTCCATTTTTATATCGATACGTATCAGTTCCAGTGCTTACATTATGCGTTATGATGTATGCGGTTTATGTTTTGCCAACGAATCAGTTCCTTTCCCCTTACTAGTGTTGTCCACCGCGCCGTATTCTGACGTAAGATCATATGCTAAGAGAATTTCTTAAGTTAACAGAAGTTAACTAGGGCAAACCATTAGTTTTTCCTACACTTCACGTTACACGAATCATGCATTTCATCACGGTTACACAGGCACTAGTGCATCTTCGCGTGCAGCCATGTGATAGAACGGCACGTCTGGTAGATCCGAAGCACGAGGTCCGTGTGAGACCTTAGAAAGAAATACCATTTTTGAAAAAACAAGTTAATAACAATGCACAGACTTGACTGTTTAATTTGCACCCACTTTGGATTGGTACGTTGATACAACAAATTGGTAAAATTATCGAATCTATACCTAAACCATTCAATACTACTATTATCATCAATCCATTTCCTGTCCCGCAACGGTAAAATATCGCTAGATATTTCTTCTTCCCTTCTATATTTCCCTAGTACCATAGTTAGCTAGAGTACTACTTTAGCATAATTCACATTAGGGGCTTGCTGTCAGCTTCATAGTATATGGCATTAGTATTTTTTCATTAGCCTGATTTGATGCTCCTGCCTAGCTAGAAATACTGTTTGCCCCTTCATTTATAAATGCAAACCAATATTGCCATTCGCATTAACCATATAGTGAATTTGAGGTACGTGAAGGAGTAAACAGCGGGGTAATACTATAACATCATATACACGAAAAAGTCTGCAATAGAACTTTGTGCACTACTCAGCTTCCTTCGTGATTTAATAACGTCCGACTGGCCTCATGAACAAAGTAGCAGTCGAAGTCGTAACCACAGCCCCCTTATTGACCGTGTTAATACTAAATATGTGGGCCTAAAGTGAAAAAAGTTCACAACTTAATAACTCTGTTAGTGCTCATAATAATGACAATAATCATACATTTCCTCCGTAAACTTATACGTTTGTCTTTATCACGCTGCTACAAAATGGGCAGCATCTCTCAAGATCTTGAGATGTTCATGTCGAGACTCTTCACTTACCTTTACCCTTTTCCCCTGGTTAGAGTGTCTTCAAACCGTTACACCAACCAACATATCTGACCGTCCACGCGACAGTCTCATAAATACAGTCTATTCGAGCAGGAGCGGCAGTTGTAGCGCAAGACAACGGTCATAGCGAAATCATAAAAACCTACAAACGCCGATACCAGTGAAGCTCCGGTAACGCAACATGGGTTCCCATGACCATTGTATGAATGTGTTATGGCATAATCCGCATAACGGCTACAATCTTCACTATTGTATTGTGCCCGCAGATAGAGCGAGAACAAAAGGAACGAAGCCAGAAAGGGTAGAGCGAGAAATAAAAAAATATCATGGGCACATTGGATGCTGCTTCATGAACGTCACTCGAAAACGAAAGCACGGATTATCTTCAAATATGCCCACAGAACATTGGCGACCGACCGATGACAAAATGCCGATGAAGACCACTTCAGAATGACTGACCGGCACAGAGGGACGATCTAGCCGAGTCCAACGTTGAAGCCGTTAACGCGATCAGAAACAACGTTTACAGATGGAAAGTATCTTGTTTTTGCAGCGATAACTGGCTGAGTGCTATATGTTACGTCTATCTGTCATTGGGAGACGGATAATTGTCCATCTATAACATCTGCACATTGCAGAGGAAATTGTTGCTTTCCTGCCATTATTTCATATGCTTCTCGCGCTTGCTCTATCCCGGTGATTGAATAAAGCAAAGGGGATACTGAACAATATCTAAGGACTGCAACGGTGTCCTACTGAATAAGAGTAACCATATGGCACAACGAGAAACGTTCATTTATTCGAGCCTATGTCGAGCAGATTATAAACAATATATAACAATATAACATTGCCATCCAACTCTAATAGGTTGCTATAAAATTATATCATTGTTGTCAGTGCATGTGGGATGTTCGTTTACACAAATCTACTGCATCGTCGTCACGATTGGATCGGTTCATTTTGTTACGCACTGTGATAGCTTTCAAGTTAGGTTCTACTTTTGGCCGGGCGTTATCCTCAGGCACCTTTCGTATCGCTGCTATGTCGTAGTCTGGTCGTGTGCCACCAATCCCCGACAGTCGTTTTTAGCATCAGCATTAATTAAGGCCTGCCAATTATTTATATTGTATGGAAGGAAAGATGGAACATAACCGTTGGGGTACTGAAGTTAGAGGTTTGTCGTAGGTCAATTACCCTTTCCGCTTATATTTGGGTAAAGATGTATGAGACTACGAGATGTTGAGCTGTTTGGATAAATACCATAGGAAGTATACGAATAACATATGAAACTATAATTAAAATCCCCTGTCTCATATAATGGCTAAAGTACAGAACTTCAGCGACTCACATTGATAGCTACATAGCTTTGATTTTCATAATCTTTATGTCTAAAGACGGTTATGAGGAAATGTTTGGTATTCAAAATATATGAAGGCGGTAATGAACGCACTTGAATGAACGTCTTGTAGTGGTGACGACTATGGCTATGCTTAGGTACAGCCGAAGTAGCACGTGACCTTATTGCTGGTAAAGGACACTTCCTGAAGGGAAGTACTGCGGACTTTCTGTAATACGGTTATACACGTTAAGACGTTCAAGTAGTTTCAAATGGATAAGGCGATAGGATCTTGCATCCGATCCGGCCCGCTATACCGCGCGCCCAAATTTTTGAGCCTCATAATGGTTTTCTGGATATTCTAGTTACTTACCCCAATTCCTAACGCAATTGGACATCAGAAGAGCGTTTGTTGTTAATTAGTAAAACGGGACTTGTTAGGCCTTAGCCTGAGGAGTGCTTAGTCGCATTCTATCGGTGGATCCAACATCTAAAGCAAAGTGTCTTGCGCTTGAGTAAATGTAAGCTAATTATTTTTCTCATTCTATTATATGCTATTCATTTTGCTCGCGATCTGCGTCTTTCGCATAATAATTAAGGGCCTGTGAATCACTGGCGATGAAAAATCGTCAAGTAGCCCGTTCCTCCTACTTAAGGTTTGTTCAGAAGCCGTTTAATTCGAGAACCAAGAGCGGCGCTCCATAAAATTCATCAATGTTATAGTATTGTGGTATGGTGTACCAATGTCTTGTGTATGTATGTATGCAATATCGCGCGAAACGCCGGAAGAACTGGAACAGATGTATGCCTTTCTCCTCTATTTATTTTGCCTAATGCATGTTTATGATATTAACATTGCCCTCCTTAGAACAGTCGGGAACAACCGGTTGGCTGTCAACTGTAGCTGACCTTTACCACTTCTCAGCTGAAAAATGTTCGGGCGATGAAAGCCAATGGATCTAGCTCTGTCGCCGCGGCTGTACGGTCGTCTAAATGTTGACACGTTGAAAGGAAATCTCGTAGCATTTTGTGCGACGGAAGGAAGAAAAAAAGAAATGAGATGTCATACCACCAACCACAATTCATTGGCCAAACAGTCAGAGTATCGTAGACAACTGCACGGGGTATAAATTACAGTGATGCATTAATAATGACAATGGATGCTTGTGCATCAGGCATACTACGTCTCTAGCCCTGTGTTTTACATGATAACGTGGTGTAGAAAGAATGTAAACGGGATGCAACGACACTACCGAAAAGCTGTTTCACACCTAACAGGTTAGTTTTGCAGTAATCGTTCTGTCACATCCCGTCTTCTACAAAAAGTCGCCGAAATCGTCGGACGGTACTTTGCTACATGAAGTTATGACCAGACACGATCGTAGGCATTCGGCCATTGTTGGACATTTATGTAGAGACCTAATAAAGGAGAGCACTCACTTTTTGGCGTAGCAACTAACTTAGTAAGAGTGTTTAATTTAGTTAATTTCTTTCCCGTCAGATACT